>NC_050456.1:35609399-35915788 GCF_903995425.1 Onychomys torridus | reverse complement strand
AGAATGTAAAAGTCAGAGGACTAGGGTGCTTTCTGTGACATTGTGTCTTTTTAGACATGACAGGGAAGCTGCACCCATGGAATCTCAAGAACATGGTGGCCTAAATAAGACCTGCACAATAGCAATATCCATAAATGTGCGAATGTGGATGATGGAAATTTCACAAGGGCCCATCCGTAGACAAAGAGCAACAGGTAAGCAACAGTACTGAGAGAATGAGAATCATTATTCTCCAAGGATGAGACACCAGATAGATTATCCAATGCCAAGTGGTCAGCCTAAGGACTTGTATGTATGAGTATCATGAAATAGATTTAGTAGACCATGTGTGTGGGGAGACTGTGTAAAACAGTAATAATTACATAAGAAGACTTCATAAATTTGAAAGAAAGTATGGGGGGCATAGGAGGGATTGAAGGGGAGAAGGAGGGCTGTAAATGCTATATGGCAATTGTGTGTGAAATTCTCAAAAATAAAAGATATTAAATGGAGGCTGTGATTTGTTAGCCATTACATTTTACTTTGTACCTCTTTAAATTCCAAACTCAGTAAAAAAAAAAAAAAAAAATTGATAAAAAGGAGACCTTAGAGAAGAAAGAGGAAAAGGAAGAGAGAAAAGAAAAAGAAAGAAAGCAAAGAAGAAATTAAGAGATAGACACATAAGAATGAGCTGAAGTAGAGATCGTAAAAGGAAGGAAGGAGACAGAGACACAACAAAAAGATCTTACACGGAACTTTGTGTAAAGCAGGAAGAAGAAAAGCCACTTTCGTTGAAGCTGAGGTACCTTGGTGTGCTGCTTGCTCAATTTCTCTATGCTATGTCAGGGCTCGTGATCTTATTTTTCATTGACTGGTTGTGTAGACAGTTGTAACCCAGGACAACATTCACCGATACCACAATAGTGAAAAAAACTAAACCCATGGCTGATATGTAAAATTAAATTAAATTATAAAAAAGAGGTATATATATCAAGTTATTGCTCATAACTCAAAAAGTTCTAAATTTTAATAATTTAAGAAAGAGTTTATAGAAAGCATGCTTCTAAAATAAATTTGTATAAGAGCCAGAGAAACTTTACTAAAAAGAAGTCATATTATGAACAAAAATTAATTTACAGTGTAGGCCTCTGGACTTAATGGAATTATGGCTGAGAGAGGATGCCTCTGTGTAAAGGAGTAATAGTGGCCAGCCACATAATTCGTTATTCTAGCATTTGTTCCTGTTGAGTTTTAGGTCAATGATGATGCCATAAATATGGAAATGAAGACCTTAAACCTGTAATGCCAAGAAACTAACGTGTAAAACAACACTGGATTCGACTATCTTCTTTAGTCAGTGCCCAGGTTACTGGTACAGTCAATTTGGAAGGGTTTCCAAAATGCCCATAGCATCCACAGCTCAACAGCAGGAAAAGGAGTGACCATTTCCGGCTTCACTTCTCACGGGCGTTGACAAGGCTTCTTCAGTGGAATCAAAAGCATCATGACACGGTGTTGTCATAATAGAAGAGTGCATTGGCAGGTGCTGAGGGGAAATCAAACATTCATATCTTGAATATTTAAATATGGTATAAGCTTAGTCCACAAATAATTAGAGGTATGATGTCATAGAAATAACAAGAGGTTCATCAATGCATAGGCTGTATAAGAAGAGCAAAGCAAAAGTCTCAACACACTGACCAGGAGGGTGTCCAGCTCATCCATATCATCCCTAAGATCAACATAAGGAAAGGGGGAAAGGAATGGCAATGGTAAACTTTCCCCTCTTCGTTTTGATTAAATGATGATATATCCAACACAGGCCTTAAAGGGGATGGTTGCAGGGAATGGCAGGATTCCTCAGTTAAGAGCCCTGGCTGCTCTTCAAGAGGGCTCAGGTTTGATTCCTAGAGCCCACACAATGGCTCATAACTATCTGTAATTATAATTCCAGGGGGGTGGCTGCCCTCTTCTGGCCTCCATAAGCACGATGTAGGTACACACAAGTGATGCACAAATACTTACTTGAGAAGCAATAACTCATCTTCCGTGAAAAAGTATGAAAATTTAACAATATATTGTACTCATGAAAGAAATTTAGAAATTGGGTTGGGGATTTAGCTCAGTGGTAGAGTGCTTGCCTAGCAAGCGCAAGGCCCTGGGTTCCATCCTCAGCTCAAAAAAACAAAAAAAAAAAAAAAAAAAGAAATTTAGATATATAAAGAAGATGAAAATTGAGAAGACCACAGCCATCAAAAGTGTAACATTTAGATGGTCAGTTGTTTGTTAGAGACTCCGCCTGTGTTTTCTGGTTCTAGGCTTTAAACAATATAACAGCAACAGTGTACTAAAATATCTACAAATAGTGGTAGAATATTACAAAAACTTTAGAAAGTAGAAGATTTCAGAAAGGCCTAATTGGGGAGGGTGGGAAAATAACTCAATCAGTAAAATGCTTGGCACACAAGCATGACAACTTGAGATAGTTTCCAGATATAACATACAATTCCCATCCACTTCCTAAAATGCCTTTAAAATTCAAGTTTCATGATCAATAGTTAAAAGATGAATTAGTCTAACTAGACAATTTATGTACATAGAGAAACTTACTTACATTATTACAAGTGGAAAGCATTCACAGTGAGAT
This sequence comes from Onychomys torridus, assembly GCF_903995425.1. NCBI lineage: Eukaryota > Metazoa > Chordata > Mammalia > Rodentia > Cricetidae > Onychomys > Onychomys torridus. The sequence continues at coordinate 35,913,162 of NC_050456.1, read as the reverse complement.
TGGCATTTTCTTGGAAGTAGAAAGATTCTGTAAAACTTTTCTATGATGGTTGAGCTGTGTGGAGGAAACAGATTCACTTTGGAAATCAAGAAATTACAAATGAATTACTCTGAAACTGGACTATCCTATGTATTTGCATCTAATTTAGTAGCCTTCCTTTAATCCTGTTCATCTGTTAATTTTCACTTCTCCAGTGTTTATGTGTACATCTCAAACAGCCCAAGGCAAGAGGAAGTTACTTAACTTGTAAAAGAGCCTTGAGCTACCGTAAATGAGTATAAGCATTAGTTTCCCCATTAAAAAAAAAAAAAAAGTAATGAAAAAGCAGAAATAGCTTTCACCAAACATTTGGCATTTCTCAAAAATCAGCACACATGGTCTTTAATAATTTTGGTGGTAGCTTTGTTTAGTTACTTTTGGCCCATTTGGATTCTCAAACTGTATCTTGGATGTGTCACCTCAAAAACTGTTTCTATTCCTTGCCAGAACCTCATATAAAAAATTCATGAAAATGTGTAGATGATAGGTTTTATTCAGTTGCATATTTGTACACAGATTTCTGTGGTTTTTTTCCCCCAGTAGATGACTATTTTGCTTCTCAATGACTATTTGAATGCTTCTGTATGACGTGTCAGCTTCTCAATGAAATTCTTACATGGTATTGTGTGTTAGCCAGCTGCAAAAAGTGTTCAAAGGATTTGAATGGGATTTCTTGGTAACAGATACCATTATCTCAAATTTATATTATCAAAATTTAAATTCATCAGCCCCCCCCCCCTTGAATATTGTCTTGTTTGAAAAATATTTTGTTCACGATTTTCCCCCTGAGTAAATAAGATACCAACAGGACATTAGTTATACTTATCTGTGACATCAGCCATCAGAGTCACCAACAAACTGTGACAATGAAGCTAAAGATAAACCTTTAGAAAAAAAAAAGCATTAAAAGCCTGTCAAAGATCCATTAAGTACAGTCTCCACTGGGAGAGATGCATTCATAGCATCCAGTTCCTGACATTGATTAGAAGCATGGAATCTGAAGGCAGCTCACTGTTTTTGGCCCCAAAATTACACTCTGGAAAGATAAACAGCATCTGGCTGAATTCTGCTATCATGAGTACTTTTAACACCAGGCCAGAAAGAGAGACACTGTATCTTATTTCTTTGTCCAACATACTGCTAATTTCTAATCCACTACAAAGATCTGATTAGTCAATGAACATATTTCGTTGATAAAATCTCCCCCAAACAATTAAAATGCAAACTACTTTATTTTGGAAACTATTGGAATTCTCTAAAAGATGTACATCTGGCACCCCAAGCATTTCAACTCTCATCAAACTCTGTATGTCCTAGTTTTTGGCCATCCCTGCTCATGATTATTCCCAGTCTTTTTGGAAATAACCAGAGGACTAATTAGGTCACTTGTAGCTTGGCTTCCGGGACAGTCCAGGATCCCAGCTGGAAGTGAACGCCCTTAGGAGAGCAATCACCATGTCTAACACTGCTGCTTGGCTTTGGGGATGATTGACATTTGAAGAGCTGAACAAGCTTAACATTGAATGAAATGCATTGAGGCAGTGCTGACACTACAAAATGAACACATTTGTTCTACAAATATTTGCCAAGCATTGCTATGTGCCAGCCATTTGTGCTAGGTGCTGGATATAGAAAAATAAAATGAAATTGCCTCTGTAAAAACAAAAAACAAAAAAAACAAAAAACAACCCACAGCCTACAGATTGAGACAAGTATGTGATTTACAATATTATACGGTACATGCTATCACTGATCCTAAGGTAGACAAGGGGTTCCTAGAATACAGAGTAAGAGTATAAAAAGAATTTTAAATGGAAAAGCAGAAATGTTTTGGAAGAAGAATAAATATATTGACAGTATGAATATTTCTAGGAAAGTGTAAATAGGAAAAAACATAAACTGATAGGAAACATGGCATCTTATTAAAAAACAAAGTATTTAATATTTCACATAAGCTCATTACCTTGAATCTCAATGCACAATGTATCTGCTTCTTACTTTCCATAGGTTCCTTCAGATGTTCCCTATTCTTTTTTTTTGGTGAGTAGGTGGATGTCCAAATCACACATCATATGATACCAAATAAAATACCAGTACCAGGAATGAGTTATATCTTTTTGTGTCTTCACCAGGGGAGCCAATAGACAACACAAATATTAAAAGCTATTGCCAATGCTATGGGTTACTCTCTATAGCTTGACTCTAAGACCCTATTACTGAAGACACCACACATTTGTGTCACAGAGTATGGAGAGATCTAGCTGGTACTCTGCTGGAATTTTCACAGCTATTGTTAACTATTCTTGGTTGTTTTTGCTCTTTTATAGAGCCCTCCACCCAGCTCCCAAATAAATCACATACGGAGGATTATTTTCACTTATGAATGGCTGGCTTTACCTCGGCTTGTTTCTAGACAGCTTTTCTTAACTTAAATTATCAACATTTTTTTTTTGCTTCTGGGTCTTTTCTTTTCTAATCCTATATACCTTTCTTTGTTTCTTACTCCATGGCTTGCTGTGTAGCTGGGTGGCTGGCCTCTGGGTCCTCCTCCTTCTCTGGCTACTTCTTTTTTTCCTCCCAGATTTCTCCTTCTATATAGTCTCTCTGCCTTCCAGTCCTACCTATCCTTTCTCCTGTTTTGCTATTGACAGTTCAGCTCTTTATTAGACCGATCAGGTGTTTTAGACAATAACAGTAACACAGCTCCACAGAGTTAAACAAATGCAACATAAACAAAAGTAACATACCTTAAAATAATATTCCCCAACAGCTAACATTCATTGAGTCAGAAGGATTATACATAGTATGGAAGGAGAAAAGTAACCATCAATCTCACCCACATAGAAACCCTCTGAGATATAATGACATACTTGCAAGATATGCCCACAGATGTAATAGTCGTATGAATGCTATGAGATTGATCAAATACTTTTTAACTGGTTTTAGGGCTGCTCTATGACCTAGACCATCTATCTGACACTGTTCATGAAATCAAGAACGTGAGACTAGATATGTTATGGGCTCCAGATGAAAGCCTACTGCTATTATTCTGCTAAATGGGCATAGCAAGAAAATGACTTCTGATGACATACTGCTGATAACATACCCATAGAGCTGTGCATGACTCAACCCTCATCAGAAAAACCTCTTTAGTAAATAACACAGAAACTCATAGAAGTGCCCCATTCTTCATATCTTCAGGTTTTTCAAGTCTTTCCCTACACCAACATCTTTCTTGACCCAAGCTTTGCTTACAACCTACTTGTCTGAGCAGTTCTTATCCTTTATTAAAGTCTATCCTCTTATAAGATTCATGTAATTAAATGGTCCCACTTCACTTTTAGAAATTCCCATCATGACAACCTCCAAAATGTAGTAGTATTAATACATGTAACAAATAACACTCACTTATTTTAGCTATACTTGTTTGTTGTTTGCCTTACTTCAAAATTCCATCTCCACTTAAATGATTTCATTTTTATGTTTTTATAATATGGATATTATCTTATCAACATATCAACATATGTTTAGAAAGTAAAAGAACATTGTTTTCTTCTTCAGGCTACTTTTCAATATCTTGTGGATAATACACCATATTTGTCTTTCTATCCTCACAGGTTAGTCAGTTCTTGACTCAAAGTGGATATTCAGAAGAGAGGTGCTGGTTGGTTGAATAGAAGCATGAAGTGTGCAGAGCAATGATGGGCTGGACTATAGATGTGAGTCAAAAGCCAGGTCCTGAAAGTCCTTTAAATCTTACTGAGAAATTTAAATCTCACATGAGAACAATGTAGGAAAATGAACAGCTTTAAAATCTGACATACTAAAAATTTACATGAAGGTTGCCCAGCTCAAATGTCATATGAAATCAAAAATAAAATATAGCATACAATTGAAAAGTTCTAGTGGAAACTGCCCAAATCCATCATTGACCTAAAAATAAAAAAATGGCTAGCATGAGAACCTTAAGTGGATACTAGATGTAAAGCAAAGGATAACCAGATAACAACCCACAAATCCAGAGAAGCTAGCTAACAAGGAAGACCCAAAGAGGGAAGCACAGATCACCCTAGGAAGGGGAAATAGATGGGATCCCCATGAGTAAACTGGGGATGAGGGGTGGGCAATGGAGGGTAGGGGATATTGGATGAGAACATAAGGGAACAGGATGGTTGAGCTGGAACAGGGATGGAGTAGGAAAGCAATGAAAGAAATATCACGATAGAGGGAGATATTATTGGGATAGAGAGAAACCCGGTGTTAGGGAAGTTGCCAGGAATCCCAAAGGGTGACCCCAGCTTGGACCACTAGAAATAGTGGAAAAGGTGCCTGAACTGAACTGCCTTGCCCCAGAGATCAGATGGGCGAATATCCTAACTGTCATCACAGAGCTTTTTCCAATGACTGATCTACAGCCAAACACCAGGCAGAGTTCCAGAAGTTCAGTCAAAGAGAGAGAAGTGGGATTGTATGAGCAAGTGCATCAGGATCATGATGGAGAAACCTGCAGATAGGACCAAACCAAACTAGTTGGAACTCATGAAAGTTGGACCAATGACTATGGAGCCCGCATGGGACTGGACTAGGCCCTCTGCATGGCAAGACAATTGTGCAGCTTGATCTGCTTGCAGGGTAGGGGGGCAGTGCTGGTGGTAGGATCAGAATTCATCCCTGGTGCATGAGTGGGCTTTTGGAGCCCACACCTGTGATGGGGCAACTCATGCAGCCTTGAGGTAGGGGAAAGGGCTTGGACTTGCCTCTCTACTGGATGTGCCTCGCCATGGGAGGCCTTGCCTTATTATGGGGAGTAGGGGGAGTTGGGAGGATGGAAAAGGGGGATCTTTGATTGGTGTGTAAAATGAATGAAAACATTTTCTTAATAATTAATTAAAAGTATTTTGAAGATTAAAAAATAATAATACTGTTGAAGAATGTTCTCCGCATGGACCCTTTACTTTCATCTGGCCCTGAAGAGCTTGTAATATTGTTTATTATTTGTGTCAATACCTTTTGTGTATGGAGCATCAAAGGAATGTTTTGAAAATAAAGAAAATTCATCTTAATACAGGAGAGATATATTAGGAAGCAACAGCTTTAATCTCAAACATATATTCTTTTATCAATATTTACTTTCCTTTTTTAGGCTTTGACATTTTATTTAAAAAATTACAAAGATGGACTACCAATACATCTTACAAAGTTCATTGAAAAGGCATGATTACCCCTTCTGACTCTATCTTCTTATTCAAAACAATGAGTTATATTTATTTAATATTGAGGAAACATTCATTGATAAGATCAATACCCTTTAGCCAATTTACTTTCTTTCCTTTAACATAGCATTATTTAACTATAGTTGGAAAATGTCTTAATTGTGCCAATCTAATTGCTTTGTCAAATCTGATGTAGATCATATACAAATTGTAAAATTTATATGGTCTTATTGGGATTTTTTGCATTCAATAGTGGGAAAACTACTAACAGATATCTTGAAAGTTTACCTATTTGGGATATTGCTTTGAGTATGAAGAGAAACAGATAGGCTGGGGATGTGGCCCATGTGTATGACCCCAGCACTTTAAAGGTTGATTCAAGAAGGCTTCCAGCTAAAGACATCCTTAGATAGCAAGATCATCCCTTTCATGACAAAATAAAAGTTTAAGAGAAATTTTCAAGGACACATGTTTTTATTTGCTTTTGTTTAGGAAACAATGCATATTGCCACTTCAGTATAATTACCTCATCAAAACATCATACAGAATCTACAATGTAGCTGAGCTTAAAAAACATACTACTTTCCCAAAGAGGTTGTTTTAGTCTGAAATAGTCTTGATTTCTTTTTAATCTGTCTCTTAGTATCTCCCAGATTCACCAGATAAAAGACAAATACTTGCATCTCCAAGGTCTCCTTTCCCAAAGAAATTTCTCTTCCACTAGAGATCACAGAACTAGTGGAATGAAGCAGTGTACAACTAATATTTGTTTTTGTCCATGTCTCATAAAAAATTCATAAGTACTCATATGTGTTGTAAAAGAATAAAAACTAAAGAATAGAATGTTTAATAGATACTAAGTAAAAATGATGTAGCCAATATCCAATAAAATAAAAAAGTAAAAAATAAAGATGACACTAACAAAATAGAACATTTGAACATTTTCATAAATAACTCTCAATAACCAAAGAAACCTTGTAAGAAACAATACTTTTTCATTTATTTCTGCCTGTATTTAAAACAAATTTCCTTATGATTATGAGGAGATGAAATTAACAAAATATTGACTATGAATTTTCACAACTTATAACTTTATTCAAATGTTACAAAACAAAATTTATTTTCATTTAGAGATGTTACTTGTACCTTATTGATTTCACTTGACAAACGTGAGTCTATTGATAGAAATATTTTCAATATGACTGAGAACTCCTTAAGGAATATAGCATGAAATTTAACCTATAGCTCAGACATGAAACATATTCAGGAAATACTATCTACATGCCATGCTGGGGTCAAAGTGTCCAACTGCATTGTATTTAGAGATATGTAAATGATGTATTGATGAGCACTAACTAATTCCTCCTCCCCTACAGAGGATTCACATGTCAAAATACTATAAATGGAGAAATAAAACATATTGCTTAGGATATATGATGCATTTCCTTCTTAAACATTATGTCACTTACATTTGCAAATATAAAAGTTTAATTCAAGTTAATGAATAACAGTTTTAATAAAATTTTAAGAAAAATACAATTTGGCAGAGTACTTTTAAAACTGTTTTAATCAGATTTTTTTTCTTATGTGTCTATCAATCCTCAACTTTTGTTCCATAATTCATTATGAATTCTTTGAATTTTAAAAATTACAAAGAAATCCTATTGATAATGTAGTTTATTTTGAAAAATACATATATATTATAATATTCTCAAATATAAGTTATCAATGAACAACCATGGAAGTTTAGGAAACATAATTATTATATAATATTACTAAGAGCAATCCTAAAGTTATAATTTCTGGAAAAATTTTTTCCAAATATATTTAAATTACACAATCTTATAAGTCACTAAGAAATGTGAAAGTTCATGTCTGTCATGGCTACTATCATCATCAACTGGTAATGCTCATTTAATTTTTTTCATTCTAATGTTACCCTAGCCTTTTGTCTGCATTTACTGTCAACTTCTTATAGCAAGGGTCTATGTAGTTACAAGTACTACAGGTAAAATAGTCTAGAAACAGAACAGCAGGTAGTGTCAAACCTCACATTCACTGTGTAGATGTAACCGTCTTGTTAAATAAGAAACCCAGAGCCAATTGCAGAGTTAAAAGCCAAGAGGTCAGAGCAATAGCTGAGAGCTGAAAACTGCTTCTGCTGTCTTTTTCTCTGCACCAGAGACCTACTTCCTGTGTCTTTCTTTTTTTTATAGACTTTCTGTTCTGCTTTCTCATTGGTTGTAAACCCAACCACATGACCTCCTCGTCACTGCCTGTCTGTACAGACCTCCAGATCTTCTATGGTTGGTATTGAGATTAAAGGCGTGTGTCTCCATGCTGTCTGTATCCTTGAACACACAGAGATCCGCCTAGGTCTGCCTATCAAGTTCTGGGATTAAAGGCGTGCACCACCACTGCCCAGCTTCTGCTATGGCTTGCTCTGACCCCAAGGCAACTTTATTAATATACAAATAAAATCACATTTCAATACAAATAAAACATTACTATAGCACTGTCTACTTTCTATACATACACATACCAGTACTAAAGGTTAGTTTAATGATTAGGTACAGTAGAAAAGTAATAGTAACTAGTAAATGAACAGAAAGTTATAACAATATATGCCAAATAATTTCTGACATCTCTATCTTCTGCTTTAGAGCCATTATTTTATAAAATAAGAATGAGCTATGGAGAATAATTATGGTATCATAAAGGTGAACTGATTAATAACACAACAACTAAGTGATTAAGAAGTAGACAGCCTACAAAGCATGGATTCCTTTACAGAACAAGGAATGACAAATGTCCTAAGTAGGACAGGACAGGAAAACACAAATTCTGCCACATTGTTTAAAACCAACAAATAAACAAACAAAAATCAGGAAATTTGGATTCCCACAGGCACTCTATAGTAACCCAACAGCCACTCATTCCAGGGAATCGGATAGAAGATCTTCAATCTTCCTTTTGTCCTCTAATTCCAACCCCAAGTTTTATTCTCAGCTCTGCTATTGACCACCTGCTGAAGCACCCTTTCTTTTTGCTCCCATTCCCATGAGTCTAAACAGATCCTGGGAGCACAGCCAGCTTTCCTCCCTCTTGTGGACCTTCTCAGCACTCTCTGTTCCAGTCCATCCCCATTCCTTAGTGTCAGGTCCCAATACCTAGAAAGACATTCCACCCAAGAGACCCAGTGGACACAACTATCAGGGTATCAGCATCTCAGACGTATCCCCTGCCGGGCCATCATGGGTACACCTGCACAATTAAAACTGACAATGCTCCAGCATATGTCTCTGGTAACAGGAAACGGTTTTTTGGTGTTTTGTTTTGTTTTGTTTATGTTTTTGTTTTTGCTTATTACAATATAAAACATATTACAGGTATACCAAACAATCATGCAGGCCCTCAGGGGCACCAGCACAACCAATACCATGTTGAGCAGTAATCCACAGCTACCACACCCTCCTAAGTATCAGAGAGGGCAGCAGAAACCAAAGAACAGAACAGCCACCTAACAAACACAAGGCCAGATATCAGCAACTACAATTACAATCATCCCAATACCAGATGCCTAGGTGTAAGTATAAAGTAAAACCAATGACAGAAAGGGCAATATATCTACACTAGAGCCCAGTAACAATACTACAATAATCCTGGATAACTGAAACAAGAGAGAAGGACTTCCAAATAGCTATTATGAGTATGTCCAAAGTTCTTAAAGAGCTTATATATAATTCCATTAATAAGATCTATGAAAGTAAAAACTCACAGTGGAATGAAATGATGCATACTATTAAAAATATGAACATGTGAAAAAAACAAAAAGGAAAACCAAAACTGAGGGAAAACTGGGAATCAAAAATTTAAGAAATGGAATAGGAACAACAAAGGCAAGTTTCACCAACAGAATACAAGAGATGAAAGAAAAATCTCAGTTATTGAAGACACAATACAAGAAATACCTCAGTCAAAGAAAATGTTAAATATAAAAAAATTCTAGATGCAAAACACTCAGGAATTCTGAGACATAATCAAAAGTTCAGCTCTACAAATCATAGGAATAGAGGCATGTTGCAGAATATTACTTTTTTATTTATTTTTTATTATATTTGTGTTTTACTTTTACACATCAGCCATGGGTTCCCCTGTCCTCCCCCCTCCCGCCCCCGCCCCCACCTCCCCCCAGCCCCTCACCTCCATTCCCATCTCCTCCAGGGCCAAGACTCCCCTGGGGATTCATTTAAACCTGGTGGATTTAGTACAGGCACCTCCAGTCCCCTCCTTCCAGGCTGGGCAAAGTGTCCCTGTGTAAGCCCAAGGTTCCAAACAGCCAGCTCATGCACTAAGGACAGACAGGTCCTGGTCCCACAGCCTGGGTGCCTCCCAAACAGTTCAAGCTATTCAATTGTCTCACATTTTCAGAGCGCCTGATCCAGCTGGGGGCTCCACAGCCTCAATTAGCTCATCCTGGTGAGCTGATTGAGGTAAGAAGACTCCAAACAACAACTAGTAGCACCATTTCCTGGGTTGAATTCCTTGAAGCACATTGAAAGGGCAAAGCTAGCTGAGTAACAGCGTTCTTCAGCTGCCACACTATGATTCCCCGCCATGATGGGCTATATCCAGAAACCGCTGCAGCGTGGCCCTTCCTCCCTTACCTTGCTTTAGTCAGAGTATTTTAATCATAGCAACAGTAATGTAGCTAACCCACCAGCACTGTGTTTGGTTCTCCATTCATTCCAAAAGGCTAAAAATAGCACTGTAGTGCAGAGGACCTTTAAGCAAATATTTGTTGAATAGAAAGAGTGCATCCCCCTTCATAGGCTGCCATAACAGATCATAATGAATGGATTTTCCAATAGAAATTCATTTTCTCTCAGTTTTCATAGCTGGTGGTGCGACATCACTGTGTCAGTAGGCTCGGGTCCTCCTGGGGACTGTTATATTTTTGGTTGTGAGCCTAGCCTTTAATGGCTGAGCCATCTCTCCAGCCCCTCCTGGGGACTCTATTCCTTGGTTGTTACATGACTTGGCTACTCTTTCTGTGTCCCCAAATGGTCATTTCCCTGTGTAGCTGCATACCCAAAGTCTTTTAGTATACCCTAAGTACTCTGCTTTGATGCACACTTCTCAGATTAGATTAACGTCTGCTCAAGAACCTCATTTAAAATTAACCATCTCTTTCAAGGTCCTATTTTCAAATATAGCCACATTCTGAAGTACTGTGGATTAATTCTTCAACATATGGATGATCTGCCATGAACTATGAACATTTATCTCATTGGCTAAAATTTAAATGTTATATCAAGATAGAAAACAATGGCTTACTAATGAACAAATTCACAATCTGTTTAGTCCATAAATAATGTGGCTAAATAACAGAAGAAATTAGAAAACAAAAACTTCAATAGAAAAATTATTTCCTTTTCATTGTTCAGGGATGCTATAAATTTTCCTAAATCTCATAAAAATCACTTCACAAGTGTGCTAGATAAAAAATCTCAAGAAACATTTAATAATGAGGAAAAGAGAAATGGCAGAAACTTGAAGAGGTGCCTGACAACATCATAGTCCTGAATTTAATTACATAACAAAGGATATATGTACCTGACTCCCAGTACAGTTATTCAATGATGGTGATATTTTAAGCCTGTTCTCCCTTTAAGCAAGTAGTTGTTAATTTCAGTTTAAAATAAAGAAAATAAGTAAAACACTTTGCCATGGCAATAGGAAATATTCAATAAATTACAGGGATCAAAAAGAAGGCTGTAAAAGAAGCTAAGTATTAACTATTAACTCATTGAAGTGGATGTATGCTTATGGACATACGGTTTGTGTTGCAAATATTTGGCATCTTGTTCAGACTAAAACTATCAGTCTAAATCGTCACCTCCTCCTTCCAATCTGTTACCAGCCTTCCTGCAATTTGAATGTACTGGATGTTTCCTCTGTGAGATAATCCAGCCAATGTTTTTCAAACACTGTTGTATTTCAAAACCCCTCTACCAATACACACACACACACACACACACACTGTGCAATTTTTCGCCATGTCACAAATAGGTAGAGCAGCATGACAGATGTTGGCATGAGAGCAAAATTACAAGAATTCTAGAGATAGCACATTCTACAACTTTGGGGGAAACGTATTTAGGACTTCTTTAAATTCTTTAATTACTAAACCTGTTAAAGCCAGATTAAAATGTGTTGTCCCCTTTTTATGTTTATGGATGCATGTGCTTCTGTATGCTATATGTGTGGAGATGGCAGGGAGGCGAGAAGAAGGTATTACATCCTTGGTGGCTGGAATTACAGGCAGTTTTAAGCCACCTGAACTCGGGTCCTCTGGGAGAGTAAGAAGCACTCAGCATCTGTACCATCTTTCTAGCCCCTGCTGGGGCTTTCTTTTATGAAAAGCTTAAAGCTTGCTTGCCTTTCTAGTCCAAATGAATGTCACTAGATAAGAGTCTTGAATATTAGAATTTGAATTAACTGTAGGAACTCCTTGAATGGATTCACTTTCTTCTAGGTCACGTGTGAACCTATTATAATTTTCCTAGAGAAATATAGAATATAATTTTAGAACAGAAAAGAGGAAAAACAATTACTCTTATACAAAAACTGTTTTTAACTATGACTAAATTAACAAAAAGGCCCTTGGCAAAAAAAGAGAAAAGTCCCAGCATAGGTAATTTCACAGATGATGATGTGAAATTTTTCCATGAAGTTGTTTTAATGAGTACATTTCCCATGAAGCAATTGTTCTTTTCCATACCCAGACCAATGCCAGGACAAATTTCAAAGAAAATAAAGAATTTCTGCTGTCATCATTTGAAATGATTGCTTTGCTTTAAAAATGCATTTACTTTCTGTGTATACTCTTTCATCATCACTGATATGAGAATTCATTCTATCTTTCTGCAAAACTGTCAGACAATATATTCTCGCCGGGGACTATTTATTCAAAGTCTGAACCTTGACTGGCTGTGAACCATGTGTAATGCTGCTGCTACTGCTGATGTCCATGGCATTTATTATCCCTGGAACACTTTCTTAAGTTTTTGAGCTATCATCACAGAATCACTCTGGCCTCTAGTCATCTGTGCCTTCACTGAAACTTCTTTTAAGGATAATAAAAAGAATACGTGGAAACATTCCAAAGACAAAAAAAGAAGAAAGAAAAGAAAAGAAGGAACAAAAAGATGCTTCTTTTCCCCTAAGAGAGTTATGTCACAAGATTCTCAAACAGAACTGTGTGGACCTTTGGCACAGGTATTTGTACTTGGTAAAGTCATCATTGGTGGTAGTCCATCATTGATACCATGTCCACAAACTAAATGGAATAGTTTTATTTTATTTTGTTTTGTTTTTAATGTAAATAGTTAGTGATATGGTGTTACAGATTAAATATCCGTAAGAATCTACCAATTAATCACTGTTCGAAAAATCCTTCCACTCTTTATGTACGGCAGACTGTAAAATCAGTGAAGATGGATATACAGATGAAATGCTATAATGCAAAAAGAAATGTTATATGTTCATCTGTACCAGACATTTAAACTTATAGTACATATATTTTGACAAATGTTTCATTCCACAACTATTTATGAGAAAATAAGTTCCTTTGGTTTGTAATCATGTATCTTACCATATATTTAAGCATCATTTATCGTAATCAAGTGATGACAGATTTAAAGAACCACATGATCTTGAGAGCCATGTTAGCTGAAAGTAACAATGACTTGAGGATTAACATCAGTATCCATTCAGTAGCATCTTCCATATATGGTGTAGTGGTGTGAGTATGGATTAAAAACAAATATTTAAAATAGTAAGCTTAATCATTCCTATTATTTGAGTCTCATAAACTAGGGATTTTATAATTTTATAATTAACTTAATTTCACATACCAGCCACACATTCCCCATCCTTCCTCCTTCTACCCCCAGCTGAGTCTACCCAGCTGGGCTGACTCCCCAAGGGAGAACTAGGGACTTTTTGTCCAATCTAAGGAGTTTCCTGCTTACCCTTTTCTCTGTAGTTCCATTTCTCTGTCTATCTAGAACTTTGGACTGAGTGAACTCAACGTGCATAATAACTGTCAACATTATTGGGTACAAAGATTGTAAAAATATTCTCACTTGACTGATTACGCATTAAAAAGATTTCAATTTTCATAATGCGATAATCAGCACATAATAGAATCTATATTAAATGATAATCTATAACATAAAGTCTGAAAAAGGAATAAAAGGACAGAATAAAGATATTTATAAACAAAAAACGTATAGTAAAATGATCTAACCAATCTTTGCTGATCAAGACTATGTGGAATCTTATGCTGACATAGGATATTTTATTCAGACAAGTTATAGCTTATTAAAACTTTACCTACTTATAATGATTTCATACTTAATCATATGCAAAATACAGCTGACCAAATATAGAATCTAGTATATTTATTTATAGTTTGTTGATTTACACTTTCAAACTTGTTTTATTGTCTATCATCTCAAAGTTATAAATTTATAAACAAATAATTTGATTATATAAAATATCTATGAGCTACTACAATATTCTTATGCCATTACATAATTTTTTCTATCAGAACACAGAGTTGCTTATTCCCTTGTTATTTATTTAAGAGGTATATACATACATAAACAAACCAAAAGGGGAATTGACTTCCAAATCCAGTCTGCTTATAGTGATCAATCTGTTTTCTTTTTAAGGGAAAAGTCGACTTGTCATGATGGGCCACATTTTACATAATTGATTTAGATGATAAATTTAATAGTTTCCAGGTGGTCCTTTTTATTTAAGCTACAGGTGTGAAAATAACCTGGGACATTGTTTTTATTCCTGTATATTTTTCCTGTAGCTTGAGTTTGATTACCTTTAAAGCCTTCACTACAGCTGGGCAATTGCTTGCTTGATATGAGTCCTACTGAAAAGCACATGAACAATCTCTGAAAACAATGTGAAGTCATATCAGAAGCATCTCAAGACTTTCTTAGTTATGAATTTCAGATCTTAACATCCCCCAGCTTTAAGGTCCCTCTCAAGGAGATCAATCATTTCCTCTGTAAGACTACCAACTTGCTTCCTATATGAGAATACCAAGGCACTGTGAGACTGTTCCTGCATAGATTGAGTCAGTGTTGGGCTTTTTTAAAATTTTGTCTATTTTATCCACATTATAATCTAAAAATAAAATTTAATATAAAGATAGAATTGCTGAAATAAACCACTAAACTTAAATAATACTGGAAATTAAAAACTCACTAAACAGAACAAAACCTTCAGGGAAAAGCTTCACCAATAGAATTGATCACATGGAAAATTTAGTGTCCATTTGGATCACTCACTAAAGTGAAAAGCAAAATTGTAAAAAGATATATGAAACATGGAAATGCTTTGGGTTACCCTGAAAATCCTAACCTTTGAATTATGAATCTCAGAAGACAATGTGGTGGTTTGAAAAGGAATGCCCCCATAGGCTTGGTCATGGGAGAGAGGCACTACTTGAGAGTAAGTGTTGACTTGTAGGAGGAAGTGTGTCAGTGGGGGTGGGTTTTGGGGTTTTGATAGCTCATCAGTCCAAGTGTCACTCTAGTCCTCCTGTTTGTGGATCTAGATGTAAAACTCTCAGCTACTTCTCCAGCACTATGTCTTCCTATTTGCCACCATGATGATACTGGACTAAACTCTAGAACTGTAAGCATGCCCTAATGAAATGTTTTCTTTTTATAAGAAGTACCATGGCCATGGTGTCTCTTCACAACAAAAGAACACTGAGACTGAGACAGAAACAGAATAGAATGCCCAAAGCATAGATAATATTTTCTGTAATGTCATAGACACAAACTTTTCAAAGAAATGCCCACCTAAGTTCAAGCAGCAAGAAAAGAAGCTAGCCACATCATAGCATCATTACACTGATACCCAAACCACATAAAGATGCAACTGGGAAAAAGAATTGCAGACCAATCTCCCTCATGAACATTGATATAAAAATTCTCAATAAAATACTAGCAAATGGAATTCAAGAACACATAAAAAATTCATCCACCATGATCAAGTAGGCTTCAACCCAGAGATGCAGGGATGGTTCAACATATGAAAATTTGTCAATGTAATACACCATATTAACAAACTGAAAGAAAAAAGTACATGATCATCTCACTAGATAATGAAAAAGCCTTTGACAAAATCCAACACCCCTTCATGATAAAGGTCTTAGAGAGATCAGGAATACAAGAAACATATCTAAACACAATAAAGGCAATATACAGCAAGCAACAGCCAACATCAAACTAAATGGCGAGAAACTCAAAGCGATTCCACTAAAATCAGAAACAAGACAAAAAATAGCTGTCCACTCTCTTGATACTTATTCAATATAGAACTCAAAGTTCTAGCTAGAGAAATAAGACAACAAAAGGAGATCAAGGAGTTACAAATTGGAAAGGAAGAAGTCAAACTTTCACTATTTGCAGATGGTATGATAGTATACATAAGTGATCCCAGAAATTCTACCAAGGAACTCCTACAGCTGATAAACACTTTCAGAAATGTGACAGGATACAAGATTACCTCAAAAAAAAAATCAGTAGTCCTCCTATATACAAATGATAGATGGGCTGAGAAAGAAATTCGAGAAACATCACCCTTTACAATAACTACAAATGACATAAAATATCTTCGGGTAACTCTAACCAAACAAGTGAAAGACCTGTATGACAAACAAGAACTTTAAAATAAAAATATTATAAAAAGCAATCTACAGATTCAATGCAGTCTCCATCAAAATCCTAATGCAATTCTTCACAGACTTTGAAAGAACAATTCTCAACTTCATATGAAAAAACACAAAACCCAGGAGAGCCAAAACAATCCTATACAATAAAGTAACTTCTGGAGACATCACTATCCCTGACTTCCTGTTCTACTGTAGAGATGTAGTAATAAAAACATCTTGGTATTGGCATAAAAACAGACACATTGATCAACGGAATTGAATTGAAGACCTTGACATCAATCCATACATTTATGAACACCTGATTTTTGACAAAAAAAAAAAGCCAAAATTATACAATGGAAAAAAAGAAAGCATCTTCAACAAATGGCACTTGCCTAACGGAATATCCACATATAGAAGATTGTAAATAGAGCCATATCTATTGCCATGAGTAAAACTCAAATCCAAATGGAGTAAAAAACTCAACATAAATCCAGTTACACAGAACTGCATGGAATAAAGTATCATTAGTAACCTTGAACACATTAACACAGAAGACCACTTCCTAAATGTAACACCAACAGCACAGACACTGAGAGCAACAACTAATAAATGAGACCTCTTGAAATTGAGAAGCATCTGTAAGGTGAAGGACAGTGTCAATAAGACAAAAAGGCAGGATACAGATTGAGAAAAGATATTTACAAACCCCACATCTGATAGAGGGCTGATCTCTAAAATATATGAAGAACTCAAGAAATTAGACACCAAAATAACAAATAATCCAATTAAAAATGGGCTATGGAGCTAATCAGAGAATTCTCAACAGAAGAATCTCAAATGGCTGAAAGACACTTAAGGAAATGTTCAACATCCTTAGCCATTAGAGAAATACAAATCAAAATGTCTGTCAGAATGACTAAAATCAAAAACACTGAAGATAGCTTATGTTGGAGAGGATGTGGAGAAGGGGGATCATTCCTCCACTGCTGGTGTGAGTGCAATCTTTTATGGCCACTCTGGAAATCAGTATGGCAGTATCTCAGAAAATTGGGAATCGATCTACCTCAAGACCCAGCACTACCACTACTGGGCATATACCCAAAAGATGCTCAACAACACCACAAGGAAATTAGTTCAACCATGTTCATAGCAGCATTATTTGTAATAGCCAGAACTTGGAAACAACCTAGATGTCCTTCAACAGAAGAATGGATAAAGAAAATGTGGTACATATACACAATGGAGAATTACACAGCAGTAAAAAAACAAAAAACAAACAAAAAAACAAACAAAAAACAAAAACAAAAACAAAAAAACAAGTCATCACGAAATTTGTAAGCAGATGGATAGAACTAGAGAAAAGCATCCTGAGTGAGGTAACCCAGACCCAGAAAGACAAACATAGTATGTACTCATTTACAAAAGTATGCTAGACACAAAGCAAAGGATAACCAGGCTACAATCCACAATCCCAGAGAAGCTAGGTAAAGAGAAGGACACTAAGAGGGCTACACATGGATTGCCCTGGGAAGGGGAAAGGATTAAGATCTCCTGGGTAAACTGAGAGGGGGGAATAGAGGGGTGGGGAGGAGAGGTGGGAGAGATGGGGAGGGAGAACAATGAAAGAGATATCTTGACAAGAGTGTGCCACTAAGCTAGGGGAAACCCCAGGAACTCACAAGATTGTGCCCAGCTAAGATTCATAGCAATGGTGGAGAGGGTGCTTGAATTAGCCTTCCTCTGCACTCAGATTGGTGTCTACCCTAATTGTCATCATAGAACCTACATCCAGTAACTGATAAAAGCAGATGCAGAGACCCACAGCCAAGTACTTGGCTAAAATCCTGGAGTTCTGTTGAAAAGAGGAAGAAATGGTTGTAAGAAGAAGAGGGGGTCAGAATCATGATGGGGAAAAAAAAAACACAGAAATAGCTGAACCAAGACAATGTGAGCTCATGGACTCTGGACTGACAGCTCAGAAGCCTGTATGCGACTGAACCAGACCCTTTGAATGTAGGTGAAAGTGGCGTGGCTTGATGTGTTTGTAAGTCCCGTGGTAATGGGACCAGGACTTATCCTGAGCACACAAACTGGCTTTTTAGACCCCATTCCCTGTGGTGCAATGCCTTACTCAGGTTTGATGCATGGGGCATGGGCTAGGTTCATCCGCAAAATGGTATAACAGCCTGTGTCGACTACCCAAGGGAGGCCTTACCCTCTATGGGTAGGATGTGGAGTGAGATAAGGGTAGGTGGTGGGGAGCAGGTGAAGAAGAGGGAGAGGGAACAGGGGTGGGTATGTAAAAGGAAAGAAATTTTTTAATACAAATATATATATAAAAAACATTAAGAAACACAGAATAGAGAGAGTACAAGTCATAGGAACTCTGGAAATGCCTTGAAAGACATATTCGGAGTTTTCAAAGAGCACCATGGCCAACTCAGACTATTATAACTAACAAAGCTACCAACTAAAATTGAAGGAGAAACAAAAGAAAATTACAACATAAAAGGAATTAGGACCATTAAATCAGCTCTATAGAAAATATTTTATTTTTCTAAATTCTTCTTACTTTTGATGCTTTATGACTTGAAAAATACAAATTTGGGGGTATGAGGAGATGGCTCACTGTGTAAAATGCCTGCCCGTCAACTGTGAGAACTATAGTTTGAATCTCCATATTCCAAATGACAGCACATGGGGCTTGTGGTCTGCCTATAAATCCAGTTCTCAATGGGCATAAACAAAGAATTCACAGAGTGAAATGTCTTGCTAGACTAGCCAAAGCAATGTGATCAAATACCAGACCCATACATATGCGTGCACATGCACACACACACACACACACACACACACACACACACACACACACAATTCAACTCCATGAAAAGTATACAAACTTATTTAAAAGAATGGCAATTGAATAGTTTAAATTGGATTATAATGACGGGCCAAGTTTATGAGGTGAATAAGTAGGAAACTGAGAACAGAACAGTAGCAAAGGAACCAAAATCAGAGTCTTTATGGAGGAATTCCTTTTTTGTTTTTTTTTTTTTTTCAAGACAGGGCTTCTCTGTGTAGTTTTGGTGCCTGTCCTGGATCTCACTCTGTAGACCAGGCTGGCCTCGAACTCACAGAGATCCTCCTGGCTCTGCCTCCCGAGTGCTGGGATTAAAGGCGTGTGCCACTGCCAGCACCACCCTGGCAAGAAATTCTTTCATTGAACATAAAGATGAGATACTAGGTGTTTCAGCAATTGGGAGCTGAGTAAGATGCAGGGAGAGCTCTCTTAAAGATACACCAAGTTAAAGATGTATTCAAACATTAAAATACCAGCATAAAAACTAAAGGTTGAAGATCACAGTGCCTGATTTTTGTATAAGATCCAGACTTCAAAGAAAAGACTAGCCTATTCAGTACTGGAACCAGTGCTTTCAAAAGCCTGTGGACTTCTACTGTCTGTCTATGACACTGATGATGATGTAGTTCAACCTGCTTTAGGCCAGGTCACTGAGCATCCTCACTAACTGCTCATGAACCCTAACTAGCATAGGACTAACCAAGATTCCACTCACTGGGAAGCAGGTAAAGAAATTTCATGGGATTTTCTTTTCTTTGAACACAGTGTCTCCCAATTGCTGTTAGACTCAGCAATAGAAACTGAAGTCCTCTTCTTATAGAGGCCAAAACTCAGAGTCTCTGAACTTGCTCTACCATCTCAGACAGAGATCTATGTATTAGTGGGGCAGACATAACTTATGGCCACATAAGCACCAGTCTTGAAGTAAGCTTGTGAAGTACTACCTCATCTCCAGAGACTGTGTTGTCCCCTAGTAATATGAGACACAAGTTTTCCTTCAAGTCGTGTAGCCAAGATACTGTGTTAATCAACATTTTCCCAACACTAAACAGTATGGTTTAGAATCCCATTTGCTGAGCACAGAACTACTGTGGGATGTCTTTCTGTATGCTGTGAATATGTGTTGCTCTGAATGGTTGATAAATAAACCTGCTTTGGTCTATGGCAGGGCAGGATGGAGCCAGATGGGAAAATTCAAGAGAGATAGTAGGAGGAGAAAGGAGAGGAAGAAGATTCCATCCCACTGTCAGAAAGCAGCATGTAGTAGCACACATGTATAGCCACGTAACATGTGATGACATATAAATTACTAGAAATGGGCTTTAATTATAAGAGCTAGCTAGCAAGAAAATTGAGCCATAGGCCATAGCCATACAAATTGTAATTAATATAAGCCTCTATGTGTTTACTTGGTCTGAGCAGCTACAGGACTGGGTGGGCACAGGAAAAGTTCCAGCTACACAGAAGAAGATTTTAAGCATGCGAGTATACCTGAGGAATTAGTGGAAACTATGGTGATGTAAACCCCAAGAATCTCTGTTCCCAGTTCCATCTGCATACAGGGCTACAAGAACAACTTCAGTGCCATGAAAAGACACACACAGGCCTAGTTTGTGAGATTTGTAGTCCACGCAATATTGTGCATAACTGGTTGCAGAAACACTTGTATCAGGGTCCACTCCAGAAATATGAAGCCAACATCATTGACTTTATAGTATTATGCTGATCTTAGGTAATACACTTAGGTCTGACACAGCTTGATAGCTAGGATGTGGCACAAGAGTGTGAGTTTAGTTCATCTATGGTGATTCTGCAGAGGCTTGCTGCCTCCAGTGACAATTTAGCAACAATGGGCAAGGCATTTGGGCCACAGAAGCCCAGGAAAAGGTATCTGTGGATAAATTCTGTTTTTTGATTTTTTGTTTTGTTTTTGTTTTTTGTTTGTTTGTTTGTTTGTTTTGAGACAAGGTTTCCCTGTGTAGCTTTTGCACCTTTCCTGGAACTCAGTTGGTAGCCCAGGCTGGCCTCGAACTCACAGAGATCCACCTGCCTCTGCCTCCCGAGTGCTGGGATTAAAGGCATGTGCCACCAACGCCCAGCTAAATTCTGTTTTTTAAAAAACAAAATCTAGGCCGGTTGGTGGTGTTGCAAGCCTTTAATCCCAGCACTCAGGAGGCAGAGGCAGGTGGATCTCTGTGAGTTCAAGGCCAGCGTGGTCTACAGAGATAGTTCAGGACAGATTCCAAAGCTACAGAGAAACACTGTCTCAAAACAAACAAACAAACAAATAAACAAACAAACAAACAAACAAACAACAATCTATTCACCTGATTCTGAACAGTACCTCAACATAGTATTGGGGATAAAATGTGGGCTTGGATTGTCTTCTAAGGACTGACATAGAGCCTGCTCTCAATAGATCTGGGTGGGGGCCCCATCTAGTGCTGAAACAGTAAAAGTAATTGTATTTCCAGAGAATGATGACAGTGTTCTCAAATTTTCTGAAAACACAGAAGCAAAGTCAAAGCAGGAGGACTAGAATAAACAGCTGTTGTGCCAGTAACCAGATAACAGACCAAAAGTGTCAAACACTTTTGGAAAAACCTCGACTTCACTGTATAAAAACTGGGCACAAGCAGTGGGAGGGAACTAGTAAAATTTTATACAGCTATTCTAGTGAAACTCAACCTGCATAAAACACAGTGAAGCATGTCAATATTTTTAACAGGGAAACTTACAGATTTGGAGGTAGATTTAAAATATAAAATAAAAATTGGCTTGTTGTTGTTGCTTGTATTTATATTTTAACAGAGGAGAGAGGGTTATAGGCTTATAATTTTTGTTTGCCGTTCAACATTTCCAGGGACACAGGCAGGAACTCAAAGCTTTTCATTGTTTCACATCCCCAAACAGAGAGATAATGAATGTAAGCAACCCTGCTTGGATTTATCTCTATCTCCCATTCCTAACTACATGTACATAGCACAGGATCCAAGCCAAGAAAATGGTGCCACACCTAAATCACTTCAGTTAACGTAGAATGAATGCAATCCTTCTAAAGATATTCCCATAGACCATCCTGATCCAGACAATTCCTCATTGAGACTCTCTTCCCAGATGTAAAATGGAAATTCTTTAAGCAATCAATATACTCTGAAACTAAACATGATAGATGTTGTTTTTCAGATGGCATTTTCGCCAACATAAATGGTTATTATGTAATCAAATAAATAAATAGCTATGTTTATAAAAAGAAAGTAAAGTAGAAATCAACATTAAATACTACCAATAAAATAATTACTCTGATACACATTGGTATCCTTGTAAATGTAATGTATTCAGAAATGTATTCATAAATTATTTAATTTTCCCTCTTCAAGATTGGAAAGGGTCCATGGGAACCACATTACACAGTTTTTAGTCTACACTCATATTAAGAATGAATGAATGAGTGTATCTAAAGTTTTGTTCACACTTCGTTATTTAACTAATAATCCCTTGCCTTAGAGCCTTGAACAAAATGTGTTCAATATGTCTGTAAACTTGTTGAAAATATGTGTTTTTATATGCATGTGAGACATTCTCTATGTTGACAGTTGTCTTCATATCTGTACCTACCTTCTATGTTAGAGAAGTTTCTAACTTATTGAATCTTGACTGGAAACAAAATTTATCTCAATTACAGAAGTTAAAAACAGAAAATTCTGATGTGCCCATTTATTCTGACAGGCTGGATTTAGGGATATAATTCAGGTTTAACCAAATTAATGAAGTTCTTCAGAACATGTTTTGAACTAATAACACTAGGAGTTGGGCCTTATGAAGACTTCCTTATGGAATTCATTAGAGAAGGAGTACACATAAGATTTTAGGAACAATATCATTCCATTTCTAGTATTTTTACTGATGGTAGATGATGTTTTCACCAAGGGAAATAGTTACTTTGTTAAGAAAGAATTCATCCTAAGAAAGCATCCTCTCCATTTTCTTATGAATTTAGAAGACTAGGCATACACTTTTCTCATACTTAAATGATACCCTTGATATATAGGCATTAAAATTATTTTGTATATACTAAAACTGAAAAAGGGAAGAACATGATGGTTGCTCATCTGGAATCTAACTGATAAATAGGTGCCTCTAATAGGAACATAAGGCTGGGGGAAACAAGAATGCCATGGGCAGATACTTTTAAATGTTTTTCTAATGTATGTACCTACCCTTCAAATGTCATTTTTGTAGGCAGAGCCTTTACTTAGTGCCTCTATATTTTCTTTTTAGGATGTTTACTCTGGGAATCTGCCTTCATGCTGGTAGGTCACATGCAGCTTCTTAATTTGAGAGGGTTAGATACAGCGCTGACTCCAATCTCCAATCTCCAATCTGTGTGAGAGAGCTGTCTTGGCCATCCTGCAGAGCAATGCCTCATAGCCATCCAAGCAAAAACCTGCTCCTTGTGAAGTTACAGAATCATGACTAACAGTAATGATCCATGATGGTATGTTACCGAGTCTTGGAGTGTTTTGTTATATAGTGACTGACACTTAAAAGCAGTGACATCTCAGGAAACAGAAGAAATTAGAGACCACAGTAGCAATTCGTCAAGAGAATGTGTTAGAAAGGTCCATTAACTAGTAAAATACGGCTAACTGCTGAAATGTAAATACTGGCTCAAAAGGTATAAAATGAGAACAGAATATTGTTCTTATGCTAAGTCGGGGGGAAGGAAACAAACTATTGTGTTTCCACACAATAATATGTAGAGACCTCTCATAAAAATAACCACATTCCTCCTTTCCCTCAAAATGTGAGGACACATACTGTTAGAACATAAATGAACATTCAATTTATTTATGGTCTTATTAGATTTACTTTAAAATGCATTAAAGTTATATATTTTAAAAGTAAAAATCACTCATGTGTGTGTTGGGGGGAATATAAAGCAAGGAAGAAAGTTGCAATCTTGAAATAGTTCTCGTTATCCTAAAATTCTTGCCGTCTGTTGCTATGGTGTCTCTTTTTCCCACAGAGCAAATGCATCCCTTAGGAAACACGATAATGCTTCAACTCTCTTTGAAGTAATTAGTTATGAATAAGTATCTCACTTCTATTTCCAAGGGCTAGTTTATATTTTAAATGTTCATTGCTATGTTAAGCAGTTGTGGTATTTTTTTCTATTAGGGAAGATATCGCTAACAGGTTTTAACATTTTTTTTTGAGATGATCTCACTGCTTAGGCTGGCTTTGAACTCACTCTATAGCCCATGCAGTTTGTGAATTTGTGATTCTCCTATACTGGTAACCCAATTAGATTTGACTGCATGATTATGTTACCAGGATTCCCTCTGATATTTTATAATGTTATTTTCTATTATAATATGCCAACATTCATAGAACTATTCAAAAGACTTTGCAGAATCCTGAGTTCCAGGAATAACCTTGTTTGCTCTATCATGTAACAATAATCCATGATTTTCCATAGTAATTAGGATAAATTATTTCACTAAGTAGAATAAACCTTTTGTCTAGTCACTTAGAGGCACAATGTTCTTAACAATCTATTCTTAAAAGTGAATGCAAGCAAGCATTGCCTTTCTTGAGAAAAACAGGTCCTCTGAAACCAACAGACCATAAGGTTCTAGGATGCAAAGCAAACAACTGTGTTTAGTGTATTAGGTAAAAAACAAATGAACCTACTTTCTACCTTTGTTTTTCAGATCTATCATTCTGTCATGTGTAGAAGAAGCACAATATTGTTTGTGATTTAAAGAATGTGCTAGATTCTATAAAACCACATGATTGTATAATAGTACCTTGTAATACATCATAAATGACTATTCAACAAGGCATCCACCCACCCCATCCAGCTTTTTAGGTCAATCACTTCTAGATGACACATTATGTAATAAGTCCAATTAAATCAGTAAGATCACTGGAACTGAGAAATTAGTTACTTATCAGAGTCAATGCTGGGCGGAATCTCATCACAGTGATTAAAGGACTGATTGCTGAAGATGGGGCTAGATGAAGTATGTATTTTGGTCATTGAAGAAAAGTTCATTTGTAGCAAATATCTTTATCACAGTAAGGGTAATACTCTTTGTATGCTATTATGAGAAAAAGACCAAAGATTCAAGCTGCTTTCTAGAGGTGTGCTAACCAACATAAGACGAGGTGCTATAAAGGCAATTCAAAGTACGTACATTTTTACCAGTCAGTTGTGCCTTGGGTCATGACATTATAGACATCACCCTTGGTAAGAGGAAGTTCCTTTCATTGGAGTACATATTTTGACTCCACTTCTGTGGGTTCTTTGAGGAAAGAAGCTGGTGATATGCACAAGGTTGTTTGTCTACTGTATGATGTGGTCTGTCCTCTAAACTAAATTGGCATGCATTCCACAAGGAACAAAAATGACTTCATAGTTCATTCCCTTTCTGAGATATACCTCTTTATGAATTCCTTCTAATGAAAATTCCATTTCTATTTGTCAAATTCCCAACTATCCAAAGAAATTGCTAAAAACCTAAACATTCCCCACTGTCTATTTGTCTCTTAGTTCATCCAAAGAAGATAACAAAGCACACTTCTTGCCTGTATCTCTACTAGAAGATCAAACTTAATTGCTGCCATTCAGAGTGATCTCAGTGTATTAGCTGTTAGGCTGTCTGAGCACATCAACCATAGCCAGATAGGAAACATCATAACAAGTTTTCTTTTTCTGTTAAGTCAGTTCATAAATCATAAGAAATTCTCCATGAAGCCAGATGTACAGGCTAAAAGAGATGAGGGAATCCAGCAAGAACGGGTTTCCAAAAAAAGGATACCCATTTGCTTCTCCAATTTCTGTGCACCTATGTAACCTACCTGAACCACCTCTCTTATCTGTTCTACCTGCTTGATAGATTGCATTTATTCACACTCGATTTGAACTTGCGAGATCAGAAGTATCAAGTTGATGATTGAGAGCTCATTTTCATAGTCACCTGATATATCAAAAGAACATCAAGTCAAGTACAGAGTCAGAAACTATTTCTCAAGCAGAAAATGGTTATCTGCCAAAGAAAGTATCAGATCAGTTTCCTGCAAAACCTTTAATAGTTGTACTTTGGTTCTTCTACAGGTTGACAGACTCCACTGAGAATATTCTCCTTTGCTCCAGAAAATTCAAGAGTCGTTAGATCACCTGGACTATAAATCTCAAGGGGAAAACCACACTCTACTGAAGCTTGGACTCATTTCAGGTACTTTCTTTCTCTCTGGGAGATCAACTACCAAAGCAATTAGTGTACAGATTAAAATAAGATGCAAAAGTGAACTGTATTTCTTTTTAAATTTCCAATGTCAGACAAATGTACCTTTCCTAGGTCTGGAGGGAAGCTGTTTGGCAGTGTGGCAGTGTAAAGTACAATATAATGCATTTCACTTTGAAGTGTGATCTTGTGCTCCAGATCACTGGGCCCTCAGAAACTTCATAGAATATTAATTAAGCCTGGAACTATATGAGGTTTATCTTTGACTCTCTGACCCACATTACTGAGGCATCTACTATTTCCAGATCTTCCAATCCACTGTGAATAATCTCATCAATTTACACATCAATGTTGTTTACATGAGCAGTGTAACATTTTTCAAAGGTTCAAGGTGATCAGGACCTCCGGAGATTACCATCACAGCATGACAATGATCATAACCTGGATGTATAACTACTCCAAGCACTGGTGGGTTTTCCAGAAAAAGCAAACTCAAACTCTTGGTGGTCCTTTCATTTTTCTGGTGGACATATGCAAAACAAATACCAATCTGAACCATTAGCTGCAAGAGCCAAATAAATTATTGTCTAAAATAGGTGAAACCTTTGTGTAGGGGAGGAGGGGAGGTTAGAGAGATGTCTCAAGAATTGAGAGCACCCAATACTTCCCAAGCACCAGAGTCAGGTCTCAACACCTCCATCAGGTGGCTCCCAACCACTTGTAAACACCTCCTTAAAATCCAATGCCCATTTCTAGTCCCCAGAGGAACTCACACACAGGTACACAAACATACAAGTACAGACATAAACACATACAAATAAATACAATATAAAGAAAGTCTTTCAAAACAAATTTAAAAACATTCTAGAGTCATAGGCAAGCATTCTGTCACTGAGATGCATCCTCAACCTGTGAAAAAAAATTTTTTGACAAAAGTAGAAATCTCAAATTCCCTTGAAGATGTAGTATTCCATTGAAGAGGTGGGAAGACACATCATAAATGTGGACAGTGCACAGGCTGCTGGCCTGAACTGAGAGATTGAACTAAGCAATATCATTAATCCCTTTCTGCTTCCTGACTGTGGTTGTAATGTGACCAACTGCTTCAAACTCCTGTTGCCATGACTTCCCCAACAGAATAAACTATAGTGTTCTATTGTAGACAAATAATACCTTCAAACCTTCATTGTTATATGCTTTTGGTTTCTAGCTTTTTTTTTAACAAGGCAAGTAACTAAATAGACACCTGAATAAGATATATATATGTATGTCAGAGAGCTTGGGGAAGGGTTTTTGTTTTTGTCTTTTAGGAGAATGAAGGCTAAGGAATCTGAAGAACACTGGACAAATGAGACAACTGGAAAAAAAGGACAAATCATCTGTCCCAGGAAAAAGAGTAAAATGGCCTATTGGTATATCATCTACAAAATTTCATAAATCTTTCTAAATGTTTGTTTCTGCTCTTCTCTAAAAAAATAATACTCTTAGTCTTCTTGTAGTCCCAGTTCAATTAAAGCTCCAAGCTGATTTTGGAGTTGGAGAATGGCTCTCTCCTCCTTTAAACTCAAGCATGTTGTTAAAAAGAAAATGAAAACTCCCTGTATCATACCAGAAGAAAGAGCCATCTTCTGACATGGGACAGGAGAAAAACCAAATTAATTAAGGGACTATTCTATTACTAATCTCAATTCTTTGACTCTATTCTGATTCTTTAAACTTTTCTTAAAGTATGAATTTTATATCAGAATTCACAAGATATATATATATATATATTTTAAACTTTGTTGAGATAATAATGGTCATATGAGTACTAATTAATTTAGAGAAAAGGCTTCGATTAGCTGCCTATACATGTCTTTGTGTTCGAGTCTCTTTTCAGTTTTCTGCAGGAAATCACGGCCAGGCCTAACATCAAATGAAATCTCCAGGAAGAAGATGGGGCCCCACAACGACAATTCCACGTGGAAAATAATATCACTAAGCTGACAAACATCATCTACAGATCAGCTTTGGACTACAAAGTGCTTAGAGCAATTCTGAGATGGCTAGCTGAGATGATCCAGTTTCAAAGACTGCTTGAACAAGGACTTGAGATAAACCCTGAACTTTGGCATTATGGATAACAAAGAATATAGTTATCTTTCCTAGAATTTGTCAATTAACCCAAAATTTTTCTTTTCAGAATAAAGATAACTTCGCCCATACCCAGCAGGAAGCAATTTTAAGAATTCGACGCCCACATTCCCAAAGGGGTGGTGTGGGGTGGGTGGTTTTTTGGTCTTTTTATGGGTATTGGGTCTGGGATAGTTTTCATTGTTTAGGAGGGTTGGTTACAAGGTGTTGTTAAGGGTTAGGTAAAGGGCTAGGCAAAAGGTGCTTGTTAAAAAAAAAAGACAATTACTAGTTTTAAATATTTTACATTCAATTGGATTGTTTTATATTGTATACAAATTATTATTATTGAGATTGAGATTGTTAGAATATACCATATACGTATTTCTAACCTTGTTCGAGATATTGTATTTATACCATTCATTTAACAATGTAATTGTAATTTGCTAATCCTTGAATGTTAGTATTACCAACTATTAGGATATACAGAAATGAAAATTAGTGGTTAGACATTACAATTGAACTTGTAGTCATATTAGGTGTGTTGTCAAGATCAAACAGATATATTTTAGATAGACAGGTCATCTTCAAACCCTTCAGAGATCTACAGAATATGGCATTTAAAATGTTTTAATAACTTAAGAATTTTTCTTTTTTGCTATGACTATGAGACATGACGGCTCCTGGCAGTACCAATCTACTTCAGAGAAAATATGGGCATTGAAGAAACTGCATATGGAACTAACTTTCATTGTTGCAAAAGTCAGCCACTGGACAACGAAGTATCCTTGAATCAACTGCTGACAAACAGGACAGACAGGACATGAAACCAAGGACTACCAATTCTTGCCAAAACAAGTGTGGTTGTGGCTTTAACAAAAGGCATCTTCTGAAGCCAGGACAATATGGCACTATCCCTGAAGTGAGTGACCTTTACAATCTGTAAAAGGTACCGTGCCCTTTTCTTCGAAGGCAGCTGAACAGGGAGTGGGCCAATGGCTTCTTATATGCAATGGAACAGCAGATGAAACAGTTATTCTTGAGGAATAACTAAGCTCACCTCTCTCAATAGTAGACTGGCATTTAATAGAGAGATGTAGAGAAGAACAGGATGCCAAGATGAAGCCACATATACACAGCCAAGAAAAATGGACAGCTGAATTGAAAAGACATCAATAATTTCCAGAATTTAAAATCCTGAATCATGACATGACACTAATGGAATTCAGGTGTTTCTGGTACATGGACTGCTCTCACCAAATGTGAGGTCAAACTGTTGACCTTGTATACATCTTAGTTCACAAAAGAGTCTGTCAGATACGCTAAGCCTGTAGGCTGAAGATGATGCCCCAACACTGTGGAGAAACCTCAGGTGACTGTCCAGGCAGCTGGCTGTTTCTGTCAACTCACATTTTTTTTTGGAAGCTGCTTGCATGCACTTCTTGTTTTTATTTTTTATTAGGTAGTATTATTTCCTTCTTGGGTCTCTGAGGGAGTTGAAGATCAGTTAGTTATAGTTATAATTATCTTTGTTAAAGATTTCAGAAAAACTCACTAAGAGCTGTAAGTGTATAAATTTGAAAGACGTTATAAGACAGTTCCGTTAGCTATATAAGTTAGGATAAAAAATGAATCAGGTACATTCTGGACTTACCAAAATAGGATAGATAATGGAATTATTTTCTCTGAATTTGTCAATTACAAATGGACTAGACATTGTTTAGGTATTTATTGTTTGTATATATGGTATATATAGTTATTGTACTTTTGTATATAGTTTTTCTTATATTAGTTGTAACTTTTTCCTTTTTTTCTTTTTATTAAAATAGAAAAGGGGAAATATAGTGATATTTTATTTGTATTGAAATGTGATTTTATTTGTATGTCAATAAAGTTGCCTTGAGGTCAGAGCAAGCCAGAGCAGAAGCCGAGCAGTAGTGGGGCAGGCCCTTAATCCCAGCCCTTGGGAGGCAGAGCTAGGCGGATCTCTGTGTGTTCAAGGACACAGCCAGCATAGCAGACACACGCCTTTAATTTCAATACCAACCATAGAAGACCTGGAGGTCTGTACAAACAGGCAGTGACGAGGAGGTCATGTGGCTGGGTTACAACCAATGAGGGAGGAGAACAGAAAGTCTTTAAATAGACAGGACGCACAGAAGTAGGTCTCTTGCGGAGAGGAGGAACCGCAGAAGCAGTGAAGGGTAAGGTTTTTTGCTTTGGCTCTGACCTCGTGGTTTTTAACTCTGCAACTGGCTCTGTGTTTCTTATTTAACAAGCAGGATACATCTACAAGAGAGTCAAAAACAAAACCCATAAAATTTCAGGCTTAATATTGTTATGG
This sequence comes from Onychomys torridus, assembly GCF_903995425.1. Lineage (NCBI taxonomy): Eukaryota > Metazoa > Chordata > Mammalia > Rodentia > Cricetidae > Onychomys > Onychomys torridus. The sequence continues at coordinate 35,882,588 of NC_050456.1, read as the reverse complement.
GATTTCTGAGGGCCCAGTATTATTCTTGTAGGAGCTTAGAAGACAAGAGTCCTGAGAGAAACTTTGATAGTGGAGTCCCACCCCAATAAATTTGAGAGGGAAGACAAGACTCTGTATGAAGTTTGAATGGCTAGAGAAGACACTTGGTACATTCTGGTAGAAATTCAGACCTCTTTCAGTCAGTATTTTGAGAACTCAAGTGAGACTGTTTAGAGGAATAATGAGCAAATTTGTTGAGTGGAGAGAATTTTCTAGATAGGATAGCCTTCAGAGTGGGACATAGTTACTGTTTTCTTCTGTCATCTAATTCTACAGTGAGAAAGAACAAAAAGTGAGGAAGAGAAAATATTTAAAATGTTCAGTTTGAGGAAGAAAAGCAAGTGATGCCAATTTGAAAGCAGAACTAATTGTTGGAGATTAATTGTCTTAAAGAGAAATCTAGCATTTTGGACAGCAGGAGAGATGTAACCCTGTAGCTGGGAGCTTTCCTGTGTCCTGCCCAGCCCTGTGGGCCTGTGTTTCTCCAGTTCCATCTGGCCCTGTGATCCCACAACCACTTATTAAATAATTACAAAGAAGCTTAACATTAATTGTAAATTGTATGGCCTATTGGCTCAGTCTTCTTGCTAGCTAGCTCTTATATCTTAAATTAGCCCATAACTACAATCTGTATATTGTCACATGTTCCATGGCTTTACCTATGCCCCATTACATGTTGGTCCTTGGATGGTGGTTTGGCATCTCCATTTATTCTCCTTTCTCCTTTCCCTATCTCACTTGTATCTTCCCACATGGCTCCATCTTGCCCTGCCATAGGTCAATGTAGCTCTATTTATTAACCAATGGGAGCAGCACATATTCACAGCATACAGAAAGACATCCCACAGCACTTCCCCTTTTCTGTCTAATACAAAAGAAAGGTTTTAACTTTAACATAGTAAAATTGCATATAACAAAACAGTAATCAAGCAAGAATTACAGTTCCAATATATTAAGATCAATCCACATGAGTCTATTTAATGAGTAATAGGTATTTATTAAGATATTAATTGCAGCCGGGCGGTGGTGGCCCTGGCCTTTAATCCCAGCACTCGGCAGGCAGAGGCAGGCAGATCTCTGTGAGTTTGAGGCCAGCCTGGTCTACAGAGCGATATCAAGGAAAGGCACAAAGCTACACAGAGAAACCCTGTCTCAAGAAACAAACAAACCACAACAAACAAACAAAAAATAAACAAAGATATGAATTGAGGAAATACATTCACAAATACAGAACAGAGGAGATGAGATAGCTGAAGTCATCCTTTAATCTGACCAGGAGTGAATTCACCTTGCAGGCAGGAGGAACAGGGAGAAGGGACATGTGGCCCTTTTCCCTCTACTTTTAAGCTATGTACATTTAATCCATAAATACTTTATGTATTTAACACTGGTAACTGTCATATTTTGAGGCCAACCAAGTTTCAGGGATAAAATGATACCTTGCCAATATCAAGTGACTTTAGCTGCAACAAATATGTGAGAAGTTCTGTATGTGAGGAGGGTAAAGAGAATAAAAGTGGATCTGAAAGTAAGAAAATAAAAAGAGGTTGCCTACAATGGCAGGAAGCACTATCTCTTTCAGGCCTTATAGCCCAAAATCATGGGTGGAGAAAATGCCACCACATTTCCCCTTTTTGTCTAAATAAGAAGGTTCTAAACTTAATGCAAACTATATAAAATAAAAATGATTATCAAGTATTGTAACGGAAAACAAAAGGTAATAATAATATAAACAAAAATGGAACTACAACCAACAAGAGCAACAACAAATAAGAAAAACATGGTAAATGTCCAGAACATAGGTGAATGGCAAATTACTGAGATAACTCTAATTGCTGTCCTATTTTGAGGATATCTTGACTTCAAAATTTATGTCTAAGAATGTGTTGCTTTGGAAAAGAGGTTCTGCTTTTCTTTCCACAGAAGTTTAGAAGCTGTGGATTCCTTTCAGGTTAATATGGTTTTGTCAATGAAGACCCACTGAGAGGTCTCCAGTGAGATCTAAGGCCCAGATGATCCAACATCCAGAACAGTTTCAAGGCATCTGACTGAGATGATCCAGCCTCACAGACTACTCCAGTCAGGACTTGACCATAATCCTAAAATTTTTATTATATTCCCATAAGACTACCAATCAGCAAGAAGTAGCCTAACAAAACAATACCCACATTCCCCCCAAAATGGATTATGTATGTTTGTCTTTGTTTAAGGGATGGTTATAAATTGTTACTGCTCATAGTCAATCTCTTTTTAAAAGAAAAAAGGGGTATATGATATAAATATGATAGGATGAAAGAGTAGATTACTAAATCTACTTTTAAAGAGCAACACCTAGTTTGAAATGGAAACCATTGTTATGGATTTCGGTTTATTGATAAAAATTTAAAGTTCATTTTGATACACTATATATATAAATTTCTACTCTTGATTAAGGTGCTATGTTTACACAGCACATTTAAAATTTTAATTCATAATTAAGAATTACAGATTAATAATTAGTCATTTATAGTAATGAAACATAGTTATATTAGTTAAGTTTTCTAGGTATACACAGATATATTTCTTTCTTTCTTTTTTTTTTTCGAGACAGGGTTTTTCTGTGTAGTTTTGTGTCTTTCCTAGAACTCACTCTGTAGCCCAGGCTGGCCTCGAACTCACAGAGATCTGCCTGGCTGTGCCTCCAGAGTGCTGGGATTAAAGGCGTGCACCACCACTGCCTGGCTACACAGATATATTTCAATTAGGGAGGTAATCTTCAAACACTTCAAAGACCTACAGAATATGGCATTTAAAATGTTTTAAAAACTTAGACTTTTCTGGACAGTAGAACATGTCTTCTCCTGGCAGCACCAATTTACTTCAAAGAGAAAGATGGGCATCAAAGACACTCCATATGGAGTTTATCTTCTTCTTGGAAAAACTGGCCATTTGGGCAAGAAGCTGCTCATGCCTGGACTACTTGATAATATGTTGTATGAACTGGAAATACAGGACCCATAGAAAAATGGCCACTGATTTTGCCAAAACAATGTGTAATGGTCATTCAGATTCCTGCTTTGCAGAGGAGAATCCAGACATTCTATCAGGGTAAAAGCTGAAATATCAGAGAAGCAGAACATCCAGCAACTAGTTCTCACTTCTATGAAATCCTCAACCTCAAGACAGTGAGTTCTTGCTTCCTCACATCTTATATTCCTTTCTCTGCCATGCCATATTACTTCCTCAGATTAAAGGCATACGTGCTTCCCAAGCAAAGGAGGGAGATCTCAAGTGCTGGGATTAAAGATGTGTGGCACCAGTGCCTGACCTCTATGTCTAATCTAGTAGCTGGCTCTGTCCTCTAATTCTCAAGCAAGTTTATTAGGGTACACAATATATCACCAAATTTCCACTTTTTTGTCTAAAATAATAAAAGAAGGTTATAACTAATATAAGAAAAACTACATATAATAAGTACAGTAAGTATATACAATATATATAGTCAAGAATTACATTAACAATATGCAGTGCATTAACATTTGACGAATTCAGACAAAAAACTTCATTATCTATCCTATTTTGGTGAGTCCAAAATGTTGTTGCTAATTCACTTTATATCCTAATTGTATTACCAACCCAAAACTATCTTTTGATGTCTTTCAAACTTATATACTTTATACCTCTTTAGTGAGTTTTCTGTTCTGAATTTCTTAACAAGGAAAACTATAACTATAACTCTCTAATTGTCAACTCCCTCAGAGACCTGAAAGGAAATAATATTAACTAAGCAGGAGGTACAAACAAGCAACTTCCAAGAAATGTAACAGAAATAGATGGTTGCCTGGACAATCACCCAAGATTTCTCTGCAACATTGGAGTATGCATCATCAGCCTACAAGTCTAGCATATCTGACAGACTCATCTGTGAAGCAGGATTTTCTAAAGGGCCTTGATACCTTGTCTTTGCAAGTTTTGGCAGTCCTTTCTTTTGTGTCCTGCTTGTCCATTTTGGACAAGTTACTGTCAGCAGTCAAGGCAAGGGAATTTTCTTGCCCAGTGGCTGACTTGCACAAAGAAAGTAAACTCCATATGGAGTTTCTTCAATGCCCATCATCTTCTCTGATGCCAGAAGCATACATGTGTGATTCTCATAAAGAAAAAAACTATGTTATTAAAACATCTTAAATACCATGCTCTATAGATCTCTAAAGTGTTTGAAGATGACCTGTATACCTAAGATATATCTATTTGACCCTGAAAACATACCTAATATGAATGAGTACACTTTCTTTTTTTCTCCTTTTTTATTTATTATATTTGTGTTTTAATTTTATACATCAGCCATGGGTTCCCCTGTCATCCCCCCTCCCGCCCCCGCTCCCAACTTCCCCCAGCCCCTCCCCTCCATTCCTATCTCCTCCAGGGTCAAGATTCCCTTGGGGATTCAATTTAATCTGGTAGATTCAGTACAGGCAGGTCCAGTCCCCTCCTTCCAGGCTGAGCAAAGTGTCCCAGCTTGAACTGTTTGGGAGGCACCCAGGCAGTGGGACCTGGACCTATCCTTAGTGCATGAGCTGGCTGTTTGAAACCTTGGGTTTACACTTCCAATTGTAATAGGTGACTAAATACTAATTTGCACTTCTTTATATCCTAACTAGTTGGTAATAATAACTTTCAAGAAATAGTAATTTACATTACATTGTTAAATGAACTGTATATGTACAATACTTTCAACAAGTTTATAAATATATGTACAGTATTTTCTAACAAAATCAATGTCAAATTTGTATCACTATACATAATTTGTATACAAGTATCCAATCCAATGTAAAATATTTAAAACTAGTAGTTACTTTTTAAAAGTAGATTCAGTAATCTTCCTTTTTATCTTATAATATCCATATTCTCTCTTTTTTGATTTTCAGAGTAAATTTGAATAATCTACCCTTTATCCAGCATTTCTATATCTTTTTTTTCAGAGTAGATTCAATAATTTACCTTTTATCCTATCTATATCCTCCATTTTTCCTTTTTTTCAAACAAGAACCCTAAATCTAATCTCCTTTGTTTAGCCTTTTTCTCACCATTAACAATAACAACTTGTAAATAACCATCCTAAACAATGACAATTATCCATAACCTAATGAATGACCAAAAACCATCCATCCCACCTCTTGGGAATGTGGGCATCATGTTTTTAAAATTACTCCCTGCTGTCTGGGAGTGAAGTATCTTAAAGGAATCCTGAAAAGAAAAAAATTTGAATTAACTGTCAAGTCCTGGGAGAATTAGCTCTATCATTTGTCCAGGCTCTGAATAATGAGAAAATGCAGGGCTTGTCTCAAGTCCTTGCTCAAGTAGTCTGTGAGGCTGGATCATCTCAGCAGGCCATCTTGAAATTGTACTGAGCAGTTTGTAGTCTGAAGCCAATCTTTGGATGTTGTTTGTCATGTTAGTGGTTTTATACTGATATAATCATTGTTGTGGGGCCCCGTCATCTTTTTAGGAATCTTCACAGTCACTGTCAGTCTTGACCATGTTTCACTGCAGAAAATCTTTTTCATAGGACATTTTTTTTCTGGATGTTTTTTCTTTTTTCTTCAGGGGTCTCATTTGTCTAGTGTTCTTCAAATTCCTTAATTCATCAACCTTCATTCTCCTGAAAGACAAAAACAAAACCCTTTTCCATCCCTAACTTTGGAGAGTTTCCAAATCTAAGATTTATCAGTTTTGATTTATAGTTTCTCCTGATTTTTTCTTCTCTCTTCTATAGCTGTTCTATCATCCAGAGCAGTATGGTTTTTTACGATAAGCATTAGGTTCTTCAATTGCTCTTGGAAAGGGTATTTTCCATGATGACAGGAAAGGACTGAACTGAATTTGTTTCTCAAAAGCAAAGGCAAAGGCAAAGGATTCCTTGTCTGTCCCTTGGTGATCAACATTCTTTAGTACAGTATTTGCTTTACTGCACCTTCTGCATAATCCATAAGGGAGGGACATTCTGTTGTCATTGTTCCATGAAAAAACATTGTTTCTAAGAACACCCTGTTTATAGTCCCTTGTTAAGTGACCTTGTTTACCACAATTGAAACATCTGACATTACTTTTTTTCTTCAAATTTCGGAAGATCACCTCTCCTATACAAGTATCACCATGGTCATGTGATTCATTATTCATTATATCTCAGATCCATTCTTCCAAGTGAGAGCTTGCCTTTAACAACCTAATTACCCTTTTGCATTTCAAAAGCCAGAGATTCAATTATTATCTGTTTAGTGTCTGAATTTGGTATCATTCTATTTACTGCTGAAGACAGACTTTGTAAGAAATCAGTGAAGGCTTCTTTTGGGCCCTGTATAACTTTTGTAAATGACAGTTTTCTTTCCTACTTCTTCAATTCTGTCTCAAGCATTCAAGGCTGCCATTTTTCAAAATGTTGACCCAAATAATCTCACTCTCCAAAAAGTTGACCTTGGGAGATGCCCTTATCTCTAGCCCTACTTCATTGCTCAATGGTCTTACCCTCATCCTCCCACCAAGTCCTCCATTGTAATTGTGGATCAGCTTCTAAGACATCTGTAACAAAATTTCTCCAGTCTTGAAGGATAGTTCTATTACAAGTTGACCATGAGTTTAACATCTGTTTCACAAACAGGGAATGTACCATATAACATTATAGCTTCTTTGAATCTCCTCAAATCTAACATTTGCAGAGGAGTCCAGTCAGCTCTTACACAGCCTTGAGCATTTGCAGTTCCTGTAAGGTTACTGGATAGATTAAGGTTGGCTGTTTGAAAACCTTAGGCTGTTTCTCTGTAACTGTATAATGCAATGCTGAGATTGGTTCACCTATAAATTCTTCTGTCTGGGTCTCATTATCTCTATGATTTATTTCAACAAGTTTTTCTAAAGCTTTTATTTTGGCACCCATATTAACCAACTTTTTAAATGATAAAACAAAAGTGATCCAACAATAATATTTATAATTGACATTAAAACTATCCCATCAATATTAATATCATCTCATTTAATTGTTCCATTTTCAGACCATTTAATGTATAGTCAAACAGAAACCAAATGCCTTCCATTGTAAAAATGTTCCATTGAAAAAACTTTCTTTTACCTAATCAAATCTTAGATGATCTTTTAACAAAAAAATCCAAGAGCCAGATATCAAAGCAACTAGTTCTCACCTTTATGTCATCCTCAGCCTTAAGAGAGTAAGTTCGTACTTTCTCACATCTTATATGCCTTTCTCTGCCTTGCCATATTACTTCCTGGGATTAAAGGCATGTGTGCTTCTCAAGCAAAGACATGAGATCTCAAGTGCTGGGATTACAGGTGTGTGGCACCAGTACCTGACCTCTATGTCTAATATAGTAGTTGGCTCTGTCCTCTAATCCTTAGGCAAGTTTATGAGGGTACACAGTATATCACCACAATATCTAGAATTATGGAATTTGCTTGAAATGCACTTCCTGTTTACTCAGGTAATACTATATATCCTTCTGGGGTTTTTGATGGAGATGAAGACTAGACAGTTATGATTATAGCTTTCTTTAGTCATGATAAAAGATAAATTACATAAGAAACTTTAGACTCAAAAAATAGGATAGATGGTAGGATATTTTCTAATTTTGCCAAATATAAATAGACTAGATATTATAAGTGTAGTTCTCACTTGATAACAGTTTTGTCATATGTAATTTTACTATGTTGAAGTTAAACTTTCCTTTATGATTAGATAGAGAAGAAGTGCTGTGGGATGTCTTTCTGTATGCTGTGAATATGTGTTGCTCTGATGGGTTGATAAATAAAGTTGCACTGGTCTATGGCAGGGCAGGATGGACCCAGGCAGGAAAATCCCAGTGAGATAGTGAAAGAAGAAAGGAGAGTGGGGGTAGATGCCAAACTGCCATCCAAGGAGCAACAAATAATGGGACACAGGTACAGCCACAGAACACGTGGTGATATATAGATTAAGAGAAATAGTTTAATTTAAGATCAAAGAGCTAGATAGCAAGAAGCCTGCCATAGGTCATACAGTTGGTAATTAATATAAGCAACTGTGAGATCTCAGGACCTGGCAGAATACAGGAAAACTTCCAGCTACAACAATATCTAGTTTATTTATATTTGGCAAAATTAGAAAATGTTCTACCATCTATACTATTTTTGTGAGTCTAAAGTTTTATATCTAATTTATCTTTTATTGTATCTAGAAAAAAGCTATAACTATTACTCACCTTCAACTTCATCAAAGACCCTAGAAGGATATAATATTACCTGAGTAAACAGGAAGTGCATTGCAAGCAACTCCTATAATTCTAGCAATTACAGAGAGATCTGACTGCCTGGACATTTGTACATCTATCTTCAGCCTATAGGTCTAGAGTCTCTCAGTCACTTTTCCCTGTGTCCTGTAGAATGTCTGGCTTCTTCTTTGCAAAGGAGGGACCTTAAGGACCATTTCACCTTCTTTTGGCAAAATCAGTGGTCATTTTTCTATTGGTCCTGTATGTCCAGTTTGTACAATATATTATCAAGCAGTCCAAGCAAGAGCCGTTTCTTGCCCAAATGGACAGTTTACCATGAAGAAGATAAACTCCATATGGAGTGTCTTTGATGTCCATCTTCCTCTTTGAAGTAAATTGGTACTTCTAGGAACAGAGTGTCTTACTGTCCAGAAATGTCTTAGTTTTTAAAACATTTTAAATACCATATACATTAGGCCTTTGAAGTATTTGAAGATTACCTACCTAATTGAAACATGTTGTTGTATACCTAAAAAAACTTAACTAACATGTTTGATTATCATAAATGGATAATTCTGTATTTTTAATTATATAACTTTAAAGAAGTTGCAAAAGCATAATATGTTAAACAAGAATAGAAATATATATATGCATATATATACACATATATATTATAACAAAATTAATTTTTAATTTGTTTTGATGAACCAAAATCCAAAGCTATGTAAAACATTTCAAACAAGTTGTTGCTCTTTAAAAGTAGATTCAATAATCTACCCTCTTACCTTATATCTATATCCCCTTTTCATCTTTAGAAAGAGATTGCATCCATAATCAACTTCTTTTAAATTAAAAAAAAAAACAATATTTTGGCAATTTCGGTGTAGCTTCTCATACTACTTCATGCTGGTTGGTGACACTGACAATCTTATGGGGTTCCTAACAAAATTAAGAATTATAGTTAAATCTTTGCTGTATGAGGCTGTATCGACCTTTCAGGGGATCTTGGTTGACCAAACCATATTAGTGTGGAAATAAGCCACGAGCTATCATCTTCTATGAAAACAAAAGCAGAACCACTTTTCCAAAGCAACATATCCTTAGACACAAATTTTGAAGTCAAAATACCTTTAAAATACACACATTGGTTTAGCTCAGTGGCCTTAACAATCAAATGTCTCTCTCCAGTGAAAAATTCCAAAGACAACATAATCCAGACTCTGTGTAATTTTTATCTTTACATGGCTTATCATATTTTTTATATATTATTCTTTTTAAAGACTTTATTTTTGTGACTCTATTCATTCTCTCTCAAGCCTATGTAACTTTTTACACATAATGTACACCATTTAGAGTTTTATTCCATCTGAATCTGTCTTATTCTGAATTTATATTCCTTCTCTGAGCAGGACAGATTTTAAACTGCTAAGCTGGGTTGTTAAGACCAACATGGCAGGCTTGGCTTCTCACTTTGCTCACCTCAGATTCCCAACATGGCAGAATTACACTTACTACCAGCTCTGTGGGTGCCACACTCACTGCCAAGTCTGGGAAGCAGTGGGTCTATGCCTCCATCCAGCAGCAATTAGCCAGAAAAAAAAGTTTTTGTCTGTACTAGAAACAGCTAAATCCATCATGCAGTGTGCTTCTCATCTTAGAAACACCTGTGTGTACTGCAGCAGGAATCTGCCATACTGTAGGTCAAGTACACATGCCAGGAAGATGCCATACTGTAACCAAAGCAGGCATCTCTGTATCACGACTTGCCTGAGAGACACAAATAGGAAGCTGCTCTTGGCCCCATTTTAGAACACTTCTTAAAAGCTTTCTCTGGTTTTGGGTGGAAACTCTTGCCCTATGCTTGGAACCCATGTTGGGTTCCAAAATATAGCTGGAAGTTTTCCTGTGTCACACCCAGCCCTGAGGTTCTGTTTCTCCCATCTCACCTGCCCCCGCGTTTCCCCACCGACTAATTAAATAATTGCACAGAGGCTTAATATTAATTTCAAAGTGTATGGCCTATTGACTCAGGCTTCTTGCTAGCTAGCTCTTACAACTTAACTCAATCCACAACTATTAGTCTATGTATCGCCATGTGTTCTGTGGATTTACCTGTGTCCTATTACATGTTGCTCCTTAGATGGCAGTTTGGCACCTCTCCTTATTCTCCTTCCTCCTTTCACTGTCTCTCTTGGATTGTCCTGCCTGGCTCTATCCTGCCTTGCCATAGGCCAATGCACCTTTATTTATTAACCAATCAGAGCAACACATATTCACAGTGTACAGGAAGACATCTCACAGCATAAACCCTGATCTAACTTACCACCTTAGAGGTCACATCTGAAACAGGCTTACTGTCTCATCATGAATCAAAACTTGACCATATAAATTGGAACCTGCATTCTATTAAATTTATTAAAATTTAGAAAATTTAGAACTAATCTGATTGAACTCGCTTACCTTCATATTCATCCAGAGTTCCTTCTGGCAGCCATCATATCTACCTACAATCTATCACCTTAATCCTGAATGGACCAGCATTCACCAAAACTGTGATCCAGACACAGAGAAAACATGTTGTTTAGTTTAGCTTTACACTTACCACTAAGTTGTTGACCTTCAAGATAACAAATCAGAGTTGTTATTTTATCAAATTCTGTGTTTTTCATGGGTCTTGAAACATAAATTCTGCTCCACTGGACCCTTGGATTTATTGGAAATTTTACTTTAAATTTTACACTCTAAGTTGTTGTTTAAGAATGTGTTCTATTCTTGTAGGAGCATGCTCACAAAATTTTAAGTTTTCTTTTGGACTTTGATTACAGACTTCCAGTTCTCACTTCCTGATTAGTTCTCTGTTGCTTTAATAGATGGGTAGAGAGGCATATAAGTGTAGGTAAAGATTTGGAGACATGAGGAACTTTAAGAATCAACTTTCTGCTTTGCAGTGCAAATGTTAATCAAGATTATCACATTTCTCCTTACCAAGCACAAGGATATTTTTTAAATGACTCTGCTAGCCATGACAATAAGGGCATGGATAAGGAACACAATATCTTTTGTTTTTACATTGATACATAATGCAAATACTTGGGTTTATTTTATTGGGCTTTCTTGTAATCTATATTGAAAAGCATTACTTTAAGACAAGTAGATATATTTCAATATGCTAACTTCTTTTTGCTGGATATTATACTAAAAATGCTTAAAATAACCTTCCTGATAACGTGATGGCTTGCTTTAATACAATCTTCCTTCTTTTGTGGGGGTGGGTAGGTGTAGGAATAGGATTCTTGGAAATTTATCCTCTTAAATGTCTTTTTTTTAAAAAAATTGGTTTAGGCAGATAGGACATGGTTGAGTGAATCAATTTGGTTAAAATGCATACAATTTAGATGTTTGATAAGTCAGGAAAATAAATGACTAGTATATGTTATCTGTAGAATAAGCAGGACAATGGGGGAATTTTAATTTGGCTCATTGGAGTTGTTGTTTCAGAGCCCGAAGTCTTTAGAGAACTAAAAAATTGAGGCCAAAGTAGGAATGAGTTATTTTCAATAATTTGATATAATGTTACAATTTTTGTAAATGTATTTTTATTTTATATTTGCTACCATTAAACAATGTGCAATGAATTTATATTTTTGTATATTGGGTAGCTCTTTTATTATGTAATTAGATGATGCTACTGGAATAGGGAGACTGTGCATGCATTTCTCCACACTATTGATTCTGAAAAGCCACCAAGATTTTTCTACAAATGTATTTTTCAGAATGATGATTGACCAGAATATTTTTAAAGAACCTCTTGCTTGCAGTTTTTACCTTTGAAAACATTATTGATTGAGGAACTCCAGAGAGAACTCAGTCAGTGAAGAATGTACTTTGCAAGCCCAAGCAAGAATATCTAAGTCTGAGTTGGAAAACGCAAATAAAAAGGCTTAAAATGGTACCAAAAGCTTATAATACCAATGTCTGAAGATGGAGAGAGAGGGAGAGAGGGGGAGAGAGAGAGAGAGAGAGATTGATTCTCCCTAGAGCAGCAGTTCTCAACCTGTGGGTCAAGACCCCATTGGGGGTCACATATCAGACACTCTGCATTATCAGATATTTATATTACAATTCATAACAGTAGCAAAATTACAGTTATGAAGCAGCAAGGAAAGAATTTTATGTTAGTGGTCACCATGACATGAGGAACTGTTGCAGCATTAGCAAGGTTAAAAACCACTGCCCTGGAAGTTCCCCTATAAGCCCACTGTCCAGAGAGCAGGACTTATTTAGCAATACCCAGGCTAGTGAGAGACCATGTCTCCAACAATCAGTGGATGATGTGTTTTGAGATACAGAAAAATGACTTGATGAAGTTCATTATTAATTCTTTATTTTTGTTTTAACAATAGGAGGTCAATATTTTAACAGAAAAAGAGGTATACTTACTCAGACAGTGCAATAATTGTCTCCTTTTGATATTGTCTGTCAGTAAGGAAGTATTGCACTAATATGGTAGTATTCTCTGTTATTGAAAACTAAATCCCATAATGTACTAAATTGTTATCATTAATATTAGTTACTTTGAACATTTTAATTATATAGAAGGAAAATTACAACTTTGACATGTCATCTTCAAATAAAATTTTCAATATAGATTATGATAAGAGCAAATGAAAAATTACTTGCAAATCATATAATGTAAAGCTATGAAGCTTTAGTATATTATAAATCTATCATGTAAAACTATGAAGACATTCTTAATGAAATCACAAGCATTTGTAGCAAAACCACAATCAAGTTCAAAAGAGGACAGTGCTATGGTTAATTTCATTGGTCAAATTGATGAGATCTGAAATCACACAGGAGACAAGCATTCAAGTACATCTGTGGTAGATTATGTAGATGAAGTTAGCCTGTGACCATGCCTCTGAGGGATTATTTTGGCAAGGATAATTGATGTGGAAAGATTCAACCTAAAATTGGAAATCAACATTATCAGAGTTTAGATCTTGACCTGCATAAAAGGAAGAGGTAGCTGAGAAAGAACATTAATCTCTCACAGCTTCCTGACTTTGGATACAATGTTATGCTGTCTTGGTTGACTGTACAGTGGAACAGTGAGCAAAAGTAGCTCCTCTTTACTTTAGCATTCTTGTATCAGGGTACTTTATCAGAAATTAACTAAAATAGACAGGGTAAGAAAATTACAGTTACTCATTAAACAAGGCTTATGACATCTTGTGTGTCAGAGGAGAATGTAAAAAGGAAATAAAATGAAATGGATATGATTGATGATTTGTCAAAGTCTTCAAGAAAAAAATACAAATCAGTATCACTAATAAACTGGAAATATTCTCTTGAATCTGGAATGGATTGAATGACAACACTAAGGGAAAAGGGAGATACTCATAGTGGTTGATAGCTCAGACTGGCTTTAGTCTTGCTTCTTAGAATTAATGAATGAGTGGAAAGGTTAATTGCTAGAATGGCTATCCCTTGTATGTTTTCAGATTCAGGGACTATTAATATGCCAATTGAGTTTGATTTTATATAGCTGAAATACATAATACTTTTATATTTAACATGAAAGAACGTTTCCTAAATCCTAAAAATATTTACATAGCAAAAATTCTTCTAAAAGCCTGCATGGAAAATTTCAACAAAATTACAAATCCAGAGAAAAAGGCAACATTACAATAACTCAGTGTAGTATATTTAACATATCAGATAGTTGATCTTGGAAAAATTAATTTTTTCCATGACAATTTTAGTTAATAAAAAATCAAAACAATCATTTCAGTATTTATAAAAAAATTTAGAAAACATTTAAAAATATAATAAAACAGAAGATTCCACAGTCAGGGCATTATTTATCTGTTTGCAGGCAAACATTAAATTCTTCAGTAAATAGATGAGGGTAGAAATAAACTATTTACTCAGTCTAACAAGGTATGACTAGAATGCCAAATATATCTCAGAAATCAGGAAGAAGAATAATCAGAGATGAAAGCCAAACCAAGAAAATTAATTAGGAAGTAAGAAAAGAGTGGTTAATGAATTTATTTGAAAACTGGTTGATTAGAGTACATAAATCTTAAAAACTCATGTAGCATGTACACTGATGTATGTTTGTGTGTGTGTGTGTGTGTGTGTGTGTGTGTGTGTGTGCACTCATATGCACACACCTATGTATTCACACAAAAGGATAATGAATATGTTTTGAAAATGAGGAAAATGCTGCAAACATGTATTTACTTAAGGAAGAGGGTTACTATATTTTACATGTGTTATCTGTGAAAGTATATTTCAGTCACTATTAGGAAATACATGAAGAGACTAACAGAGAACACATCCCAAAGCCTGCAGGTACAGATGATTAACAGATTAGTAAATTCTTTTGAACCTTTATGCAATGATTTGTATGATGCTATGGAGATTATAAAAACCAACATGCTTCCAGATTAACCTAAGGATTACAGCACAAAAAGGAATTTCACATAAGTTTTAAACAAATACAAGACACTTCTTAATAAAATTCTGAGCAAATTCTACACATTATGAAATACCTAGTGTATTACTGCAGTCATATTTCCTACCAAGAAATAATATAAAATTTCCTTAATCTAAGTTCTCTATGCCTCCATTTCTTCATCTTGAAACTATACAAATAATGGGCACTACTCTATATGGTGGCTATGGTTATTGAAATGTGAGAATGTATGTAAACAACTGAGATATAACATCTCAGTGAGAAGCATCATAGATAGCAAAGCAATTAAAGTTAATTTATTTATTTTATTAGTTAAAATCCAACCAGACATCTTTGAATCAAATAGTATTTTTTAAGGATTCTTTCCCCTAATATTTATCCACATATGGAAATTTTAAATTACATATATGAAATGATACTGTTCTGGGAGTTTTGTAAATAAATGATACATTTTGTATATAGCATGATATATTATACATATAATAAACATACGTTTAGATCTTGGCCCACACTTCTGGAAAAAGCCTCCTATCCATCAGAGGCCAGGCCAGTACCCTGAACCCCAGGTAAGACTGACGCCGACAATATTTATATCTAGCATAAGCCCTACCATCCCTCCTCTTTTTGTCATTGTATCCCTGCCCACTCTGCCTGATGCCTTATACCCCTTAGATGCTAGGCCATCATCCTGAATCCCAGAGTTCCTCTAGCCAGATCTGTGGTCACCCTAATGCTGGACCAGAGGTCATCCAGACTAACTTAGGGGATGATCCTCTTCTCAAGAACAGGCTACTCCAGCTTGAAGACCAGAGAAGAAACAGAAATGAAGGAAGAAAATATAAATACAACATTTAGACATATAATTACGCCAAACCTAGATGCCTTGAATGTCAGTGTAAGAACCAAAATCAACAATATCCAGAGCAATATGTCACCATCAGATTTTAGCCATCCTATCACAGCAAGCCCTGAATAGTCCAACACAGATACTGCATAAGAAAACAACCTTAAAAACAACTTTATGAACATGATAGAGGTCTTTAAAGAAGAAAGGAATAAATCCATGAGGAAAAGACAACCAAAAATTGGAAGAAATCAATAAATCCTTCAAAGTGTGTCAAGAAAGGCAAGAAAAAACAAATAGTTGAAGAAAATATATGAAACTGTTCAAGGTTTGAAAATGGAAATAGAAGCAATAGGGAAAACACAAACTAAGGGAATTATAGCGATGGAAAATCTAGATAAGCAAACAGGAACTAAAGAAACAAGCATCTTTAGAAATATCTCGGCCACTAAAGCTATAGATATATAGGTCAAAGAAAGTGTTAAATCTAAAAAATGTCTAATGCAAAACATTCAGGAAATCTAGGACACCACAAAAAGATAAAACCTAAGAATAATAGGAACAGAAGGAAAAGATTCCCATCTCAAAAGTCCAGAAAATAGTTTTAACAAAAATCATAGAAGAAAATTTTCCAAACCTAAAGAAAAATCTGCCCATAAATGTTCAAGAAGCTTATAGAACACCAAATAGATTGGACCAGAAAAGAAAGGTCCCTCACCACATAATATTCAAAACACTAATCACACAAAACAAAGAAAGAATATTAAAAGTTGCAAGAGAAAAGGCCACATAATATATAAAGGCAGACTGTAAAAGCCATAAGGGCCTGGACAGATGTGCTGCAGACTCCAAGAGACCACAGATGCCAGCCAAGATTACTATACCCAGAAAAACTTTCAGTTACCTTCGATGGATAAAATAAGATATTCCATGATAAAATCAAATTTAAACAATATATATCCACAAATCTAGTACCACAGAAGGTAATAGAAGGTAGACTCCAACCCATGGAGGCTAACTACACACATGAAAACACAGGCAGTAAATAATCTCAAACCAGCATAACACAAAGAAGGAAAATACACACACACACACACACACACACACACACACACACACACACACACACTCCACACACTCTACCAACAACAACCACAACAAATTAATAGTAATAGGAATTAACAATCATTGTTCACTAATATCTTTCAATATCAATGGACTCAATTCCACAATAAAAGGCCACACACTAACAGAATGGATGTGAAAACAAGATTCATCCTTCTTCTGCATACAAGAAATTCAACCCAATATCAAAGAATGACATTACCTCAAAGTAAAGGGGTGGAAAAAGATTTCCTAAGCAGATGGCCCCAAGAAGCAAGCTGGTGCATCAATTCTAATATCTAACAAAATAGACTTCCAACCAAAATTAATTAAAAGACATCGGGAAGGATACTTCATACTCATCAAAGGAAAAATCCACCAAGAGGATGTTTCAATTTTCAACATCTATGACTGTGGTAATTTGAAAGAAAATGGCCCACAAAGAAAGTGGCACTATTAGGAGGTGTGACTTTGTTGAAGCAGATGTAGCCTAGTGGGAGGAAATGTGTGACTGTGGGTGTGGGCTTTGACATTTCCTTTGCTCAAACTATGCCCAGTATGGTAGACAGTTTACTTCCTATTGCATGCATATCATGATGGAGAACTCTCAGTTCTTTCTCCAGAACCATGGCTGCCTGCATGCCACCATGCTTTCTGACTTGATGGTAATAGACTAAATGTCCAAAATTGTAAGCCCGCTGCAATTCAATATTTTCCTTCATAAAAGTTGCTATTGTCATGGTGTCTATTCACAGCAACTGAAACCCTAAGAAAATACCGCTACTACAGGGACATCCACATTTGTAAAACACACATTGCTGAAGCTTAATTCACTCATCTACCCTCACACATTGATAGAGGGAGACATCAATGCCCCACATTCACTAATGGACAGGTTACCCAGACATAAACTAAACAGCAATATATTGGAGTTAACAGATGTTATGTATCAAATGGACCTAACAAATATCTACAGAACATTTTGCCCAAGCACAAAACAATATAACTTCTTTTCAGCACTTTATGGAACATTTTCTATAACTGACCACATACTCAGTCACAAAGCATGTCTCCAAAGATGTAAGAAAATTTAAATAACCCCCTGCATCCTATCAGACCACCAGGTATTAAAGTTGTATTTCAACAAATACAGAAACAACAGAAAACCCCAAAAACTCATGGAAACTGAACAACTCTATACTAAATGAATCCTGGGTCAAGGAAGAAATAAACAAGGAAATTAAAGACTTCTGAGAATTCAATGAAAATAAATACACAGCATACCCAAACATATAGGACACTATGAAAGCTGTGATAAGAGGAAAATGTCTTCATAAAGAATTTGGAGAGATCTTACACTAGCAACTTGACAGCACTTCTGAAAGCTCTAGAACAAAAAGAAGCAAATACACCAAAGAGGAGTAGATGACAGGAAATAATCAAACTGTAAAATAGAAACAAAGAGAACAATACAAAGACAAAATAAAACAAGGAGTTGGTTCTTCGAGAAAATCAACAAAATAGACAGACCCTTAGCCAAATTAACTAAAAAACAGAGGGAGAAAATCAAAATTAACAAAACCAGAAACAAAAAGGAGGATGTAACAACAGACACTGAGGAAATTCACAGAATCATTAGGTCATACTTCAAAAACCTGTACTGCACAAAATTGGAAAATCTAAAATAAATGAATGGATTTCTTGATAGATACTACTTTCCAAAGTGAAATCAAGATCAGATGAACAATTGAAATAGACCTATAACCCATAAGGCAATAGAAGCCACACTTAAGAGTCTTCCAATAACAAAAACAGAAAGAACAAAAAAAGAAAGGCAAAACAACAAAAACCCAGGGCCAGATGGTTTAAGCAAATAATTCTACTAGACTTTCAAAGAAGAGGAAATACCAATACTCCTCAAGTATTCCACAAAAATGGTAACAGAGGGAACATTACCAAATTCATTTTATGAAGCTACAGTCAGCCTGAAACCCAAACACCCAAAGATTCAACAAAGAAAGAGAATTACAGACCAACTACCTCCTATGAACACTGATGCTAAAATACAACAGAAATTGAAGAACACATCAAAAAGTTCATTCATCATGATCAAGTAAGCTTCATTCCAGAGATTCAGGGATAGTTAACATATGAAAATTTGTCGATGTTATCCACCACATACACAAACTGAAAGAAAGAAAATACATGATCATCCCATTAAACACTAAAAAAGACTTTGGCAAAATCAAACACCTCTTTATGATAAAATTTCTTGGAGAGATCAGGTATATAAGAGACATACATAAAACTAATAAAAGCAATATACAGCAAGTCAACAGCCAACATCAAATTAAATGGAGAGAAACTTAAAGCAATTCCATTAAAATAAGGAAAAAGACAAGGTTGTCCAATGTCTTCAATTCTGTTCAATACAGTACTTGAAGTTCTAGCTAGAGCAATAAGACAACTAAATGAAATCAGTGGATACAAATTGGAAAGGAAGAAGTCAAAGCATCACTGTTTGCAGATGGTATGGTAGTATATGTAAGTGACCCCCAAAATTCTACCAGGGAACTTCTACATCTGATAAATAACTTTATCTTTATTGAAGTGCCTGGATACAAGATTAACTCAACAAAATCAATAGCCCTTTTATATACGAATGATAAATGGACAGAGAAAGAAATCAAGGAAATAACATCCTTCACAATAGCCACAAAAATATGCAATATCTTGGTGCCACTCTAGCCAAGCTAATGAAATACCTGTATGACAATAATTGCAAGACTTTTAATTAAGAAATTTGAAAAGATAACAGAAGATGGAAAGATCTCCCATGCTCATGGATTTATAGGATTAAAATAGTAATATTGGCTGTTTTCCTAAAGGAATCTACATAGTCAACACAATCTCCATCAAAATTCTAATACAATTCTTTACAGACTTGAAAAGAACATACTCAAACTTCATATGGAAAAACAAAAAACCCAGGATTGCTAAAACAATCCTACACAATCAAAGGACTTTCAGGGATATCAACACCCCTGATTTCAACCTGTACTACAGAGCAATAATAATAAAAGCTACAAGTATTGGCATAAATACAGACAGGTTGATCAATAGAATTGAACTGAAGACCCACAAGTAAAATCCACACAACTAAAATACTTTATTTTTGATAAAGAAGTCAAAATTATACAATAGAGAAAAGAAAGCATCTTCAACAAATGGTGCTGGTCTAACTGGATGCTGGTATGTGGAACAATGCAAATAGATCCATTTTTATCACCCTGTACAAAACTCAAGTCCAAGTGTATCCAAGACCTCAACAGATACACTAAAACCAGATACACTAAACCTGATATAAGAGAAAAACGGGAACAGCCCTTAATACATTTGCAGAGGAGACAACTTCCTGAACAGAACAATAATCATAAGGCACTAAGATAAACAATTAATAAATGGGGCTTCATCAAACTGAAAAGCTTCTGTAAGGCAATGAACACCATCAAAAAGGACAAAATGACAGCCTACAGAACATGAAAGGATCTCTACCAACCCCATATGTGACAAGGGCCTGATATCTAAAACACATAAAGAACTCAAGAAATGAGACATCAACAAACCAAATAATCCAACTGAAAAATTGGGTACACATCTAAGCAGATAGTTCTCAACAAAGGAATCTCAAATGACTGAGAAACATTTAAAGAAATGATAAACATCCTTAGCCCTCGGAGAAATACAAATTAAAATTACTCTGAGATTTCATCTTACACCTGTCAGAATGACTAAGATCAAAAGCACAAATGACAGCTTATACTGGAGAGATTGTGGAGCAAGGTGAACACTCCTCCTTTGCTGGTGGAAGTGCAAGCTTGTAAAGCCATTTTAGAATCAATATAATGGTTTCATGGAAAATTGGGAATATATTTGTCTCAAGACCGAGCTATACCAGTCCTTGGTGTGTATCCAAAGTACACTCCATCTTATCACAGTTAAAAACTGGAATAACCCAGATGTCCCCTCAACTGAGGAGTGGATAAAGCAAATGTGGTAAATTTACACAATGGAGTATTACTCAGCTGTTAAAAATCATTGTCATCATGAAATTGGCAGGCACATGGAGAGAAATTAAAAAAAAAAATATCCTAAGTGAAATAACCCAGAAACAGAAAGACAAACATGATATGTACTCACTCATAAGTGGGATATTAAATGTAAATTAGAAGATAATCAGCTATGCTCCCCAGACCCAGAAAGGCTAAGTAATGAGGCAGGATTAAGAGGTGAGAAAATGATCTCCCTGGGAAGGATAATAGAATAGATTTCAATAGTTAACTGGGGATGGGTAGGGTTGGGAACAGGAGGATCAAGTGGTGGGGAGGAGAAAATACAGGAAGTGAGGGGCATTTCCAGGGGGAGGTGGGAAACC
Source organism: Onychomys torridus (assembly GCF_903995425.1). Classification (NCBI taxonomy): domain Eukaryota; kingdom Metazoa; phylum Chordata; class Mammalia; order Rodentia; family Cricetidae; genus Onychomys; species Onychomys torridus. The sequence continues at coordinate 35,861,448 of NC_050456.1, read as the reverse complement.
AGTGCAATGGAAATTCCATGTAATCTTTGAGAGTAATCCTAGCCAAGGCTCTAGTAATAGGAGACACGGAGCCTGAAGTGGCCGTCTTCTGTAACCAGGCAAGGCCTCAAGTAGAGGCATTAGGATACCGACACAGCCTCAAAACCTTCAATCCACAGTGTGTCTTTTCTGCAGAGTGTTCTGGGACCAGAACCTAGCAGAGTCCTCATCAAAGAGACCAGAGATACTCTCTCTTATGGGAGTAGATGCAGAGTCCCACAGTCAAACATCAGGTGGAGCGCAGAGAGTCATTCTGAGGAGGGGGAAGAAGGATTGGAGAAAGCAGAGGGGGCGATGGACACTAGAGAACATGGTACATAGAATCAATTGACTGGGATTCATAGGGCCTCACAAAGATCAGGGGGCCAGTAGGGGTCTGATCTAGGTCCTCGGCATATGTGTTATGGCTGAGTAGCTTGGTGTTCTTGAGAGATTGCTAACAGTGGGACCAGGGGCTGCTCTGACATTTTTGCTTACTTATGGGACCATTTTCCTTCTACTGGGTTGCCTCATCCAACCTTGATGTAATGGTATGTACCTAGTCTTATTGCAGCACGTTATGCCATGTTTGATTGATGTCCCTGGGAGGCCTGCTCTTTTCTCTTTCTGGAGGGAGACAGGGGGTGTAGATCTGGAAGAGAAGAGAGATGGGGAAAGACTTGGGGGAGGGGAGAGAAACCAGTTGGGATGGAACACATGAGATGATGATGATGATGATGATGATGATGATGATGATAATAATAATAATAATAATAATAATAATAATATTTACTATAAAGGATAACTATGCTAAAATCCACAGATCTAAATAAGCTAAGTAACAAGGAGGGCTCAAGTGGGCTGCTTGGATCCACCTGGGAAGGGGAAATAGAGTAGATTTCCAAGGTGGACTGTCGGCAGGTGGGGATGGGAATAGGTGTAACTTGGTCATCTTTTCAGACTCTTAACAGTGGGAACAGGGGCTGTCGTCGATGTTTTTGCTGGCTCTGGGCACCCTTTTCTTCTCACTGAGTTGCTTTAATATGAGGGGATGTGCCTAGTCCTACTACAACTTGATAAGCCGTGTTTGGTTGCTATCCATTGGAGGCCTGCCTGATTCTAAATAGAAATGGATGAGGAGTGATTGTGAGGTGGGAGCAGATGGGAGGTGGAGGTCAGGGACTTGGAGGAGAGGAATGATGCTAAACTCTGGGCAGGATGTAAATAATAATAATAATAATAATAATAATAATAATAATAATAATAAATTAAAAACCTAAGCATGATATCACTTCAAAAGTGATTCTACTTCATACAAAAAGCAATGGCTAAATCAATTAATATAAATATTCAGTGATTTAAGAGGGAGAACAACTGGAGGCTGTAACACAGACAAACCTTCTAAGAAGCAAGGGGTCCCACCTTGATACAGGTAGAGGAGCTTGGACCTGCCTCAGCTGAATGTACCAGGCTCTCTTGCTCCTGGTACATTCCTCATAGGAGACCTTATCTTGTTGGAGGAGGGAATAGGTGGGTGGACTGGTGAGGGGAGACTGGAGGAGGTTGGATGAGGGAAGAAAGAGGATCTCTGTGATTGGTATGTAAAATGAATAAAGTATTTCTTAATAAAAATAAAAAAAACAAGGTGTTGTGTATTTGTACATTTGAAACACACAGTGGCATTCTGAACTGCAAAACACTACAAGCATTCTAATTAGGATCTGAAACATCTTACCATTGCTCTTTTTAAATTTTTACAATGAAAATTTTTAGCAAAGAAATTTCACAAGAAGAGAGACAGAGACTCATTACTACTGGAAAGAAACATGTAGCACCCTCATGATTAGCAGATTATATCTTTGTCATACTATGAAACAAACCCAATAAAACAAATGAAAAAGAACAATGAATTTACCAAGAAGTTAGTCCTAACTAATAAATGAATACAAAACACTAGCAACTCTTTTACGGCTATGAACTACATTATTTTGCCTAATGGGATGTGGAGATGGGCCTTTGGAAGATGACTAGGTTTGGGTGGAGCCATGTAGGAGGGTGGGAGCCCTCATGATAGAATTAGTCCATTTATGGGGAAAAACAAGACAGGTCTATCTTTCAGACCCTTCTCTCTTCTGCAGGTTTCCTCAGTCATTAGGTGGCTGCCCATAAACACTGAGGATAGCCCAAACCATGATCACATATTTTGCATCTTGCTCTTGGATTTCTAGTTTCCAGCACTGGAGAAAACATTTTTTTTTTTTAATTTAAAGCTCTCTTGTTTTGTCAGTGTAAACTGATCACCACAGATACCGTTTTCCAGTTTCTGTACTAAGAAAATAACCTGACGAAGAATGTAAGATAGAGTGGCTTTCCTTTGGCTCACAGTGCAAGTATACAGTCCATGATAGAAGGAAAGTTATTGCTACAAGAACCCAATGCAACTGTTCACATCATATGCCTGATCAGAAAGGGTCAAAGTATGCAAACATTCTAATGCTTACCTAGCTTTCTCCATCTCATGCAGTCCAGGATTATCTGCCCAGGGAGTGAGCCTACCTATTGTTAAGATGGGCCATACCACATCAACAAAACAATCAAGACAATTCCGTCAACACTGTGTCCAGTTGATCATCCTACCGCCAATTCCAGATTTTTCAAGCTGACAAGCCTCTCACAAGTCTGTCCCATGACAACTTGCCACCCAGGCCTATCACTTTTAATTTATAATCTGCCAAACTCTGTCCCAATGAAATTATGGAGCATGTTATAATATAAAAAATAACCAGTGTAACTTTATTAGTCCTCAAAATCTTTTAACAATTCTCTCAATTAAAAAGTTCATCAGGGATATCCTAGAAAACAAAAACAAACATGCAAACAAAAAACAACATATATTATTTCAATGTATAATGACACAGAGTTTTAACATTTTTATTCCAGAGAGAAGAACCACAGAATAACTAGGGAAGGTCTGACCCAAACAAGATGAAAATTCCATAAGGCAAACACCATTTCCTGACATTTGTGGCTGGTAATAAAATTACCTGGGCTTCAAAAGGCCTAGGTAGCCCTATCCCTGCAGCCCTGCTGTCTTCCATCTCTTATATGGGCTCCACTTCATTCCTGCCACTTTCTTCGGAGGATGTCTCAGGGGCCCAGCATCCAAAAACCCTAGAGCTTCTATTGCATCTTAGACTTCAACACCAAAGTACTACACAGCAGTTTCTTGGGGTCTCTTTTCAATGACTCCAACCCTGCCTATATCTTCTGGCCTCAGCTGCTCTCAGGGACCATGCAACAAGACTCTGTGACCCCGCAATCTGGAATCCTCTGTGCTTTTAAAGCCAGCATGGATGTTGCTGTTAAGTTCTGCAAGCTCTGAGTGACATTTTCAGTGGCTGTAGTTTTGTTGTTAGGCAATCTTTCTGTCTCCCAGAGTTTTCTCTTCAGTGGTGCTGTTTTTTTGATAAAAGGATTCATTTTTATCTAATATACATAAGGAAAATTCTGGTATTACTGAAACCACAGGAAAAATTGGCAAGTGCAACCAACTTATCAATTGCACGGAAGGGAAAATAATGTGAAGGAAAATTTGCTGGAACAAAGCTGTGAGCACATTTCTAAAAGCAAAGACTCTGTGTTTCATCTCAAGCACCAATTATATACACACACAAACAGACACACAGGTACTCAAGCCCACACAGATGGCACGCATACATCACAAAACAAACAGTAAATCAAACAAAAGAAACAAAAAACTGGCAGTGCCAATTATATTGTCCCCAAGTCTTGGGGGTGGTAGTGGTTATTTTTTAAGAAAATGTATCAAAACAGAATTAATTTCAGAAGAGTTGATATGTTAACCAAAAATGTATTCAAACTTATAGAATATGGGCTTCCAGAGGATAATGCTCCCCAAATTTTAACAATCCCAGATGCTTTCTTTACACCTGAAAGAATGCTTTCCTATCTTGAAATTTCTTCTGCCAAAGAATTATTCAATTATCTTTAAATTTAAATTCACTGAAGTTCTCAGGACACAGGCAGAATGAAGCCAAGTTATTGACTAAAAGATTATATCCATTTTCGGAGGTTTCTTTCTTTCTTTTTTCTTTTTTTTTCTCTTTTTTTTTAGTGTATACAACCCCATTCCCCTTGAAACCTCATGAATTAGGCCCCATTGCCCACATTTTTCTTGATCTTATTGTCTTCTAAGCTCCCAAGACAATGGTCCATTAAGCTATCCCTTCAGCCTTCTAGGGCTTCTCTATCCCAAGGGAACACAATCTTCCACATTCTAGCAACAGAACATTTCTAAAGGACTAAGAACTACATGCTGATCATGTTTATTATAGCCCTGGCCCTCCTTCTTGGCACCAAATTTCTCCCTTTGTTATTTCCTCATTGTTAGGATAAAATGTTGTAGAAGAGCAATTTAAAGGAGAAAAATTATTTTGGATTACAGCTTCAGAGAGATATAGTTAGAGTAGGGAAGACATGGATGGCAGTGGGTAAATAAGGCATGGTGGCAGGATCCTAGACACATTGCATCATTCAGAAAGCAGAGATTAAAGAGGAAGTGAAACCAAGCTATCAAGTCTCAATGCATACTCCCAGTAACCTACTTTCTCCAGCAAAGCTCTACCTCCTAATGGTTCCACAACTTCCCCCAAACAATGCCACCAGCTGAGGAACAAGTGTGCAAACACATAAGCCTATGGATATAGCTCCCATCATGGAGAGGGGAGTAGGCATGGAGTACTACCCCTGTCTGAGGGGCTATTGACGATCTATAGCTGCTGGGGAAGTTTTGTCAAGTGTTATTCTTTGTGTGCCATCTGTGCTCCAGAGTAAGCATGCACGTCCAAGAATATATGAGCAGCACAAATTGGACTAGACTGGTAAACAACAAGAGCACACAACGCTGGGAGAGTAGGGAATAGTGGTGGTCCAGGGAGAAGCCTAGGGCGTGATGAATAAGTTCGAAATACACAGTATAAACATTCTCAAAGAACTGATAATAAATAATTTTAAAGGAAAAGTTTAAGTGATCCCTATTTATAGACAACTTCATGATATTCATGGTGTGATGGTTTGCATGGGAAATATCCCCCTGTTGTCTGGGGCATGTAAAGTTTCGTCTCTAGAAGGTAGTACTGTTTTGGGGGTTTAGGTGATGTATCCTTACTAGAAGTAGTATCTAACTGGGGTCAGGCTTTGAGATTAAAAGCCTCCTGCCACATCTAGTTTGCTTTCTCTGGTTCATGCTCCTAGATGAGATATGTATTCTCAGTTTCCTCCAGGCCTGTTGTTTACTGTTATCCCTTCCTACCATGGATTCTTATCCCTCTGAAACCGTAAGCTGAATTAAACTCTTCTTTCTCTAAGTTACCTTGGTCATAGTGTTTATCACCGCAAAAGAAAAACCACTAACATATGTAGAAAAACCTAAATACCATCAAAACTACTAGAATGTATACTGGAATATATGAGATAATTCAGTACAGTTGCAGAAAACCAGACCAACTTCTCAATAATAACAATAGATGTTCTATATGTTGATAAGTAATCAGCTGATAAAAACCTAAATGGATATATTTACAATAATTACAAATTATTTATTAGCAAATTTCTAAGTTGATTAAAGAATGTTACATTGTAAATGACAACATGCTTATGAATGAAATTCACAGAAAGAGAGAGACAGAGACAGACAGACAGAGACAGAGAAGCAGAGACAGAGAGAGGAGAGAAGGGGGATGAAAAAGGTTGGAAAGGAGATGAAGAGAAAGGTAGCAGGAAAAGCAAGAGGAGAGGGATGGGAAAACAGAACTGGGGGCCATAGAGGAGAAGAAGAAAAAGGGGAGAGCGGGGAAGAGAAAGGAATAAGGAAAGATGAAATAAGAGCTAGCTGCATTCATATGTGTACCATATCATACCATGAACTCAATTAACTCAGGTGTCCATTGATGGCTAGACATGGCCTGCACAGACAATGGAATATCATCAAATTAAAAATAGTAAAATATTATCGTCTGAGGCCACATAAAGAAGCATGGTGGAGTATTGTGTGACATGAAATAAGTTAGAAACACAAATACAGGTTATTCTTATTTCTATGGGGAAGCTAACAAAGTCGATGTCATAACAGTAAACAGAAAAATATTGATTATCTGAGACTGAAATGTTTTAAGGTGAGATGGTGAAAAGATAGATAATGAGTCCAAGGGTACAAATGGATAAGAAAGAAGATTTCTAATGTTCTGTAGTATAATGGAATAACCAAAGTTGACAGCTGATGGCATATTTCAACACAAGGAAATCATCCCAAATATTTGATGTGATGAATAAGCCAATTATATATACATACATATATATTCATATGTATGTTATTATACATTGTATTAATGTATTTAAATATACTATACTATACTCATGAACATGTAAAATTATTTTGCATCACTTAAAATAAACTAATATATTTGAGAAAAATGCATCTGGTGGGGGTGCTTGCTTTATGATGAAAAATGTAGTATGGATAAATCTGCTACTTCATGTATAATAAGCTTATTCTTGTGTTTGAAAATAAAGACACATCAAGAAAAATGTTTGGAAATCTTGACCCTAAGTGGTAGATAGACAGTAATAAAAGTGTCCCTTCTTGTCAGCAAGAAACAAAAAACAAAGAAGAGGAATCGGAGGATCCTACTCTTCCAGGCATTGATAACCAGTGGCTTCCTCATAGGCCACAACTGACACCCCTTCTTCTGTGCTTAATCTGAGCATTCCAGGATTCCTCACTCCTATGCAGAAACAGTGACCTCACTAACGTTTTACCTTTTTTGAGATTTGGTTATTTGTTTATATGTGTGTTGATGTGTGTGTTGCCTGCATGTACATCTCTGCACATGCATGAGTGGGTGCTGAAAGTCAAACCTGGGTCCTCTATGGGAACAGTCAGTGTTCTTAAATTCCGAGCCATCTCTCCAGCACTTCACCAAAGTTTTATTGTGGACTAGGAGTCTTGGACTTTAGTTGTCCTGATTCTTTATGGCTTGTTTAGATATTTATTATTTTAATGATTTATTAAACATTCTTCACTTGGGATCTCATATTATCCTTCCACAAGTAACATATGTTACAGGTGTGTAAACTCCTGTTCTACAAAGACCATTTGATTTGCTGGGACTCTGAAAGAGAGACTGTAATGACCTAGAGGAAACCTTTCCGGAAGAAAGGATTTGAAAGGATTTTGGAGAAAGGCTCCCGTGACTTTTTCACCGGCCTGTGCTTTCTGGGGATGTTGTAACATACCATCTAAACCTAGGTGGCCTAAAGCAATGTTAGTTTGTTTTCTTACAGTCATGGAGGGCCAACAATTGAAATTAAGATATCTGAGAGCCATGCTCTCAAAGTAGGCTCTGGAGGAAACATGCACCTCATCTTTCCTTTTTCTCTGGCGTTGCTGGGAGTCCTTTATGTCCCTTGACTGGAAGACTTAACATTTCCATCTTTACCATTATTGGTGAATGATTTCTTTTTCTCTGTCTATATTTCTTTGTCTTTTCATTCTTTTGTGTTCTCCTTGCTGATCATTGAACCTGAAACTTTGTGAATGCTAGGTAAATATGCTGCAACTAACCCACAGCCCTTCTCTGTCCCCTCTTCACCAAAACACATCTGTCATTCTAGAATAAAGCCACAGTGCCCCAGTATGATATCATATTAACTAACCATCTGCTACAAATTTCCAAATAAGATTGAACTCTGAGTTTCTGTGAGGGACCCAAATTCACCCTTCTTGCCCCTGACACAGTTTTTTCTTCTCTGTTTTTTCTTCCCTTCTTGCTTGTTGAGCCACATTGGATGACATATTTGTCTGGTCTTGTTATCTTCATCTTCATCTCCTAATTTCTTCCCTGGAGGTTTAGCTCCACCCCCTGAAGGTACTGATTTTCTCTGCTTTCCCTGGACCACACTCTCTGCCAAGCCTTTGGATCCTGTAGGTCTGCTCCTGGATTTCCAAGACAATGCCTCCCTTTCTTAGGCCACTCTAAATAGTTAGTTCCTGATACTACTAGTTTACAAGTATATTTATAGAGGGTTAGGATACTAGCCATAGTTAACATTTTGAAAAATGTTCATCTATTTAATCTGTATTTGAGTTATTTCTGATTTCTTTATAATTCTTGCTACTCAAGGGTTGTTTGTTTATTAAAGTTGGGCATCCCTTCAGAGAAAGGGCAGAAACAAGAGGGAAAGCAATACCTCCACACACACATGATATATATATATTTGTGGGAACTCCCAGACTCAACCTTTAAATTACTTATCTCTGTGTCAGAAGATTCAAACTGCAGTAGTGTTTCTATAAACTAGAGAGTGGAGGAAATGGAAGCTTGAATTGGGGTTTATTTTGATATCTTTACAAAGAAGTCAAAAATCCTTTTGACCTGGTGGGAGGATTACAGTGAGAGGGTCCTAGTAGAGAAGAAGAAACGTATGAAAGCAAGCAAAGAGAGGAAGAGAGACATGTTCTTTAGATTTCAAGAATTTCAGGTGCAGGAAATTTCTATGAATCATGCTTTATCTCTGATACAAATGCCTCAAAACTGCCAATGAGATGTACTTCAGTGGCTGGAGGGCTGAGGAAGCCTGAGGCTGAAAGAGGAGGACATTGTGTTATTCTGATTCAGTGGTTGCAGGTGAAGACACAGCAGGGTAAGTGCCACTTGCTCAGAGTTCACATAGAGATGGCCCTCCATGAGAGTGCAGAAGTCCAACTTTCTCCAGCACCACCCAACACATCGACAGGTGGGAACAAAAGGAGAGCCGTGCATGAAAAATCCAGAAAACCTAGCAATTAGATATTAGCAAATTAAGCCTGTGAGCCCTTGTGCTTACTCTTTATATATATCTACAGCCATTAGCTGAGATAACAGTCTTTAGCAAGATGAAGAATGTGAAAAGTCTCATGTCTCTAAATACGTGCTGTGGTAGCAAATCAAACCCACCACCTGTTTAGCATCTAAATTTCCTTACCTTTATTTTCTATTGCCTAGACATCTGTACATAGTTTCAAGTCTCATGGAAAATTTTTGTTAAACTCTATTTAAGTCCTTTATACCCAATCTGTGGGTTAGTCAAATCACTTCTTCATCAGAAACAGTGGATTTATTTAGGTTTTCAACAAAATTTCTCATGTAACTTGGATGTTGGTTTTTAATCTGCCTTTCATCTGGTTTATTGATGGTCCCAAAGTCTTAGCTTCTGTTTATACTAATGTGGTTTTTTTTTTTCTTTCTTTTTTTTTAGCTAGTAAGCCAAGCACAGTGATAGGCAGGAACTTCTCTTTATTAATATTTAAATGTGGAGTCCTCCAAGGATACAACAGGAAATGGAACACTTGAAAAAATAATCTTGAAGCAGAATTATACTCTCAATTTTTCAAGTTTTCAGGAGATATTAAGATATTCCTAAGTACTCAACTTCTAAAACCTTTCAGATAAAGTGCTAGAAAACCTGCAGGATTCGATGTGAATGGACAGAAGTAGGACAGATGAACGTTGACTAAAACAAGTAATGTGGTGCCTCACCGCATTCACACAACCGGAGATGTAAGATACCAGCTAATGCAAAATGGAAATCACTTGTCATTAACCCTACATATGAAAGCTCTGATATAACAAATATTACTAGAACAATATTAAAATTAATGCCTTGAGTGCTCCTTGCCAGATTCTGAGTATGGTATCTCATATATGTTATTTTATTTTAAAGCCATAATACATTCTTTCTCCTTAGGATTTATATGATCAGGATGTTAAGGGCACACTATGTGACTCAGGCCCAGGGTATGCTGATATCAATGGTGGGTTCTTTCTTTATATTCTTCATTGTCTTGCCCTGCACAGAACATTTATTTATTGAACTCTTATTATTCTGATACTATTTCATGGACTCTCAAGTCAGAGTACAAAGGAAACAGAATTAGAATCAATCTAGGACAGGCGACTAAAACTATCGAAGCCATAATATCTAAGGGTAGGCTTTTTATCATGTCTTTAATATAATTGGTATATAACAGAAACCTGGAATGGGTCACAAAATCCTGGATATCTAGACCTAAGGGCTAGAACGCTTGGCTTTCAAACCTATAGCAAGCATATAAGACAGTAACACTCTTTGCCAAATGAGCGAAAGCTCTCCAAATTATGCTCCTGCTTTTCAGCTGAAAATAGACTGAAGAGCTTCAACTTTCTTGATTTTGTTCAGCTGGCCACAGGCCTCGCAGTGGCAGCCATGGTGAGCCTGAGAGACTAGCCTCACCATCTGCATTCTCCCAGACCGGCAGCCACATATTATGTCTTTGCCAGGCACCTACCTTTTTTATTGGACTCTGGATGGGCTTTGTCCAGGATTGTCGTTGGGTGTCGGGTTCCTTACTCAGGCTGAGTGTCTCCCTTGAGATGGTTTCAGTCCATTTGCGGGACATTCAACTTAATTTCCTTGTTTCTAGTGTTAGCGGTTGCCGGTCTCATTCCTTTGGTTCACACTAAAGCCTTTTTGAGGGTCAGTCCTGTTTTCCAGAACTAGCCATTTTCTCATACCTACGACGGCTACGTAGGTTCCACTGCTAAGGTGTTACTACTTGCCAGCTGCGTTTGGGACCAGCTAGGACGTCCCTCATTCAGTGTTGTGCTTCCTGTCTTTCTTAGTTATCAGAAAACTTCATTTGCATGTGATGTTGCTCAGACTTTTGAGATTGGAATCTGTTGCTAAGTAAAAAGAAAACAAGCCCGATGGACTTTTTTTTTTTTTTTTTTTTTTTTTTTTTTTTTTTTTAAAGATTTTGTGAGTTAGAAGGGTAGTTCCAACGTGAGGGTTGAGCTAGCTTTAAAAAGATTGGCCTTTTGGTCAACAGATAGTCAGGTCTCAGGTGTGTAACTGAGCTACTGAACAATGGAACTTGGCAAATTTTTGGAAATGCCAGAAGTGAACTTAAATGAGTAAGCTAGGGGTTCATATATTCTGCTGATTAGGCTAATAGCCACACCGAGCTATGGTATGGGTCAGGAATCTGTGACCAAGAGCATTGAAGCAAATACAATAATTATGTATTTTGTCTGTGAGTAGAATTTCCAAAAGATTTCTTGTAGATCAATAATGATTCTTCTCATCCCTGTTTCTTTATATAAACTGGCGTGGGGAGTAGTGTGGTTTGGAGTTTGTATAATATAACTGTCTCACAGGAGACAGGGAGTAGAATAAATATAGTATGTGAGGTCTAGTATTTGTATTATAAGGGGCTAGATTGGAAAAATGAAGACAGATTTGCCATTGATGTTCTGCACTTTTCTTTCTCAGTTCTGTCTCTAGAATTAACATTTCAATTTTTGCTTCTTTACTCTGTGGTCCATTCTGGATTTGAACTCATCTCCCCCTTCCTCAGCCTGAGCACTTGGGATTACAGGCATGTGCTGCTAGGCCTGTCTTTCCTATCTTATTTCTGTCCTACTATTTTGAGTGGTTCCTATGAACCCCTCAGTGACATTTTCTCCCTTATACTACTTAGGTTGAAACATTATAGGCATATTAGAGAATAGAGATGGAAGTATTAAATAATAAATGAATACTTAATATTAAATGAAACTAGTTAATGAAAGTACAACAGGTGATTAAACTAATTCAAGTTGTCAGGGGATAACCTCTAAGTTTTTGTTACCTGTCATCACAAATGATAGAGACCACTGTTGTACAGAATACTGCTGAGTGGATCTTGTTGGCAATGACATGAAGGATTATTTAAGGTGTTAAATCCCCTATAACAGATATATTCAGTACATAAATTAAAAAAAAAAAAACTGGTAATTTAAGAAGTGAATCACGCTACTTCTGAAGGAAGTTCCTCTCTAATTGGGCTACGTATAGTGTCCTGATGCTGATTCCTTAACAAGTTCTGGGCTGCTGCCTCTGGCTGGGCACCTTCTATCTGTTAAGATATCTCCTGCGTGTGTTTCAGGCTCAGCTCTGGCTCACCACCTGGAGGCCTGAAGTAGCCAGTGCTAAGGTATGACTATGACTTCAAGCCTGTTTGTTCAGTACAGCCTGAAAAAATGTTGATTTCAAGAAGAAATTAATGCCTGTACTAAATAAGCTGGGCAATGTATTCTAGAAGTTATCTATGTTTTATAGGACAGTAAAGGCATACATTAAGTCTAGTGCAGTTCTTCTTTGCACTTTTGTACAATGCAGTACATGGTTGCCTGCAAAATTGTCCCTATTCTGTGTTCTAAGACTGTGATGTCACTGACAGTGATAATGTATATATTGGCTAACATATTCTGCCCCCTAAAACTGAGTGAAGGGGAGAGTCATGTCTGTTGGTCCTTTATTCATTATTTGGGACAGTGTCTGTCACAGTGTAAGTGTGCCTTACTGTTACTAATGTTTAATTCAACTGTTCAAACAAATTGAAAAATGATGAGGTAATCCACATTGTCTCAAAATGTGTAGTATAAATATGGAGGGATAAGAACAGTTCATAGAGCCCCACCTAAGATATATTCATAGCTTGCATCTAAGAGAAATGCACCCCCAGGACATCGCTGTCCTGCAGTGTATAGGAACACGATACTTCTTCTAATAGGCCAAAATCATAAGCCCCCCCCCCCACTCTGCAGTGACCAGAAAGTGAACTTCTATCACTTCCTTTCAGAAATACCACACAGTGAATTTTGCTTCTCAAGTGATACTTCACTCCATCTAGTGAAAGTGGTCTCTCTTACATGCAGGGTCCTCAACACTGCCAGCCATCCTTGGGGACCCTCTGAAGTTCGTGGTTCTTCATACCTTGTAAACAGAGAGATCTCGCACTACTAGCTCACACCCTTTAAAAATCGTATTCACAATTCACTAAGTGAGGGACAGATGGCGAAAATACTGAGGACTATTCATTTCTAGTGCTTGGGAGTCCTCTCCCCTCCCAATCCCCAGCAGAAGTGCCACATGAATAGAAGGACCCTGCAGTGGCAGTGTATTATACCAGTTTATTACAGAGACAGATACATGAATACTGTACTCGGCATTTTCCTGACAAGAACTTTTTTCACGTGTATAAATGCACAAAGTTAACCATTTCACTCACTTCCCTACCATATTTTAGCTAAGTGGATTATAGACATTAAACACTAATTTGAATAAGGGACATATATCAAAGCGACTCAGAGAGTCTCAGATATTTCCCATGACACTTTGGTGAATTAGTTCTACACCTGTTCTAGTGTGAATTACAGATGCTTTGACTTTATCATCGTTTTGTATGTAATAGGGAAATTTTTAAGCACTTCAGCAGAGCTGGTCTCATCTCAAAGACAGAGCCCCTCGCAAAAGAGGGGCTTTTCCAGGTATTTGACTTTAGGGGGCATTACATATAAAACCGCCCCTCTCTGAACTCCTGGTGTTCTTCCCTTCCCCGCAGTCTTCCTCTGTTATGATGACCATATTTTCACTAAAACATAACAGAAATGGAGAAGAATGATGCGGCTTCCAATGCCTTGGCCTGTTCTGCCCTCTAGCCAAGCAGAAGGGATCCTGGAAGACCTTGGACGGCAGGAAGGGAATAAGGTGTCCTGTAAGTACCGCGTGTCTGAGGATGTAGCCGGCCCTTCCCTTCCCTAACGCGTGCAAACGCCAGCGGCGGCATCGGAAATGAATTACCAGCCCTCGCCCCCCGTGGAGCTAGGGAGAACCAAGGAGGGCCTCAGCTCGGTAGAAGAGAGACTGGGTGCCGCTGCCCAGGAGAGCCCTTTGGAGCTGCCAGTGCTCAACAGCTCCCGGGCTGACCCTGGGCTAGCCTAGCCAAGGAGGAGCCCGGGAAGCAGAGGTGGCTCAGAAGAAGGCGGCCAAGCCGCGCACTCGGCTTTGACGTCGCCGGGCTGCGGCTAGCAGCCTCGCGCTCTCAGCACGTAGCGCACAACGTGACCACACACAGCCTTCCTCCCCGGCAGCCCGGCCGCCTGCGCTCCGCGTCGGCCGCTTCTCCATCCTCCTCCTCCCTCCTCCTCGCCTCCGCGGCGCGCAACCCCCAGCGCCAATCCAAGGGATCCCGGGCAAGCGTAGGGCCCGGGGCGCTCCTCTGCCCAGCTCCGGGCATCTCTGCCGCAACTGCGGCCCGCGAGGCGGCCACGCAGCCGGGGTGCCCTCAGCAGGCAGCCCCGCTCCTCCTTTTCCGCTCTGGATGCCAACACTCCTTTAGCCCGGGTGGGGAAGCCCTTCTGCGGCTCCCGGGTCTAAACTCCCGCCAGTCCCGACCGCCCCCACCCCCCTCCACCTGGCGGGGGCGGCGCGGAAGCGAAGAGGACGCGCGGTACGGGTGGGCACGCGTGGACGGTGTGCGGATCTGCTCTCTCCACTCGGCAGCTTTCCTCTCCTACAAGTGGCGGTGCTCGGACTCTGCTGTTGGCTCCCGGGGATCGGTGTTGCCGGCAGGAGCACCCTCTTCGCTGGCGGGGCGCTCAAGGCTGTTGGGGAGAGCCGCGGCGGTGGCAGCAGCGGCTGAGGCTGGTGCCTGGCGAGCTCCAGACGGGCACCCCGCTCCTGCCTGGACCCTTTCGTCCTCCTCTCTCCACCTCCTCTCCCTCCTCCCCATCCCCCGTTTCCCACTCCTCCTCCTCTTCCTCCTCCTCCTCTTCCTCTCCCCGCTCGGCGATGCGAGTCTGTGTCGTGTAACAGGATTGGCGTTGCAATGGCAACTGATGGAATGGGGGAAGGCAAGACAGCAGGGCTGGGGGCTCCGGACTGCGGGCGGGCGAGCCGCTGCCGCCGCTTGACGCTCCTCTGGGGACCTTCGCGAGTTACTTTGTAAAGGCGAACCCGGGCGAGGGAGCCCCGCTTCGTGCCCGGGTCAGAGGCCACTTCCTGCTCCCCGACTGGGCTGTCCAGCGCGGTTCGCATCGCGTGGCGCCCCCGGGGTCCCTGCCCGCGCCCGCCGCTTGCTCGCGCCCGGATCCAGGAGCCGCTTCCCCCGAAGAACACTTGTCCTCGCGGCTCTGCTTCCCATCACCGCCCCCTGCTCCTCCCAGGCGTCTGCGATTTTCCCAGGCGCCCGGTGTGAGTGCGGCTTGCTTGTGAGTGCGTGTAGCGGGGTATTGTGCACTGGGAGTGTGTTCGCGCGTGTGCTTGTGTGTGTGTGTGTGTGTGTGTGTGTGTGCGCGTTTGTGTGTGTCTGTGTGTGTGTGTGTCTGTGTGTGTGTGTCTGTGTGTGTGTGTGTGTGTGTGTGTGTGTGTGTGTACATGACTGTGGGGTGTGTGGGGCTCCAGCGCTCCACTCTTGGCCGCCGCCAGGGAAGGACAGACGGACAGCGCTTCCTCCCATCGGGAGCAGTTCCCGGGCACCTCGACTCGGCCCGGGCACAAGTGGAGCGCGCCTGGCTGGCCGCTGGCCTCCGGAAGGTTCCACTGCGTCCCCCTTGGGCTGGATATGTTCATGTTCACGTGAAGATGGATTTAGTGTACGGTCTCGTGTGGCTGCTGACAGTCCTCCTGGAGGGGATCTCTGGCCAAGGAGTGTACGGTGAGTGGAATCGCGACGCTATCGTGACCTTGTGATTCCTAGGCAAGATAGGTTGCTGAGCTAAGATGCACGACTCGCGCCGTTCCGGGGCCCCTCCTGGCGTGGCATTTGATTTACACTTCATCATGTTAGTGGGAGCTGGAAGGAGGCAGCGAGCGCGCTGCGGATTGGGCTGTGAGCGGCTCCCCCGGCTGGCTCCTCTACTGGGGCTCAGAGTTGGGTCGGGCCAACAGCATCGCACTCACTGGAACCAGTGGCTTTGCACTTGATTTATCCCCGCGGGGGAACATTAGCTCTTGCAGTCTTGGATTTAATAATGGTTTGGCTGCTTGCATGCCGCGGTGTCACTGCCTTGGTTCCCCCTAAAAGGAACCTTGGAATGTGACCCCCTGAGTCCCTTTCACTTCCCCATCCCTTAATGCATGGGAGGCCCCTCTCCCTGCAGGTGCTGTCTTCTTTTCTACGTTTTTATCTTTTTTTTTTTTTTTTTAATCTCTTTTCCCCCTTTCTGTGAATGTCTTTAGGACTTGCTTTTTTAGGAATGTCTTAGGCTCAGGAAATGGGGTGACAGTTGAGTTGTGTTCAGCACTAGCCATTGCCATGAGCACTTACTTGGGGAGGGGGAAATTGCAGGCAAGATTCTCAGTGCCAGACACAATTAAGGGACATGTTTGTGTGAATGGATGAGCAAATGCATGAATGAACCAAAGATGAAGTCCGCGCGTCTCTGCTCACGGGCAGGACACCACTCTCTACAACCAGAACAAAAAAAATCTCAGCTCTTCAGAAAGCCCAGATCCAAGAGGCTTGGGACCTAGAAAGGGTGAAGGGTGAGCTTATTAATTGGAAGGCTTTTGAAGTGCTCCCAGACAAATTCTGGTTCCTTTGCCTGTCAGCAGTTGGCACTCTTGTGTTTAGTCACCTAAGACTGACTCTGACTCTCTCTCTCTCTCTCTCTCTCTCTCTCTCTCTGTCGTTTTTCTTGGCTGACTATAGTGAGTTGAAATATCCTTATCTTCTGGGACAAGCTGACAATGCCTTAAAAGAAAAGGAACTTTTATGTTCTCAAGTTATATTGCAAGGATAATGTTAAAAGGGGAGATTTAGAGGACAGGCCAGGCCAAGAGCTCTTAGCACACCCCCCCTCATTGCTTGGAAAATGTGTGGAAAACTTACGCTGCTCCGTTGCCTTAGACTGAGTGTAGGCTAGGTCAGTAGCTGCTTGGGGCAGGAAAGCCTGAGTGTCTGTGGAAGTGCCAACCATTTCCCTTAGTCTCCAGAAGTGCCTACAGAGTGGTGACTGGTACCATGGACTTGGAGTCCTGCAACTCCCTGGGAACCCTGAAGTGGGCAGAGGGTGGAGTGCAGCAGATCTGATGGAGCCTTTGCTTTCTACTCTGGGTTCCATCCTGGTGAAGGGGTATACAGTGTGTGGTGGTGGCGATGATGGGGGCAGAAAGGGGTGGTCCCCAGCTGAGAGCTTTGATTCCTCCAGCTGACACTCCCTTCCTTGTCTTCCTATTTTACTTGCAGGCTGGAGACAGAATTCCTTCTTCACTTTCTTCCACCTCTGAGCTCCTTCATCTCCCTTTTCTTCATCCCCTCCTTGCCAAATCAAAGCAATTTCTCTGGCTGTAGCGGAGGAGCCCCTGGCAAACATGATGGTCAGGGTTGGCTTTGGTGAGCTTCAATGTAGGAAAGGATTTCCTGAAAGCTTGACTACAGCAGGGGGCAGGGCCTGGAGAGAAGTAGGCTTGACTCAAGACCTCTTAAAAGGACTCTGCTATACTCTCTCTTTGGGGGGAGAGAGAGAGAGAGAGAGAGAGAGAGAGAGAGAGAGAGAGAGAGAGAGAGAGAGGGAGGGAGGGAGGGAGACAGAGAGGGAGGGAGGGAGGGAGGGAGGGAGGGAGGGAGAGGCGCAGAGAGGCAGAGAGGCTGGAGAAGCTGGGATTCTATCTAGGGTCAAGGACTGCTGGAAAGAAGAGCGATTTCCCTGCGTTCTTGTCATCTCCTGTCCAAGTTTGTCTTGGTTTCTAAATGGCTCAGACCTTTCCGGCTGAAAGGAGTGTTTTGTTTCGTTTTTAAAAAATATGTGAGGTATGCCAGGTTATGGTAGCCCACTCCTTTAATCCCAGCACTTGGGAGGTAGAGGCAGGTGGATCTCTGTGGTTTTGAGGCCAGCCTGGTCTACAGAGCGAGTTCTAGGACAGCCAGGGCTACACAGAGAAATCCTGTCCTGGAAGAAGAAAAGTGAGTTGGAGATACTGGAAGGAGGGTGGAATGCTGGACCTCTAAAGAAGAAAGAGGAACGGTTGGTTCCATTTTCCTGACGTTCCCAGTCTTTTGGGTTACTTAGGCAAGTCCCCTGTTGGCCAGAAGAATGAAGGTTACAGTTTGGCCATGTAGATAAGTAGGAATAAATAATTTAAATAAGCCCTTGCCTATGCCACTTATCAGTAAAGGAGGATGCTTTTCCATTACTGAGTTGGCCACTGTGATGAAGACAGTGGCCTTTGTTTTATTTTAATATGGATGTGGCTGTAAGTCACTTAGCTAGGACTACAGTTAACTTTGTGTGAGAAAAAAAAATATTAATCAGCACCTCTAGCCATGATAAATGTCACAGCTATTAGGTGGTTGGAAATAAAACATTTATATATTACTTTTCAGATCTGTTTTATAGATTATAGGAGGTGGTCTTTCAACATGTGAACCATAATCATCAGCTTAAACATTATCTTGGAACTTGTTAGAAGTGCAGAATCAGGAGTAGGCCTCTCAAAATTCCTGCATGAGGACCTCAGAGTGAGCTCCACCAATCCCTGCCCATCACTTCCCTCCTGGTGAGTGCCACAAAGTCCACTAAAACCAGAGAACACTAACAGATTTACACTTCATTTCTTTGACTTTGTAAATCAAGACCTTTCTTCAACTAAAATAATTTCATTTTTATGTTTAAGTATTCATGATAAAGAGAGCAGTTTATAGTTAAACAGTTGGAAAACATGTTAAAGGCCATAGAAAAAAGATTCTGTGTAATGCATGAAGTGTTTTCAACATATTACATTAAGATCTTTTAAAAAAAGATTGATTTTTAGAATCAGGACACCTTTAAATATATACTTTGACAAAGTAGGGACTTGGCTAATATAAAAATCTGCAACCCTGTAAATCCACTGTCTCTTTATTTACCCATATTCACTATATGTAAAGCCAGCCCCGCTTGCATGCAGAATTTTTTTTCCACATTGTTTTTTACTAACTAGCAGCAAAAGGAAATAACAAACATCTTCTGGCTAAACTGGGGGTGCCTTTCTTCCCCCACTTCCTGATTGAGGAACCCTGAACATTAAATTCAGACTTTAAATATCTCTTAGTAAATTGAGATATTTGTTTTAATATATGGATTATGTCCTCTTGGTGAACATAATCTTCCAATTATGTTCAATCATCTTGTCAGTATAAGACTTAGTTAAATGTAAAAATTTTTCTTCCAAAAGTAAGATCTTACTGACATCAATCTCTGGTGCTGCTTTGTGAATTGGTAGTACAATGTCTATAATTTATATGTGGTGTGACATTTGATAAAAAGATACTGGTCTGTAATATATTCTTTCCACTTTTGAATCTTATATAACATCACAGTAATATAAATTATTTATGTACACTTCTGAAAGAAAAAAAGTGCAGAAAGTTTATAATAGAGTAACACAACCATGTGAACTGTCTGGGATGAACATTGTAATGAGATAATACCTATTTTGTTTTACTTGTATATCTTTTAATGTTCGTAAACAACAGATTATGCCCTTTTGACTTTTTCAAAGTTACTTACATTAAAAAATTACCCTAAATACTGTTAGGAGTTTAGTTTTCTTTGAATTTTCCCTTTGCTCACATATAATCAAACCTAAATGGTCATTACATGAACAATGACCTGATACCTGTTTTTTTCTGGCATCATTATTAATTTGATGAATTCACTATGCATTGTGCTTAGTGGAATTTATTACATATAGTGAGAAGGGTCAGGATGTCAACTCCAGATAAGTTAGGTGACTCTTGAAGTACCCTGAGCTGATTGTTTTGATGCATACTTCTGTCAAATCATGTTTTATGGATATAATTATTAATAATGATTTGGCAAATAAAGAATTGTATTTACTTGCCAAAAAAAAATAATGAAGACAAATTGGTACATTGTTTCAGGCTGCAATTTTAACTTGTGAACACCATTCCCTTAACTTCCAGGAGTTTAGTACTTTCTTATTATTGCATTAGCATAGATAAATCCCAACTACAAATAGAAAATCTAAGTCTAGATATTTTTACTGGAAATAAGTCAACTACTTGGTGCCCTGAAATAGGTAAAGCACTGTCTGCGCAAAGCTTCCTAGATTAAGACCAGAAAGTGGAAATAAGTCAACTACTTGGTGCCCTGAAATAGGTAAAGCACTGTCTGCGCAAAGCTTCCTAGATTAAGACCAGAAAGTAGAATTTTTTCATTAAACACATACTTGACATAATAGGTGTCTATATTAACTCATTTCAAGTGATATCAGCAAATCTCATACAATTTAAGCATGACACTGTAGGCAGTAGCTGAACAGAAATGACTTGGTAGAACTGCAAACAAGGAGATAAGTAAGACAGGAAGGTTCTGGAAGAAATTTCCAACTGTCAGTGGGTTGAAGCTGATAAACACATTGATCCAGAAGGATAAGGCTGCAGCTGAAGGTTGGCTATTCATTATACTCAGTCCCATGATGTTACCTGCTCATAGCAATGTTATCTTAAGGTTATGTTGATTAGGATTCTGTCCAGTGTGTAAACAGATACTGCCTTTGATTGAACCATTTTAAGATGTCAGCCAGTAGAAGAGGCGACTTCACCTAACGTTAGAGAACTTAATCTGAAACCACATGCCATACAATCAGACTTACACTACACTCTTCCTAATCTTCATCCACTGTCCATAGGTGCTCAGATAAAAACACCACCACCAAAAAAAAAAAAAAAAAAAAAGGATCTGGGATGGTCTGCTTATCTTGGAATTTTGAGGGGAAACTTTGTGATTATTTGGTGCCTATATTAGTGATAGTTCACATAGCAGAGAGGCATATTATGTTACACTGTCATATGCTTATGCTCTATATGTCCTCCCTGGGTAAGCCTCACAGTTGACTGTGAAGTAGTTTAGACTGAGCAGGTTATACACCAAGGCCAAAGAGTCACTTTATAGAGGACAAGTTGATAATGGTGGCAGGGTTCAGACCACTGACAGTCAGAGGTGAAGACAACTTAGGTAATTCTGGTGAAGCCATGACACCAAGGAAATAATATGAAAACATTTTTCATCATCTTAATTTCTTTGCTTAATTTTATTGATTTCAGTAATAACCACTTAAGTTTACTTTGTATATTGTAAATTTTGTTTTGTACTGTGATCCACCTGAAAGCTTTTATGACATGCCAAGATAAATAAGTATTTTTCCCTAAGATTGAGCTTGATATTCTTTGTAAAATGTGTTATTTTAATATAAATTGGATAGGGTTTATAGAGGTGTAATTATGTCTGAGCCTCTTGGGTTCAGTTTGTACCTGATTTAGAAAGTGATGGGAAGTCTTGGGTTACTCTCCACATATGGAGGTGATTCATCACACACAGTCTCTAGCATAGTCCTCCTACTTCTGAAAGAGTATGGCAAGAATGAGGCTCAAGGATTATACCCTGCAAAGGAAACTGCAAACAAGGATGCATACCAGCTAATCCTGCACCTGAGCTGTAGAACTGTGCTCCTTCCCAGTTTCAGGTGTGATATTGGCGGGGGAGAAAATTTGGAGATGCTTTTCCTTATTATTTGCATTGATTGGTATTTTGGAAGAATATTCAATGTATTCTGTTGAATGAATTTCAGGTATAAACACGTGAACATTATAATCGCTCATTATGATTGCTGTTAACTGAATGGTCTCACAAAATGAAATTTCTTGTCTTTGCTTCAGTGACTGTCACTATACATATATCAGAGTAGGCTGAAAAAATTATTCCATTCATAGAAATCTGTACCACATTTTCATTTTCAAATCTATTTTCATAACTTTTGACAATGTAAATTCATAAAGTCATGAGAAGAGACTTAATATATCATTAAATATAATCTAGGACAAAATTATGACAGGTAGTTGGAGATGCTATGCTGTTGATGAAATTTTAGTTTTTCAGATTTATGCCTATTCATTGGGTAGATATTTTCTCTACAAGTTACTAAAACATCTCATGCTCCATCATCAGGAAAGTCCAAGTTCAAGTTCAAGTCCAGTTTTTTCTTCTAACCTTGCATAGATCCTGTGTAAACTCTCCCAGTACTGGTTCCTTTCTACTTTTTCAACGCATGATGCCATTTATTATCTTAATTTTGAAACATTTCATTTTCTTTCTTACTGATACCACTTATTAAATTAAGATGATTATTTTTGTTTTATAATACAGACTATATATTCTCCAGGAGTTCACAATCACAAAAGACAGTATCAACTATTAGAAACATATTTTTGCTATCATCTGTTTACTGTTGGTTTATCATTTAAATACTTATTATGGTAGAATGAAATGTGTTAGAAAATTTCAAATAATCTATTCATCCTGTCTAGAAGTGTTCTGTCTCTACAATTTTGCTCAAAGATTAGGTGTTTCTTGTGATTAATGATCAAATCTTTGTTAAGGAATGGAAGTTGCCAAATGGGTTCACATTAGTGGCATTTATCAGATCATCAAAGAGAAATTTTATTAATATATAATTTTTTCATTGTAAATAGCCTTTGGGATATGCAAATGTCTGAGTGATTTGAAGTCATTGGGAAACATGCCTACATGAAAGTGAAATAGTTGATGATCAGTTAGTTATCCCAGAGTTATAACAGATAGCTTATAAGCAGCCGATACCTAAAATGAATAAGTAGAAAGTAAAAGCTGTTAGAAAAATATATCTGGCCTTTAAATAATGGAAAAACAGAAAAAATAATTTACCTTTTGAAGTAACTAGACCTTTGTTCAAGTGTATCAGAGCAGGTAAAAAAAAACCAAAAATGCCTGTTGTTTGGCTGAAAAATCCCTTCAGGGAATTAATTAATTAATTAACTAATTAATTAATTAATTGCCTGAAAGGAAGGAAGGAAGGATGGGCAGATAAGAGACTCTGAAAGGGAACTGGTGATTTCACTGGAGAACGTTGTTTTTCTGATGGTTAATTGTCTGATATAGGATGTAAGAAAAGGAAGGCTTGACCCTAAGCATTCCTTCTGTTACTTCTGACTGTGTTTGTGAATTGTGCTAATCACCTTGGGTAGATATCCTACCTAGAAGGACGAAGCTATTGAGCATATCCTAAGAAGCACAGAGACTGTTTCAAGAAGGCATGTGGCATACCTAAATTGTGGTGTAGAAATTCTGTAGAGATTTAGGCTAAGTATGGGGTAAATGTAGTCAGTAAGTCAACACACCTTCTATGTATACTTAATGTATTTATGTGACAGACCATAAAGTCAGAGAGATTGCAAGTTTATTTGGGGGCTAAACCAATCGAACACACAAAATGGGACCGTAAGAAATGCACTGAAGGTTGGGAATTTAACTCCGTGGTAGAGCACTTGCCTAGCAAGTGCAAGGCCCTGGGTTCAATCCTCAGCTCAAAAAAAAAAAAAAAAAGAAACGCACTGATGTCTTGTTTAGAAAAGAGGAACTATCATAGATAGTTGCTGGTGTGGTGTGGTTAGAGGAAACAGAAGGGTGTTATATCATGGTTGCACCTTGAAAATATATTGTCATGGTATAAGTAAGAGGGAGGGAAGAGTACTGCTGCGTGAATTTCAGCTGAAGGAAAAGTGGCACAGAAAGAAAAGTAAACCTGAAGTGGCTGTGTGACAACTCTCAAATAATTTCTTCCAAGTTTATCTCAGGTAGGAAGAGGGATCTGTTCTCTAAAGCAATGCTATCACCTTCCAAAATCCTGAGCATAATCTGTGAAATAAATTATATTGTATGATAGTCTGAAAATCACTTAGATTCATTAAGTCTACCTGGATTCAGAGATGGTATCTGTACAAGCAGCAGAGCAAGCTGTTTGTTCTTCACAGGTTAGGAGAGTTATCTCAGTCCCAGGGGATTCTGAGTTCTTCCCCATATTCTAGCATGTTTGTGAAGCCTACATCCAATCCCCTTTGGAGTTAGAGTAAAAACAACTTTCCAAAGGCTCTGTAAAATGTTGATGAGGACGGCTATTCAAAGGCAGCAGAGCATGGGCTGGGAAAGATCTAGAACATCATGTTCTTTTCACATAGAGCCACTGGGGTGAAAGCATTGGTGAGGAGAGATGTGTTTCCACTATGTTGCATCCTTCCTATTCAGGGCAGTCTGCTGCCATGGGAAACCATCAGGCAATGGGGCTTTTCTGTTCACTTCACTGTGTCACTTCAGTTTTCATGGGAAACTCAAGAGAGGGAGACAGTGTGGAGAGGACAGGTAATAACAGATAAGGATTTGAGTTGAGGGTGCCTTTTCTTATTCATGGGATAGAAAGGAGCCAATGTGGAGAGTTTCTGTCCTTTGGAATCTAACATCCAGTTCTTTGGCAGTTCAACCACACCTTCGAAGTGGTTCTTAGGAAAAACTAAGGGATCAGAAGCAACAAAAGACCAAAGAACAGTTGATTTTTTTCCCCTGAAAAGTAATTTAACATATCAGTCTATCTGACATTGTCTAAAAAGTTTTTATGGTTATAGGTAAATATTTTCTTACATCAATATACATGTGTTGAAATATGAGCACAAATCATGTTTTGGTTTCAAAGAATAAGAATATTTTATTGAAAAGCTGCAGTATTAACATGATAAACTTGAATGAGAAGAATATTATGGATATGATATAACATATTCATAATTCTTAATTTAAAGATTAAAAAAAGGGAAACACCACAGGTTTTTTTAAGGACATCTGATTCTGTTTTAAATATCACCAATTATCGATTTTTACCTAGATGTTCACGCAGTTTCTAATAAAAGTCTAAAACTATATTTAATTGAAATGCTATTATGTTATTTTTCTTTAAGCCATTATAACAGACATATATATCTAGAAAGTTCTTTTATTCATTAATTTATGCGTTTAAATAAACATACGTATACATATATGAATGTAACAACAATTAATAATAAAGGAGACCATGATTTTGAAAGAGAGCAAAGAGGGTTTTGAGGAAAGAAAAGGAAGGAGAAATGATGCGATTATATTATAATCTCCAAAAAGAACAAAGTAGTTAAATTTATCTTTGTAAATACTTGGTTTCTGTTTTTTTGGTTTCTGTTTTTTTATTCTTTTTTGCAGATGAAGAAATATTCACTTTCAGAACTCTTATTTGTATTCAAAAATTAACGAGACACATTAATCTCTTTATTTGATTTATGATTCCTAAATCTCAGACTTCCCATATGAATACTAGAATATACCAATTTTTTTCAGTACAATTTCCTTAGGACTTACTGCAAACACATAACAATATCGTGACCTGTGAGAAACGTCTTCATTGTATGAAATGAACAGTGTTGACTTTGCAGTAGGAATTGAACACGTTTGTACAGTAAGACTAAAATATAAAGAAACACAGCTGTCAGGTAGTTTTTCAGTTAATTGTCCATCATGCTGTTGTTATCTGGAGTATTATCAAGAAGCATTGTGGCTAGTGTTTTTATGTGGTTTTGTGTTTGTGTCTTTCTGCTCATGCTTACTTAGACAGTTCTTATAATTTCTTCTTATTCTTTGAGCCTTCCATTTTTACTTTTATAAATTTGTTTATTTTGCATTTATTTATTCATTCATTCATTCATTTATTTACTCACTCACTCACTTTTTATTGATTGATTGATTGATTGTGTGTATGTGTATGTATATACGCCACATATGGAGGTGAGAGGACAGCTTGCAAAGGTCACTTCTCACCTTCCACTATGTGGGATCCAGTGGTCAAACTCAAGTTATTGGACTTGGTGTCAAGGACTCTTTCCCACTCAGTTGCTCTGCCCCATTTTCTATTGTTTATGTTTCATCTCTTCTGCCTGTGTCTTTGTTTCTGACAGAAATGATACATCCATTTTTAAAGTTTTTCTTTTCTGTTTTAGCTCCTGGTCAATTAGGCCTCCATCTTTGGCAAATACTATTTTTTTCTCTGTGTACAGTCACCTCAGTACATATGTCCAAATATTGTGGAGTGGTGGGAGCACTGCCATCCTCCTCTAGGACCAGTCTGCACTGCGCTGTCAAGTGGATGGTGGCATGATGACAGTGAAGACGGATGTTTAGAAACTGCCGAATCTCTTCCTGACGCAAGAACTGTTCACACTGGACAGCCTGAGCTAATTCACCCTGTTACTCAGGCTGAGTATTCTCTGACGGTTTCCTCTCTCAGTATCACATCTGTCTAGCCACCACAGCTGGCATCCAAAGACCCTTTCTCCCTGTTCACTGTGATGTGCTCTTGAACTCTATTATCATTCCATTATTTTGGATAATGTTTCAAAACACATTTTTCCGCCATCATTGAACCTCACTTGCTAATGCCTTAATGCTCTGAGATTACTTATTGGAAAAAAAAATGTGCTTTGAAACCCTAATGTTTAACCTTTCCATGTTCAGGGAACTAAAGAAGTTATACACAAACATCTATATGTATGTACACTACAAAATTATTTCTGTATTTTATGTAGCTTGTATGCATGTCTTCTAAAATAGATTCACAAACATAATTCATAAAATCCAGTGTAGATAAGAGAATTCGTAGACATTTGCCTTGTTCTTTTTTTCTTCGTGTTTAGTCATCATGCTAGAAATAGTTCTTAGTTGCGAAGTGCAATGCTTTGACATCCTATTTATCTTCAGAAGTAAATGTGTACTTGAGACCCAGCATCCCTTGCGTATTGAGAAGACCTCTTTTTTTTTTCTACCATTAGTCAGAGCTTTATCATGTTTTTGTTTTTGTTTTTTGTCTTTTGTGAGTTTGCAGTTCAACAACCATTTCTGCACACACACGCACGCACACACACACACACACACACACACACACACACACACACCACATCTACAAACTGAACTCTAACAACTTAAGTTCTTTTCTATCTGTAATTGTAGCTAATTTAACATAGACTATGTTCTTTAAAATAAAGTCATTGATATATAACAAGTGTTGCTACAAGCCACACCCTGAAATAGAAGTTTTATAAATATTTCATAGTATACCCTAATTTTTGAATAAAATATATTTGAAATCTGAAATTCTTAGTTACTACTGCATTGCTTCCAGCAACTAAATTTAGAATGGAATATGACATGCCTATAAAAATAAGTATTTGTATAAACTGTATGAATTATGAAAGTTATCCTCAGGCATGTAAATGCTTATATTTCTTGTGTTTAAAACATGCAAATCTTAAATAATATACAAAATATAACTTGAGTGCTAACTTTCAGCTTTAACTGAAGACACACACACACACACACACACACACACACACACACACACACACTGCATCAGTGCTTCATAGCATAAAATTTTTATGCTTGAAGTTGAAAATTGTGATTTTTTTAATTGGTACAATTTATTTTTGACTGATAGGGTAGTTGAAGCCCATTTATAATTAGTAGTATGTATAGTAACCTATAAAAACGAAGACCTGCCTTCACCATGCATTTTGCAGAAGTTATTTTCCTCCATGTAAAACAGTAGCATGTGGTTATAAAACAAAACAAAAACAAAAACAAAACTCCCCCTTGTCAGCTGTAAGACTTCATTTTCCTCTGGGCTGATGAACAATCACTGGCCTTGGAAAGACTGATAGTTAAATGTCATCTTTGGCCTGATTTCTGCCTTGAGTTCCCTCTGGATATGGCTGGAGCATTTTTCACACCGAGTTAATTGAGGCGACTATATCAGCGGATTTCTTTTCTTGAAAATCTTGTTGTGCTGAAGAACGTTGATTGCAAGCTCTGCCCTCCCCTTTGCCAAGCGAGTTCCTCAACCCTCAAAGCTTACAAATTAGTGCAGCTTTGGTGATTTGTTTTAGATGTTTAGCTACAGCATTGCTAGTATAAATGTCATTTTTCCCTACGCTTTTGAATGAGGTTATTGTGTCATGTAGTATAGCCCTGCACCGTTTTGACTATTGTGTGATTGATACAGAAACGGCTTCCATAGGAAACCATTCCTAGTGAGAACAGGAAAGGTATTATGTTCAGCTGTCCTGCCATGCATTTCTAAGCAGCTGATGTTTTCTTTAACTCATAACCACCCGTAAGTTTCCAGAGGGTGAGTGAGTCTTTCAGAACTTTACTCTTATGTTAGTCTCTCTGCAAGAGAAGTGCCCTGAAATTAACTCTATAGCCAGGGTTTGTACTTGAAGATTAGTCTGTTTTCTAGTACAACTAGGTTCGTAGTGTACTTCAAAGTCAGATCTCTTTATTTTAAAACATGGAAAAGTGTTGCCTTTGAGAATGCTTTCTCCAAAGAGTGACAGTTTAGTACTTTAGCCAAATGAATGAAACTAGTGGGATATGATTTTTTTTTCACACTAAACACTGTGATAATATCTAGGGTGTGTGGACAACCATTGTTTTGTAAACACATAAACACATTGAATTTGTAAACAGATACTTCAAATGAAAATACAAGGATATGTGAAAGAATAGAGCAAAAATATGAGTCAAATGCAAGTTCAGAAGAGTGTGATATATTTTATAGCTTTACTGTTTCCCACATTTGAGGATACTTATAGCATAGTACTTGTGCTTCTTATTCTTATGTTTTGCTTTCCTTTAAGTTTACACACTTCACAAGTTCTAAGACACATGCTCTATTTTTGGTTAAAGTTGAACAATGACTTTATCACTGAGGCATAAAATTGTATACTTAAGACTCAAGTGTATCTAAGTAATGATTTTTTTCTTGTACCTGAATATAACATGCTATTAATAATTAACAATCAGTAAATTGAATATGTATAAAAGCTATAATAGACATTTGTAAGCACAATCAAAGATGATGTATCTTATGCATCTGAAAAATGGGATTTTTCTGTTAAAAATCTAAAGCTTGGGTTTTCTTAAAGATCGTTCTTAAATTGATCTAAAAATACTTCAGTGGCTTAAATCTTGAGTTCTTCTCACTCAGTTTTATACTGTCATCTCAGCAATTATTATAGCAGTGTCGAGCTTTTCACAAGTAGGGCAAGGCAAAGTGCAATGTTTATATGTTGGAAGTTTGCTTCCTCGAGGGAGTATTTATATACAGGTATTTTATCAGGAAATTATCTAGGAAAGAGAGCTTGGAATAAGGAAATGGAGAAGGTTGACTCAGCATCAGCTGCAAGATTGTTTTGTGTGGAGTGGTTAGGATTATGAATGCCTCTTACCATCAACTGGAAACTTTGATGGTCTGTACGGAAATGTCAGTGGGATAATTCTGGAGGGCATGAGTTCCTGGCTAGCACACCTTTTCTGAGGCCACTTCCACAGTGGATTAATTTGGGTTTTTTTAAATTTTTTTTTGTTTTTTGTTTTTTGTTTTGCTAGAAATTAGTAAGGAAGCACAAACAGCTAAAAATGTCACCTCATAGCAAGACCTCCTAAAGACCACCAGCTTTCATTAGGCTTGCTCAGAGTGAACTCCTTCCTTTCCCTATTTGTTTGTTATAAGCAGCACAAAGCAAACAGGTGTCAACTGTCAGAGTTTTAGATGCTTACTGTTCCCTCTCATTCTTCTTCTCATTCTGGGAAATTAATAATTTAGTCCCATAGAGCCTAGAATTTCATAGACAGGGAACACAAACACAAATGTGGCTCACTGGGAGCAACCGGGACCATATATGCATCTTAGTTCTTAGAAAAGTGTATTGCACTCCACATTCATCCCACATATGGAACCAGTGTATGTGAACTGAGCTGGTGGTTTTATTGAGCTTCCAAGGAACACAGAGTATGAGTTGAGGGGCGTTAGCCATTGTATCATGGTAGATATAGATGCCTTGGCCATTGACATGTAGTCTATGTGACCAATCTCTTCTAATTTGTTTTTAGACTCAAATATACCATTTTCATCTAATATTGACACATTTCTGTAGGACTTGCTTGATCTTATGAATTGGCTGACCAAACCTAGCTGATAATAACTACTTTTGGCAACATGGTTCCTTAATAGCTTGTTTTTCAGGCACTCTGCCTAAACAAAGGCTCTGTTGTACACCATCAATTGCTTTTAAATGATTTGTAGTTCTTGAAAATGCCTAGGGCTTACTTAAAACCATCAGATGGTTTTGGTTTGGGATTTTTGTATCAGGGTTGCTATAAACTCTATGAGGTATATTTTTCCACCAAAGATATTTTTTTAATGTCACAGAGTTTGTGGTCATATGATGAAAGCAGTTGATTTCTTCATAGAACCCTGTACATTATAAAATTTTTGATGGGCATAGCCTCCATGTTAGCCAGCATCCTTCAGTGGTATTCCATAAATAGGATAGTCATGCTATATTTTGAACCCACTTAAACCTGTTGGATATTGTGCTGCCATCTTATTGATTGGCAATTTGAGATGTAACAATTAGTATTTTCTTTTTTTAAGTTTACATGCATTGGTGTTTGACCTGCATGTATGTTTGTGTGAGGGTGTTGGATCTCCTGGAACTGCAGTTACAGACAGCTGTGAGCTGCCTTGTGGGTGCTGGGAATTGAACTGGGGTCCTATGGGCTCGTAAAACTTTCATTGATATTGTTTTTGCCTTACCATGGCTTCCCAAATTCATGAAACTTTGTGCTTATCTAATGTACATTATAATTTCTCTAGATATAATATAGTGAAATATTTTTCCTAATATCTAGTGAGTATAATACATATTATTTCATACTACATTATTATAGGAGACAAAAGAATTTATTAAAGTCTTGGGTCTAGATAGGAGATGTGTGCTGTTGTTTTTACCATGGAAATGAGTGATTCCAGTTTTTCTTTATGGGTGTGAACATAAATGATTTGTTAGATAGATTTCAATGTACCATGAATTAAGTTTGGATTAGTCTGCCATTGTAGAGATAACAAAGCCACCTAGATACCTATGATTGGAACTCCTTACTTGATTTACACTTTTTCAGCATCCATCTGGTTGTTCTATTAATAAAATGATCAACAAAGTGGAAGGCATATGGATACTAAAACATCTGGTTAATCAGGTCATTAAATGTGGGGCTATTGGCTTCTATTATCCTTGAATGAAATACTGGCTTTTATTTGCTCTCTGTTTAAAGATGGAAGAACAGGTATTTAAGAGAAATGCCTCCACTGGGCTATGTATCAATTTTATTATGTAGCTTCTTAGAGTAACTCTTCAGCATTGCTGTTGATAGCTCAGCACCTCAGAGTGGTCCCTGTTGTTTAGAAAACCTGATTTCCCCAATGCTTTCATTGACTCCACATCTGTACATGTAGCTCCCCACATCTACTGAATGTCCATGCATCCACATTTCCCCAGATGAGTGAGCCCTTACTGTGATGCAGAATAATTTCAGTTGAATCAAAGTTCCTCCAAAGTTCTTGATTGTATAAGTATTCTCTGTGTCTGAGCCTCAGGAACCTTCGCTAGTCTTTGTAGAGTTGAGATTCTTTCAATTTTACTGGTGAGGACACTGACTGATGTACTCATCTTAAACTCATTTGTATTATTGTTATATTACTGTTTTACCTGACTGCCATAAACTTTGTCATGTAAAGACATAGATATATCATGGGGTTTCATGACAGCACTTGTACACTTGGGGCTCCAGGATAGTGCTCATACCCATGTAGCTCCAAGATAGTATCCGTACATGTGGGGCTCCATGATAGTACTCATGCACATAGGGCTCCAGAATATCACTCATAACCATTTGCCACCTGGAGAGCACTCATACACACACAGCTCCAGGGTAGAATTCATATCCACACAGGTCCATCAGTTGTCTGTTGGAAAAATGGAGAGAAGATGGACAATCATAGACTATTTCCTCTTTAGCTTAAACCTAGAATCTGGCTCAGAATTCTTGCTAATTCTTTGCAGTATGTATTAATAATCATGTCTATACATGACAACTATATTCTATGTTCAGGTCCTTACTTCTGAGTCTGAATTATACACCATATTAAATTTTATTGTATTTCTTTTATTTATTTATTTATTTTTATTAAGAATTTTAAAATTCATCTTACATGCCAACCATAGATTCCCCCCTCATCCCTCCTCCCTCTCTTCAAATTTACTCCTGGAGCTTGGCCTGGTGCTTGGTGGTGAATCTCTGCATCTGCCTCTATCAGTTACTTGATGAAGGTTCTATGATGACAGTTAGGAAATTCACCAATCTGATTACTGGGGTAGGCCAGCTCAGGCACCCTCTCCACTATTGCTAGTAGTCTAAGCTGGGGTCATCCTTGTGGATTCCTGGGAACTGCCCTAGCAGCAGGTTTCTCCTTTCCCATGATGTCTCCTTCTATCAAGATATCTCTTTCATTGCTCTCCTACTCCATCCCTGTTCCAGTTCGACCATCCTGTTCCCTTATGTTCTGATACCTTATCCCCTACCCTCTGCTGCGCACCCTCACCCCCAGCTTATTCAGGAGATCTCATCTATTGCCCATTCCCAGGGTGATCCATGTGACCTTTTAAGGATCCTCCTTGTTAACTAGCTTCTCTGGAGCTGTAAGTTGTAGTCTGACTATCTTTGCTTTACATCTAGTATCCACTTATGAGTGAGAACATACCATGTTTGACTTACTGAGTATGTGTTTCCTAACTCAGGATGATATTTTCTAGTTCTATCCATGTGCCTGAAAATTTCTTCATGTCATTGTTTTTTACTGCTAATTAGTACTTCCTTGTGTATATGTACCACATTTTCTTTATCCATCTAGGAGCATCTAGGTTATTTCCAGGTTCTGGCTATTATGGATAATGTTGATATGAACATAGTTGAGCAAGTATCCTTGTGGTATGATTGATCATTCCTTGGGTATATGAGCAATAGTAGTAAGTATCATTGGGTCTTGAGGTAGATTGATTATCAGTTTTCGGAGAAACTGCCACCCTGATTTCCAAAGTGGTTGTACAAGTTTGCATTCCCACCAACAGTGGAGGAGTGATCAATTCCCCTACTCCACATCCTCTCCAACATAAGCTGTTATCAATGTTTTTGGTCTTAGCCATTCTGACAGGTGTAAGATGGTATCTCAGAGTCATTTTAATTTGCACGTATTTCCCTGATGACTAAGGATGTTGAGCAATTCTAAATCTAAAGAAAAAATGAAGTCACATATTATCTTCAGTTATCAATTACTAGAAAAGATATATGCATGTGTGTGTGAGGGAGCGAGAGAGACAGAGAGAAACAAAGACAGAACACAGACACAGACGTAGACACAGAGAGAGACAGAGGCAGATAGAGACAGAGACAATGGAAAAATCCTGCCAATTTAGAGTGCAAAGGAATAAGATGGTTCTATTTTTCTCATCCAACATCTGTTCACCTAGTTTACTGATGTTTTCCAG
Organism: Onychomys torridus; assembly: GCF_903995425.1. Taxonomy (NCBI): domain Eukaryota; kingdom Metazoa; phylum Chordata; class Mammalia; order Rodentia; family Cricetidae; genus Onychomys; species Onychomys torridus. Next base: position 35,828,243 of record NC_050456.1, on the reverse strand, counting down.
CCCTTATTTTACCTCAGGAAATACTTCTATAGTCCTGAATTACTTTTAACGTTAATATTTTGGGCTTGTTGCATGTGAATAAAAGTTTAATTTTATCCATCAACATATAAATAATAACAATGTTGAATATCTTAATTTTGGTAGAGAAAAGGAGACTTACACTCTGTGAACTTTTTTTCCACCATGATGTTAGTCTCATTAATATAAAACTTAAGAACATTCTTGTGTTAGCTGATATTTTTATTGCTTGTTATGTTTGTATCCCAAAAGTTCAGGTTTCTTTTTGAATAATTCATAAGAGCTATATAAAATTTTGTTCTCAGAAATAATAGATGAGAAGGATATTGGACACATTCAACTATTCTGTAAATAAGCTTCCTTATCCAATAGCATTTGAGATGTTCTCATAGTAAATTAAAATTATAACATCTTCTAACAGAGAAACCTATTTATTAGATGTTTCTTTATGACCTTTCTTTTTTCTCCTTAATAACCAGAAGATAAAGATCCCTAGAGTTCTATCTTTGCCCTTCTTTTTCTGTTAGATCAGTGTTTCTCAACCTCCTAATGCTACAACATTTAAATACAGTTCCTTTTGTTGTTATGACTTCCAACCATAAAATTATTTGTGTTGTTACTTCATAACTATATTTTTTGCTACTGTTATGAATCATAATGTAAATATATTTTGGAGATAGAGATTTTTGCCAAAGGGGTCTTGACCCACCTGTTGAGAATCAATGCCTTACATCCTCTAAATGCCGTATATTTGTCTGATGCTTTCAAATTTATATACTATTTCAAGGTTTTTTTTTTTTTTTTTGCTCCATCTTCCCACCTTCCCTTTTTACCCCTACCCTCTCATTAATTCCTCTTCTTCTAAGACTGGTTTAATTATTTAATATGATTTTCTCGAGTTGCATCAGTGTTCTTCTAAAGGGCATAACTTCCTTCTTTTTTATGGCTGAAAAATTCTCACCTTGTATACATACCATATTTTTCTTATCCATTCATCTGTTGTCTGGCCTCTAGGTGTTTTCCATAACTTGGCTGTCATGATGTGCTATAATAAATATTGATGTGCAAGCATCTCTGCATCTCTTTCTTTAACATTTCTAACTAGTGTACTCAGAAGAGTAAAAATTTATATTTCAAAAACCCATCTTGATTTTTGCATAATACTTTCTCTTCATATGAAAACCCTCCATCTTACATAGTTACCCACCTGGAAGACTTGCTTGATTGACATTACACTTTCTTTTTATTACTGTAAAACCAGTCCATAATTTTTATCATAGATTAGGCTTGGAAAATGGTCCTCACATGTACCACTGTCACCACTGTGATTGATTCCATATTTATCTTTTTGGCTATAGTAATCCCTAATATATCTCCCTACCTCCTGTTTGAAGGACTCTCCATCTACTGCATATGTCAAACCAACTCACTACAAAATAGATTCTGTCCTTTCTCTGTCACTTGTGAAAACAAAACAAAACCCAGAACTATTCAGTGGTTCCCATTGCAATGAGGATAAAGGCAAAACATTGCTATCATTTTTGTGCATCAAGATGTGGCTTCTTTTTACTGCTGCTTCATAGAGGAGTGCGTTCCTCACATTTAAGCACTGGTAATGGAGATGCAAAACCTTTTGTCCCATTCCATGAAAGCTGTAGGCTCTTTCCTGTGTCAGTTCTCTCTATGCCTATCCATGGCTCTGAACAAATCTGCCCCAGGATTTTCTGGGCCCTCCAGAGGAAAGGAACAAATGAATGACGTGGGTACTCCTATGGGGATGTGTGTGTAAATAACGAATTGTTTCATGTGATTATGGGAGATGGTTAGTTCCTAGATCTTCAGTTGCAGATGGGAGGAGGAGTACCCATGATTTACGGTAGCCAGAATCCTGGTTTGGGATACCCAGAGAGATATTTTGCTTTAATTTGACTTCATATGTGAGAATAACAGTGAGATTGTACCCAAGAGACATACAGGCAAAAGATATTCTGTCATATTTTGGGGGAAATAAGTCTCTTGTTCTGCTCAGGTGATTGGATGAGACTTGTCCAGATTGAAGGATCTGTGGGCAGAATTTGCTTAACTTTTAAAAATGTAGCTGTAACTCATATATAAACTCAAAACTCTTAAAATGAAGTTTAAACAAACATCTGGACATCCTGTTACTCAAGTCAATTTACACGTTATAATTAAATATCATTTTTTTCTAGAACTTTCAGTTTAATTCATCTTAATTTTTTATTATCTGATTAAATGTAAAACATCATTCCATGGTTACCAGATTTAACTTTAAATACACTAAATACATATTATCATGTATCTTATCCCTGAGTGTTCTTCATTTATTATTATTATTATTATTATTATTATTATTATTATTATTATTTGTGTGTATGTATCTATGAACTTGTTTGTTGTGTCTTTTTTCTGCTAAACTAGATGTCAAACCCTCCCTTCCTTGCCTTATCCGTCCTGGGTGTTTACAACACATAGAACCCAGCCCAGTACAACACATTTCTTTTACATGTACTGGAACTGTAGAATGATTGGATAGATACACAAGTATATTTTTTTATGTTGGCCTGTCAATAACCTATTTTATTATTTTTGGACTAGGGATTAAATCTAAGACTATGAAAGCTAATATAATTGATATTGTTAAATAAGCAAATGCTCCAGCTACATATAAAATCAGAAACCATAAACTGTCATTTACTGTACTAAGACAACATACTATTAATATACTTTGAGAAAAAAAGATCTTAGCTTTTCACCATTTTTATCTGATTTCTTAAGAGAATATGCATTTAAAATGTAGTTCAATAAAGAAGTGTTGAATATATAATACAAGATAATAAAATTAAGTGATCTTTTTAACTTTTCCACTTTACATCTCATTTCCCTGAGTTCAAAATAAAGTTATGAAACTTCTTCTGCTGAGTATAGAGTTATTTTATTTTTCTCATCTTATTTTATCTTGGAAACACATCTACTTTCTAACTCTTGGTTGCCATTGTTCTTTTCCTGACTACGCAGGCCACTCACATGTCAGTCTTGGAAGCCAAGCTTTTATTTCAGTGCTTCATGGCTTAGCAATAATTGCTTTCTATTCATTTTTTGGTTACAATTGTTCACTGAGAACATTATTGTGACACATTATGTACATAGCACATTACTCTCTAGACATTTAGGAAAACATTTGAAGAATTATAAGAATGGTCTTTGACTTCATATAATATATACTGTATCTGGCAAGGCAGGGGGATTTGTCACCATGCCCATAATACTATTTAGTTTGAATGTGCTTCTATGTATTAGGTAATTTGTTCAATAAATTCTCAAAATATTACCTAAATAGTATCTAAAAATTCACAGAGAAAAGTCTGGGTCTGAGCCAGATTGCATAATTTGTAAAAAGACAAAATTACCAACCTAGCAAAACCCAGATTAGGCTCCAGTAGTATCCTGTCTCTACAGTGTGTCTTCAAGGCTATTTAATAGTGAAATGCAGCACATCTTGGAGGGACACACACACACACATACACACAAACGCACACACACACTACAGGAGTGGATATTTGAAAATAAATATAATTTAAGTGATTAGTCAGAGTTCACTGTTTTTATTGTTTTGTGTTTAATAGGAATATTTATCTATTAGAGGATTGAAGAACACATGTGATGAAGACAGTGATGCCATGATGTTTGTAGCTGAGTATGGGCTCCATAACATCTCACACTTAGCATTCCAAAGTATCAAACCACTAAGAAACATTATGTTTGGGACAAGTAAGGAACACATGCTCTTCCCTAATGTTATTCTACTGCCTGTAGCAGGTAAATTAAGTGCAACGCCAGGAGGAGTCATTGCTTTGTCCACAAGAGAACACTAGCAATCCTTGTAGCTTTTGAAAACATAGTGTGCTTCTCCATTTAGGTTTTAATCATTGAAGATAAAAATTTTATGATCTCCACTCTCTGAGCCAAGGGTAAAATAGAGTTACATTTTGCATGAATTATGATTTTTTTTACATTATTAACTTGTATTTCATGTTAATATGCATTATTATGGAGAAAGTCATCCCCAAAATGGTATTACAAGGATGCATGCTGTGGAAAAAAATGGAATAATTCTTTTGAAATAGGCCATATATGTAACCCTGATATATAATGCAGTTAATAGAAGGTCTTGGAGGAAAAATTTATAAGGTGGGGCTTCAAGACATGTGGGACACACTTGGAATGTCTTGAGTAATTAAAAGTTTGGAATAAAAATAATATCTTTAATATGTGAGGCTCTCATTTCAGAGCCAATACCAAGAAAGAAAAAGCAAAGAGAAGAAAATATTTCTGACTTATGGCTTGTAAATAGTTTGGCCGTGAATAAAATCTGTATGTTCACTTGAGACGTATAGCACTAGAGCTGGCAATTAGTATCAATGCTACTTTCCATAGTCAATCCTCCTCTGAGAGGATGAAGTACCCCATAAGTCAAGTAATGCTTCAATACTCCTTTACATCACAGTGTAGTAGAATGTGCTAAAGAGTTGGCCCAAAGAGTACAGAAAAATTAAATGTTATGCCTAGCTCAGTGAACATACACTAGCAGTGTGGAATTAGAGTCCATGTTAAATTGTCTTACATAAGATTTTTCTATAATCAGAATTCATCCCTAAACTGAAATGTCGCTATATATCATTGTGCATGTCTCAGAATCTGTTCTGAGCATTGTGAGACATTAATTAAGGTGTTTAACAATAAGAATCACACTTGTGATTGTACAAGCCCTTTATGTGCATTTTCATGTACACTCCACCAAGAAAAATATACTAATTCTGATCCTCCTTGATTGACTAAAATACTCAAAAAATAAATAAGTAAATAACAAGTCCAAGTACACCCACAGTTAGGTGGAAGACCAAGGATTCGGATCCCTGATCAAGCTTGCTTTATCAGTCACAGTGTTTCTAGTCTTAGAGTCAGAATCTTTGAAGTAGAATATAGAGAGATGGATGTATAGACATTAGAGAAATCATGTTTAGAGACTCGCCAGGGACACGTGCAAAATATAGTTTTATATTTAGATATGTATTGGGCAATTGGAACAAATGTATTGATGTATTTAATCAAATCTTGCTATTTGACATAAGTACATTGTTCAATGTGATAAGACTGAGAAACATTTGACATTTACATGTAATAACATGGTTGTTGTCTGGTAAAACCTTTTTTCATCACTTACAATTTTAAATTAGAGCTTCCATGTTAGATTTCTGAAAACAGAAATTGTGAGAAAATGAATGTGTACCTTGAATTATAGGTTTGTATGCACATGGGCCACACCACTGCTGCAAACGTGGTGTTTCTACAACAAGTCATAGCAAGTAACTTAAGACAACCCGGCGTAATATCGTGTGTTTAAGGTTGAAAATCTTAATTGAATCTTAATGTCAGTTTACATGTGAGGCTTTCTTCTTTCTTGATGCTCGAGGGAGAAGCTGGTTTATTGACTTTGCCACTCTGAGAGTTTGCTTGTATGTTTTTGATTTAGGGTCTCCTCTTTTCTTTCCAAATCCAGCCAAAGAGAAGTATTTTCAAATCTATTGTCCTAGTCTGAAACTCCTCCACAATTCATACAACCACAATAATTACATCTAGGCCCTCCCCCAAATCCAAGAGAATCTTTACATATTAAAATCTTTACTTATAAGGGACAAGTCTTTTTTCGTATAGAAGGCACATATTCATAGGTTCTGAAATTACATGTGGGAATCTCCAAGGGGCCTAGATCTATGCTGCCTATCACAGCCAGATCCTGGCATTTAGAGGGACCATTTTCCTATGTAGTATACACCTTTATTTATCTTACAAAGTCTGTGCAAATGCTTTGGCAAAGTATTTTAAGATTAACTGTGAGAACACTCACCTGCTAGACACTCTGATCCATCGAATGACCTTTTAATAGCTCATTTCCTTCCTTCCACTATGCAAATTATACCCACCAAGGGGAGAGCCCTTCCTAATGAGCTTTCAGCTATTACTGTATTTTTAAAACTGATTTAATCAGTTCCCCTCTCAATTTTTATTTTTTTTTAACATTTAAATAAAAGTGAATGAGAGGATCTAAACTGCTATACTATTTTTATTTCAGCACTGGTTGCCCCAAGTTTATCTCTGTGAATAAAATAAAAAGTAAGACATTTTTATTATTCAGTCCAAAGAAGATTTCACTTGTATAAGGAAAACACCAAATTATGAATTCTTGTTATTTTCTGTGCACAGTAGAACCTCAAGGAGGGAGTAACTGCTCCTGTCAGGTCGGTTAACAGTTGGTGCCTGTGTGCTTTCTTACAGTTGAATGGGTGGTCATAAAACGAGGGAAGGGTTTCATTTCAGTAACTAGGAAGCTGTTCCCTTGCACTTCAAATGTTCCTAAGAGATTGTAAAGCTACTGAGAATCCATTGCTATTTCCTGTTTATTTCAGTCGTTTCCCTGCAGTAAATCTGACGGGCTTGGATAAAATCATTGATTTACACGTGAAAAATGGGAAATTAATGATTTCTGCATAATTTTAAAATATGATTGACAGGAAGCACCATACATGCTAAAACACTCTGCTCATTAAGTATCTTTAAGTCTTAGAGCTGAAATCAATAGAATAGAAATAAAGAGAACAATACAAAAAAATTAATGAAACAAAGAGTTGGTTCTTTGAGAAAATCAACAAGATAGACAAGCCCTTATCAAAACTAACCAAAAGCCAGAGAGAGAGCATCCAAATTAACAAAATCAGAAATGAAAAGGGGGACATAACAACAGACAATGAGGAAATCCAGAGAATCATCAGGTCATACTTCAAAAACCTCTACTCCACAAAACTGGAAAATCTAAAAGAAATGGATAATTTTCTGGATAGGTACCACATACCTAAGTTAAATCAAGACCACATAAACCGTTTAAATAGTCCAATAACCCCTAAGGAAATAGAATCAGTCATTAAAAGTCTCCCAACCAAAAAAAGCCCAGGATCAGATGGTTTCAGTGCAGAATTCTACCAGATCTTCAAAGAAGACTTAATACCAATACTCTTAAATTTATATTTTATAGAGAAGTTTAAAATAGTGTCACACTGGCTCTGTATTTGGCTATTTGTTTAAGAGTGGAATATACCTCTGGATAAGTGAGACAATTGAATAGCTTGAACTGTTTGGGAGGCACCCAGGCAGTGGGACCCGGACCTGTCCTTAGTGCATGAGCTGGCAGTTTGGAACCTTAGGCTTACACAGGGACACTTTGCTCAGCCTGGAAGGAGGGGACTGGAGCTGCCTGTACTGAATCCACCAGGTTGAACTGAATCCCCAGGGGAGTCTTGACCCTAGAGGAGATGGAAATGGAGGGGAGGGGATGGAGGGAAGGTGGGGTAAGGGGCGGGAGGGGGGGGGACAGGGGAACCCATGGCTGATGTGTAAAATTAAAACACAAATATAATAAATTTAAAAAAAAGAAAAAAAATGAGTGCAATATAATTTCTCAACATACTTACTGGGCTTCAACCAATGAAACAATACTAGTAATAGTGAGTGCTTGAAAATGCTGACTTTTTAAAATAATAAAAATTTTAATAGCATGTGAAAATAACCTTTTGATTATTTTACATAGACGAGTGTTCTATCTGTATGTAAGCCCCCCACTGTGGTTGGTATGTAAAATAAATGAAAAAAAGGAAATAAATTTACCACCATAAAAATAATTTTCCTATTAAAATTATTTGTTGAGTAATATCATTGTAATATATCCATATATGTGCACATGTGTACACCTACACATACATATACACTTGTATAAACATACATATATGTAAACATAGATACACCCACATATGAATGCATGTGCACGCACACGTGCGCGCACACACACACACACACACACACACACACACACATTCACACACGCACACATGCACTCCTGCTCTGTTCACTTGACAAATGAGAATAAGGCAAAGAAAGATTAAATCTATGTTCTTCAACTAGTATATAACATTTGGGTCAAAAATCTAATATATCTCCAGGATCAGAGCTTCCAACAGAAATTGAATTGGATCATTTATAGTATTGTTAAAGAACAATCCTAATGAATTTATAAATCGCTAATCTCACTTAAAATCTTCCTCAGGTTAAACTCACAAAATGATCTGTATTCAGTTGGCTGCAGTTGGGATGTAGAACTTATAGTGTTTATGACTTCAGGAAGTTATTTGTGGTGGTAGAAAAGAAGATTTCAGAATGTCTATACAAATGATATGAAACTGTTATGCTTAGCAGTATGTGTGCGGTTGAGTCAAATGTCAGATTTTTGTCTTCTGTTTTTTGTTTTTGTTTTGTTTTGTTTGATTCTAATGTATCTGCAGCATAGTCTGTAGAAACTAAGGCTCTCTCCAAACCCTCCCTCATAGTGGTCACTGGTCAAGTATTGAGCTTTTATCCTTTGAGCATGTTTGTTAGCCCCATAGGCATCTATGCTTAACTAACTCATACAGTTTTACAGTGTTTACTATCTATGAGGCTCTGTTCTATGTGTTTGGAAAAATTAAATTGAAATAGTCTGTTAAGATAAGTAACAAAATCATCTCCACTTTAGTGTTGAGAGAGCTGAGTAATAAGAAATGAGCAAACCGCCCAAGGCCACCATGATAATATGTTGTAGGCTTAGGATTCAAATTTAGAAAAGTCTATTTCCAGAGTCTCTTCATAAACAAGTAGTTCAAATTTGAAATGTTTCCTCTGGGAGAGAAGTTACCCTTCTTGACTTTAGTTCAGCTCACAGTTTTTTTTCTGAATTCTTATTCCAATTGGAAAAAGGTAATTAAGGAGTATGAATCATTTTTCTTTTAGTTTCTGTTGGAGTTTTATCTTGTTCTCATAATTGTACTGATTGTCTGCCCTTGTCTTCTCCCATTCTTGTCTCTCCTTCCTATGCCCTTTCAGACCTTCCACTCCTCTTTCCTCCCTTTCCCTTTCCTCTTTTTTGCTATTCATCCTCTCTTCTTTATATGTTCCAGTGAGATTAACAGATGAATGGACTGGCAAATAAATTTATATACTTCAAAACTGGCAGTCAGTGTGGGATGCTTGACAAAACAGGTATGACATATGACAGAGAAACTTTCTAATTATTTCATGTCAATGACATTGTTATCACAAATCTTCAACGTAAAATGTGTTACAAAAGGATTATATATTCCATGATGACAGACATATTAGAATACAGCCACTACTCATCAGCCTTTCTATTGACCTATGATTGACACTGGTCTAGCCCTTTCAAATTCTTAATCATCATTCAATCCTTTATTAGATTATTATTTCCTTTCAGTGTCTTTTCCTGTGTTGGAGTTTCTTTCTCTTCCTCGCCATATCTGTAGTCATTTAGTCTCAGATATGTTTTTGTTTCCTATCCTTTATTATTATATTCACACTTAAAGCAAAATATGTAAGATGCCCCTAAACATATTCAATGATTCAGTAAATACTGTTCCCAAGGGTTGCTGAACAAGAGAAGAAATGATTGATCCATGTTTTATAATAAGATCTGTATATACTTTATAGAACATTGTTTGGCTCAGATGTACTAATTTAAGAATCAAGGTAGTTGTATTTCTATACACATACGTGTCTTTATATGTATGTAACCATAATAATTAATGAAGAAGTTGACAAGGAGTGGTAAGAAATGGAGTCATTTGGTGAGGGAGAATGTAGGATGGAAAAGATGTAAAAATAGTATTCATGTATCATATTCTAAAAACAAAATTAAAAGTCAAAATAGAGGTCTTTATCTCTTGGTATCCATGAACTACTTGGCTGGATTGTCAACATATCAAATGTAAATTTATTTAATTTATATTGTGTGCATACAGATATATTGATATGCACAATATTTATATTAAAAACAAAATAAAAAAATTGTGTAATATGTTTTATTCACTGGGAATTAGAGGACTACCCTTTCTTGCCTTGAGAAGCAACATAATCATTATAAAGACAAATTAGAGATTTGTTTATTTTTAAGAAATGTTTAAAATGTACTTTATAGACATAAGAAATTTATGCAATCTATGTAATCTATGTAGTGATCTAGAGGAAATATGCTCTGACTTCATCAGACTTATGCTGTGACCTCATAAGAAATGTGCAGAAAGAAGGAAAGCTTGGAAAAAAGGTGTTTGAGTGAGTCTTCATAGTATCACCAGAAGTGTGAACAAGAGAGGATATTTTCAGCAGAGGGACCGGCCTAAGCACTAAATCAGGCTCTTTGGTACTGGGTGGTCTGTAAGTAAGAAATGGAGTAAAGAATCAAGGACGATGTCTGAAAAAGAAATAAGGCCCTCATGGGGCATTGTATAATGCTAGGAAACTGACTCTTCAACTTTCTAGAAATATATAGGAAGGCCTCAGCAGACTTTTGGGAACTGATATTATATGGTTAGCTTTACAAAACAAACAAAAACCAAAAACAAACAAAGAAAAAACAACAAATGTATAAACACCTGTATCAAGCTATAAATAAGTTTCTAAGACAAAACTGGAATTAAGGAGGACAGTAAAGAAGGCATATGGCAGAGAGATGTGTGGCTGGGTCTGTTGAAGGGACCCTTGGCAGTGGGATCAGGATCTATCCTCAGTGCATGAACTGGCTTTCTGGATCACAGTACCTGTGGTCAATCACTTTGCTCACTCTTGCAGCAGGGAGGGGCTTGTCCCTGTCTCAAAAAAATATACCAGGCTTAGCTGTCGCCCCATGGGGGAACTTACCCTTTTCGAGGAGGGGATGAGGGATAGGTTGGCGAGGGGAAGGTGGGGCAGGAGAGTGGGAGGATGAATGGGGGGGGGGATCTGTGGTTGGTATGTAAAATGAATAAAAATTTTTTTAAAGAGAAAGAAAAGAAGAAAGGATTAAAGTAAGTCTAATAGGAAACGATAAGGACATGGATCAACGTGACTGTGGCAATGTCAAATGAAGGTGTGTTTGTTGCCAAGACAACTAGAAGATGCTCATAGAAGCTATGGTTATGGAGAGGCAAATTCCAATTGTTGTCTCTTGTGAGTTCATTTCTCAGCATGTAGAATACAGAGCAAAATGATTGTGTGGCATTAAAATTTAGGAAGAGGAGATGGGAAAATAGATGACTTAAGGTTTGAACATGTAATCAAAATGCTCAAAGGCACTCAGAGTCAAATGAGCAGGCCTTGGGGTTGGGTACACTACAGTTCTGGAGGCAAGGGAGAGAGACTGCTTAGACTGATTCCAAGTCATCATCATTTACCCAGCACATTATCATTCATCTTTCTTTTTGCGCTAAGTACCATTCTTAAAGCTAGTGATCCCATAATCAGCAGTCATTTGTCCCATTCCTTGAGGAGCTAAGAGTGTATTAGTCAATAAGAATATCAGAGATGATCCAGAAAGAGGTTTTCTGTTGTGACTAATACCACACATGCACATGGACTTTCAGGGAGCAATAACATTGTGATATGTTGGTTTTAAAGCAGATATTGATAAGATGTGCAGGAACTGAATGGGAAAATGTAGAAATAAGAGCACATAACATATGACCTGAAGTGCCATAAATGTCTTAAGAAGAAAGACAACAAAATCACATTTTCATTTAATGTCTAAAAGGATATTGATGACCCTTGAGGAATCAAAATGTAGTTGTGAATAAAAATCAACTTGCAGTGGTTTGATGGGAAGTGAAGAATAGACCAGAGGTCACAAGTGATTTACACAAAATCAAAACAAATACCATCTCAGTTGTATGAAAAGGAGAAGTAGGCAGAGGAAAAAGGCAGCATTTCTTTGTTGGGTCAGAGTGGGCCAATGAGTGAAGATCATACAGGCATGATGCAGAATATGCAGAAGGAATCCCTGCATAATGTATCCTTACATCATGTTTTATGTTTGTAACTAAATGCCTTCAAAAAACATAAATAGTTGTGCTCTTAAAGGGCAATTTGTGGGGTGATGAAGACAACAAAATTATGTCTATGTATGTACACTCTGACATAAGTATACATTGTTCAGTAATAAGTGCTCTAAAAACAATAATTAAGCTGGGAAGATCATGGCTACAGAGAGGGCTCAGCAAATAAAAGAAAATGCTGCTTTTGCAGAGGACCCTAACTTGATTCCCAGCACTCACATCTGGCAGCTTAAAACTGCCTGTAACTTCAGCTCCAAGAACCCAATGATTTTGGCCTCTGTGAGCAACTGCACTCATGTGCACATACAAATTTAAAATATAATCAAATCTTTATAAAAGGAAACAGCAGCTGGTTTCTATTTAAATAAAGTAGGCATTTCATAAAAAAAATGTATGCTACACAAGGAAGGTAGCACAGAGCATTCTAGTCTGAAGGGTCTCTGATGGTCAGGTCACTTAAGTAAGACTGTGTCTGATATTCTGAATGAACAGCAAGAAACTCCATAGAAGGTAGGACTAGAGACATAAGTAATATCTGATCATGGAAGCCTTGGTGGCCATTGTAAATATTTTGTGTATATACTGAGATTTTTCTGGAGCCATTGTGTCTGGACAGAGCTGTGAGAATGTAGTTAGAAGGGTCATTCTGGGTGCTGGATGGGGACTAGAATACACAGTACTGACCTTGGGTTGCAGAGCTTGCTTAGAAACCATTTGCTATGGTTCAGAAGAAATATGATGTAGTTTTTACCTAAATGTGAAATGATGAAAAGAGTTACAATTTCATTTGAAAAGAGTGCCAAACATAATTGCATATTGCACAGTGAAGGTTGTGAGAAAGGTGGCCAGGATCAACGTGGGGATTTTAAATTGAACAATGGTGTAGAAAGTAGGCTGAAGAGACCTTAGGGTGAAATTCCTTTGCCTTGTCTAACATTGGGGATTATAGACAACAAAGAGTGTGGCAGATAGTATGCAGCTGATGAGTAATTCCCCTAAGAGAAAAGGGAGAGAACAAATTGGGTTGAGGTAGTAAGAGTCACCATAGGGTTCAGTTGCTACTACATTCTATTGCTGCAAAACTTGGAACAAATTTTCTCTGTTCCTCACCCTACTGCTTATTAAATTTGTATTGATTTAGTTTGATTGTAAAATGGTTTGTATGTTTATATTTAAGAAATGCATATGTCCGAGCATATTATATACACAGGCATGCTCTGTGGTTGTACACAGACTTACAGGCACTGTTTCCTTTAATAATGGAAGTAGAATTGGGCAATCTCATCTCCTTGGGTAACCACATCGATACTGAATCTGTGCATGTTGACATTCACCTAGCCAAGACCAGTGTGGGTATAGAGGTATAATTTACACAATAAATGGGTCAGGAGGGACAATGAAATAAGAAATGATAAACATATAGTATATATATTAGATCATATATCAGAAATATGAGACTTTGTCTTACCTAAAACTCCCTTGCAGCCAAGATTGTTCTTTGTGGTGACTTACACTGGTTTGTATTTCATGTAGCATGCTATTTGAGTCTGTTTCAATGTATGGATATAGACATTTCAGTATGAGGAATTTTGAATTCTTGGGAATGGAGCTACATTCCCTGAAGATTTTGTCACCCTCAACAATTATTTCCTCAAATATCATCATAGACTTTGTTCACAGAAAATTGATTGAAATATCTTTTATGTTAGTTATTACAAGTGACTAGTGCTTATGTTTATCTCAGACAAATATAACTATGAAAATTGATTTTTCAAAATTAATTAGCTTTGATATTGATATGCCAAAGTTTATTTTTTAAATATTGTCTTGCTGAAATTGAATATTTTACCAGTGAAAATTTTTTTCTCTCTCCTCTCTCTCCCTCTATCTCTTTGTCTCTCTTTCTCTGTCTCTCTCTCTCTCTTGCATGTGAACAGATAAGCGCGTGCGTGCGTGCATGAGTGCATGTGTGTGTGTGCGTGTGTGCGTGCGTGTGCGTGTGTGTGTGTGTGTGTGTGTGTGTGTGTGTGTGTGTGTGTATGTGTGTGTGTTTAGAGTTAAAATTTTGGACTTATTCTTTTGACTAGACTTCGTGTGTGGTCTTGGTTGGGACATTCAATCTATATGTTACCAGTGCATCTTTATGTCTTATAAAATATGTATAAATAACAGATGCAACAGAGATGTTTTATGGATTGAAATAAGCAAGTGCCATACATAGGATGTTTAGCCTGTTTTATGAGTTTGTATGTACATGCATGCATTTACTGATGCTAAATTCTAGGGACCAGATAGCTTCAATTGGTGTAAGTATCTCTAACTCTATGAAAATTTTAGTGGGGTTAACTATGATGATCACTTCAAACCTAGCAATCACCAAAAGCCCTCTTTTTTTGTGTAAAGGCATGTTTGAGTTGCATTTTGGTTACATGTATTTTCCAGCCATACATAGTTATTGCTTCCAGCAACAATCTTTGTTATCTTTTTTTTTTTAAATTTGGGTATACCTATAGGACTATTCCTATATTTCAGGAGTCTTTGAGTCCAGAGGATCAAAGTCCTTGATAAAAGTATAAAAAGTATAATATCACTACAATCAGATGAATGATAAGAAAGTATGTTTCAAGAAATTGCTATCTGTTACTGGCAAGCCTTATTCCCTGAGCAGCTCTTTAAAAAGAAAATAAAAAAAAATTCAATTTATATTGCTTCCTCTTATTTGTTCATTGAGAATTTTTAAGCTGGAAGTTTTTGAATGAATATATTTAGCGAAATTTTGTATCTGACCATCCTTCTCTCAGATTATGTTTTGCATAAGATGTGCTTATTTTTAGCTCTTCTAATTTAACACCTTCCCACAGTATTCTTGAATATTTCACACACTGCCTTAGATGAAACCTGTGCTCCCTGGAAGACAACAATAGGTGTGGATATTTTTCTTGACAGAAAATCATCTTGGTGAGGGCATGATTATTTCTGAAGGCTGAGTTGCTCCTGACTTCAGGGACCATTGAGTTTTGGAGGTTAATTGTTTTCTGTGATGACCATTGTCTTAACCTTCTCCACTGTGGCATTTTTGAAATCTACTACAAAGCTCTTCACACTCTGTTATCAGAGAACATCAAATATGTAACAGATAATGACAACTTGTAACTTTTGGCCTGTGGAGCTTACATAGTATAAATTAAACTCATTTTCCTTGGAGAAACATTTTTGTGCCACCTACTTTTAAAAAGCAGTATTTATTAGCTACCTCACCTCTTAGATCCCATGCCATGGTGCCTATTGTATTTCTTATTGTATTCTAAATATAATTTGTAATGTAGCTACTCATGATGTTTTATTTTTGAAGAACTTGATAGAGAAATAAGTGACTCCCTTCAATGTTAAAAGTTCTAGATGCAGAATTATGAATACTTCTTCCTTTATAAATGATGTAAGCTTGATTTGTCTCCTGGCCTCTAGAGCATTGTATGTAAGTCCAGAATTTGAGAAATGTTAAGTAGGTATGACTATACAAATAGCAAACGTCATATACCTGCCTGTCAAGTGTTGTTGTAAATGGTTCCCGTCTGTAAACATATGGAGTTGTTACCACCAGTCTTCTAGGTAGGTGTGTACTTGGTAGTCTGGATGGGCAATGTATGTGAAACACATGGATGTTCATGATTCGCTTACTGTCATAAAGATCCGTATGGGAGGAGCTGGAATGCACAGAATCAAGTATCCTTGAATTCAGCTTTCTTACATAGCATCATGCTCATTTGAAATTGAGTCAGCTAATATGGACATAAAATGATTAGAAGAAAGATTCTCAGAACAGGTTGTCTTGTATCTAACACCTCACATTTCTTCAAATGTTACAAAAATGATAATAACTAAAAGTCTTTTTCAACCTATAGAGAATGTGACTCAAGAACTCAGTAACCAAATTCAAACAACTTCTCACAGAAATCAATGAATATTTATAACTAGAGCCTATGGATTAGGCATATGAGGAAGACATATTGATATTTTCTGAGAGTTATGGTTGTGTAGAAACATGACAACAGCGGCTGGTACCATATCCATTTGTAGAGTGCTTCCCTAACTGTAGCTAGTCCTGACGTTGATCAGAGCACTGTGTGAACTGGGCATGAGAATGACTGTATTCCCTGCTCAGAAGGTGAAGACAGCATGAGTAGAAGTCCTAGTTTATCTTCAAATACATAACAAATTTGAGGCCAGCCAATGAGATCTTTTCATAAAAAAAGCCTAAAGACATAATTTCATGGATAGCTTTTATATTATATAAAGCATGAAAATATAGTTTTTAAACGTGGCCTACTGAAGGCTGGATTTAGACATAACAGTGTAAGACCATAATATAAATCTAGGGTTTAAAACCTTTTTTTTTTTTTTGGAGCTGAGGATCGAACACAGGACCTTGTGCTTGCTAGGCAAGCGCTCTACCACTGAGCTAAATCCTCAACCCGGTTTTTAATATATGTATAATAGACGTACATATTATGCAGAATTTATTAGGTATGTTTCCTATTATGCAAGCCTAACAATTTACTAATCACTTACCTGCATTCATGTTTACTCATTATTGATATACATATATAATTAACCTATAGTTGAAATCAATATAAAACAGGTGTTTGTATTTGTTATTATAAGCTGACAGGTAAATGTGTGCATTGTAGTTAGGATTTTGTTTTCATGGGTTGCACATAACTGACATAATGTCCTAATTCTCTCCACGTTTGAAATCTAGGTGGTTTTTATTTTTCCTGTATATTTTGAGAAACACTGTAATAGGCATTTGGCTTCTTCCTTCTTTCAAAATATTTCTTAAAGTGAATTTCCAGAAGAAGGATTACTAGGTCAAACTATACAAACATTTTTTCCAAATTGCCTTCTAAAAGACATGTACCTTATTTTCTTTCTTAAAGCATCCATTTACTGGTTAGGTACATATTGCTCTGTACTTCCTTGTAGAAAAGGACAAACAATCTGGTTTTCAAACCTTTAACCTCTGCAGTATTTCAACAAAGAGAGTTCCTCACCTAAACCTTTTTCCACTTAATTCAATTTGCACCAATCCTCAAGATACAGAAGCAGGGAGCTAGCAGTCTAACCTCAGACTGCTTGTTGGAAGCCGCTTTCTAGGAGAGGCCCATGGAATAGAATCTATCTTGTGATGAGAGTTAGTTTTAAAATAAATTTTCTATTATTTTATCGGTAATATTTGTAGAATTCTGTAGCTTTCATTTAGTTGTTTTTTTTTTTTCATCAAATAAAATGTTCAGTGTAGTTCATTGAGGAAATTATTGATATATCCTCAATATTTCCAAATATAACCATTCTTTCAAGTTGAAATCTGGGGTTTCTGTTTATATGTCTTCTTATGTCTAATACTGTATTTGGGAACTCTCTTAATAAAATCTTTTATTTAATTTATTTTTAATGTATTTGGTTATTTTTCCGGAATTTGTATCTATGCACCACATCTGGTGTGTGGTGTTCACAGTGACCAGAAAAGGGACTAGGAACCTTTGGAGTTAGAGACAGTGGTGAGTCACCATGGGTGTGGTGGGAATTGAACCCTGGTACTCTGGAAGAGCAACCAGTGCTCTTAATTACTGAATCATCTCTGCAACCTCTAATATTATTTATCTATGAATTTATTTGCATTTTACATTTAATAAAAATGTTTGTGACATAAATTATCATCTCAAATTTAAGACTCATCTTAAATTGAAAACAAATTACACTTAATGCTAGATTTTTCCTGACATGTTTAACTTATACACAGCTACATATGCATGCATACTATGCAATGTGGTGCTTTGAAAAATGCAATCCTAGTGCATTTGGAAAGGATTCCCTTAAATCCTGAGGCCCTTTCATTTTATTGCAGTGTTAACTGGTGCTGTTAAGGAGTCATCCTTGTGCTACATGTCAGGCGCATAGTAGTAGATAAAATAGATACCATCTTGACTCGAGAGCACTTCATTATGTAGAAGGTTCAGAACAATAAAATATACTGTGTTAGAGATTGCATATATTGGGGACAATGATGGGAACAGCACTTAGGCTATTGGGACAGTGACTTAAATGCTTTTATTCAATGATGCTGTTTCAGGAGTTTATGAACAATAACAGTTATTAATATTGTATACTCAGAAGTGGGCCAGCCTCTTTGAAAGCATCATTTTGTTTAGTGTTCACAAAGTTCTGTGATATACACGTTTGTGTTATATTTAAAGAAAAATGATTGCAGATCAGGGAAGTTAACCAAATGCCTCTCCTTAGTCCACACAAAAAGGGCAAAGCCCCATTCAAAGTTGGTCTATACCCAAAATCTGAGGAGTTGCTTTGAAACAAAATCCCAAACAATGACTCAGGCAGTATCCATAATGGGAAAAGAAAAAGGGAAAACCACCACCAACAAAAAAGAAACAAATAAACCACCATGAAATACTAGTACAATGCCATAGTTACCTTTCAGTATCATAAATTCAAGGAAACCTAAGAACTTCAGTGTTACATTTGAAGATAAACTGTAAAATAGTGGTCATTCTGTGAAGGGACTTTTAAAGATGAACCACTGAATTTGAATTTTATTCTGAAGGTCCCCTTTATTTGATGGGGGCTGTTAAGGAAAACATTTCACACTTGGTTCTTGCCGTGCTCTTCATGGCTCTAGAATGTAGATTGGGGTGCGGAGAGCAAATCTGAAGACAAAAGACCGGAAACAATGCAGGGGGGATAGCAATCCAGGTATTAGACAGCAGCAGGCAGACTGTGGGTCTCAGGATGATGTCATGGGACATAATGGAGAAAGAAGACCAAGGGTTGATGCTGAAGCTAGGATGCATCAGGAATACATTTACATTTCTGGGATTCAGTTGATTCAGGGTACCATTCACTGCTTTTAGGAACACTGGGTGGTAATAACATTCTACTGGAAAAATTCTGACTTCATTTTTGTCTCACTTATCCACTTATCCGTTTTTGGATGTATTAAATTCAGAAGCCTGTGTGGCTCATTAAGAATAGGTAGTGTGAGTCCACACTTTCAGAGAGGTCCAGCATAGCATTGAGAGATATTTTAGGACAGAATGCTATTCATGTGGGCATCAGAGCCATGATTTACATACTATGGGAAAAAATATATGCCCCTCCACGGAACCTGAGGAATATCAATATTTAAGAGTCAGGAAATCTACAACATGACTAAGAAGTACATTTTCATTTAAGGAGGAGTCCTAGAACACTGTAGTGTTGGAGAGTCTGAAAGAAACTTGAATTAAATAACAAGGTATCAAATACAGCATTACATTTGTGATTTTAGATTCTATTGTGTATTAAGGGTAGAAGTCATACTGAGACATGGGTGGAAAAAAATATTGTCATTCATTGTCATTGAAGGATGAATTTGGCCATGATGGTCAAAGAATCATCTAAATATTGTATGGGTAACACAGAGGTTTGATTTTTTCTGTAAAAAATGATAATGTGAATGTTGCATAGCATACATGAGAGAATGTTTGCTGAGCACGCGTTAGGCTTTCGATTTCGTAAACTGTCACATAAGCTAGTCACAGTGGTGCACGCCTATAATCCCAGAAACCAGGAGATGGAGATAGAACCACTAGAAGTCCAAGGTCATCCTTAGCTACATCTGAAATTCAAGGCCAGACTGAGATGCTTGAGATTTTCAGTTAAACAAAAAGTAAAAATGAAAGAAAATAGGAGAAAGCATTTTAAGATTTCAAAATGTGTTTACACAAAGAGAGAATGGAGACTTTATGATGAAGTGAAAGCAATGTTTTCAAGAAGTTTCCAGTAGAGAGTTGGGGCTCTTGGTGCTTTCTGGTACTAAGTGGGATGGTCTAGTGTTAGTTGTAGTAGAGTTGACAAGACAGAGTATAACAAAAAGTGTGAAAAAAATCAGATATTAAGCAGATGGTAGGTAGTGAGCCCATGCGACAGAATATTGGGGACAAGTTTAGCAGGGACCCACTTAGAGTTTCTGCTCCCTTGTGAAAGAGAAAAGGAGGTCACCTGTTTAAAATGGCTAGGTGGGTATTGAACAGAGGTGTGCAGAGGTCCTATACAGTGGTTCTCAGCCTCAGGACATTTTAAGATCATCTAAGGTACTGGGTATGAATATAAACCAAACTCTAGACATTTAAGTTTTAACTTCTAAATGGTGGAATCTAGGACTCCAGACGATGATTTTTTTTTCCTTTGTGCATATCCATGCTTGAGAGCTATTAACAAAGCTTCTTTTTTTCCTCCGTGAAAAACAGGAGTTGCCTTGCTCTTGTAAATAAGGATAGAATGCTTAGCCTTTTTGTATAATTTTTTAAATAGGATAGTAGTGTTACTCATCTTAGGGTCAAAGCCTATGCCACAGGTAGGCAGGTTCTACCAACAGTTTTGATAATCCAACTGAAATAGGGAGAATTAAGAGTGAAAAGCAGAAAAGGAGGATTTACTCACTGTGAACATATTGGGAAGAGAGGGAGGGAGAGATCAGTGATTCCACCCATAATGTGCATCTTCACATCCTGAAGTGCATGCAGTTAGGTAGTGGTGCACAGGTGGACATATCTAAGCAGCCCTGGTTAAGATTGTCCTGTCTGCCAGTGACCCATCATTATCGCTTCTGGCAGGTGGTCTAAGAAGATATAAACCTAATTTGAAGAGAAAATTAAGTGCCTCCTGACTGACTTAGGCTTTAGGTTTTTCTTTCTTTGGATATGAGATTCCAGCAGGAATTCAAGTTTCATGAAGTCAGTAGTTTTATAGCCAGAGCAAAAGATGTACATACCTTTTTATTTTAACATTGCTACTTCTCTGCCAGGCCATTAAAAAGGTCATACCCTAAATGTGCCTGTGGGGGACCGGTAAGGAGATACAGATTGCATTTCTCAATAAATATTGATTCTGTTGTGCTTTGTATGCACATGAAATTACTTTAAATGTGTTTCATTTCTAATATTGTGCTGTTATATATACTTAAGACTCCAGGATAACTATGGTGCTTTCATTGGAATGAGCAACCAGATACTCTGGATGTCTTTATTTTCCACTCTTCACAGAGATGCTACCTCAGATAAGTGTAGTCTGTATGGTTTGTCTGTTTGGTTCTCTCTCCTCTCTCTCCATGTCTCTGTCACTCTGTCTCTGCATTTCTGCATCTCTCTCTCTCTGTCTTTCTCTGTGTATTTGTATGTGTGTATTCAAACACCTGAAAGCACACCTTCCTTCCAGGTACAAAATCTCTACATTATATTCACAAGCATAGAAAAGTGAGATTATTACTATTGAAACGATTATGAAACAGGAATAGCTTTTTATTTATTTGTTTATGTTATCTGTCAATGAAATATACCTTGTAATCTTTGAGACACAATATTTGAAATTGTGTGTGTGTGTGTGTGTGTGTGTGTGTGTGTGTGTGTGTGTGTGACATCTATACGAGGCACATTCATTTTGTACCTAAATTACAATCCAACATTTAGTTCTTAGAGTAAGGGAATAACCCACCCAAGACTTTTATTGCCATATGTGGTCCATATTATAAAAATACATAACATTTTATGGTAAACATTATAGAAGCAGTTTTCATTTTCTGCCACAAGTACTCATTATGGTTGACTAGACTTTCAATGATGTGTTTGTTCATTTTATAAGTACAGTAGTTAAGCAGCTAAGTGACTCCTTCAAATCTTGTACTATATTTTGCATGTGTTTGTGATTTCATCCTTCATACAGATGGAATCTGTACCTTCCACAAACTGAGCAATACATCATAGGTAATCCCCCTTCTTATCTAAGCCATTGCTCTGAGCTGGGTTCTCATGTCTTTCTGTACTGTGCCACTCATTTTATGACCTGGTCCAGCACATCAGGAACATCTCAAAATGTGGAACCTCTGCTTTCATCATAGAACGCTTGAATTAGAAACTCCATTTTAATGAGTTCTTTCCAATGATTTGTGCTTACAGTTAACTTTGAGGAGCTGAAGGGCCACAAGGGAAACCTTCTAGACAGCTTCTAATGAACTACAAAGCAGAGTGTTTGCTCCCTCAGAAGAAGGTCTCTGCTTAATTTTAATTGCTGAACTACAAAATATGCAAAATTAAGTTATAAGGGGGAAGTAATAAGGGTTAAGTTTGAGCTAGCTTGCTAAAAACAACTGCAATTGCCAGCTGGATAATTAATTTATACTAATGAGAAAAATGACTTATTTTTGTGTAGGATATCACTTCTTAGTCCAAGCTAATTGCATTTTTAGTCTTCAGTACTTTCTTTCTGACTAGCCTGTTTATAAGGATGCACATGTTTTTCATTTCAGATTTAAAAAATGGTTATATTGTGGCAGTATACCAGCACACCCACCCTCCATCATTTTCTTTCTCAATGATAATGATATTCTAAAAATGTAAAATCCATCATATCAGTCTATTTGCAAGTATATTTTCTTCAAAGTAGCTGTTAACAAACTGCTGTGGAAAGAACATGTGGCCATCCTCTAATGACCCACACAATTATTTAAAAATAATATGTACAAATTCACAATGCAGATGTTCCACAAGGTCTTTGCCAACATTTAAAAAATTATGCAGAACCCTCTTTGCCCTTATTATACTTAGGTGTGCCAGGAAGTAGATCTTGAGACAGGTTCTAATCTGTAGGACCCTTGATAGGGATGGCCTTCATGCTGGTTCCTGTAGAAGTGAGATAGTTGCAAGTGTGAACAGAAAGAGTGATTGAGTGATGACACAGTGACTGGGACAACCCCAGTGATGTCCATCAAACAATCAGGCAGGAGGAAAACTTTTCTTAAGTGACAGAGTTCCATACTTCTGCCATTGACAGTCTTCATTCGTCAGTCTCCTGAGGGATGGGTTCCCGTTGCCCATCTAGATCTTTATAAAAACAATGAACATCTTTGTAAAGAAGCAAGATTTAAAAGTAATACTGTTCTTCAACTGAGGCAATCTACAAAGTACTCTCTCTGGGCTGTTATCAGCTGGTGGAGAAAATCTACATTTCTGATGGATGTCAGAAGGAGTGATGCATAACGACATGCTTATTGCTAGGAGTCTCAGCTGGGGCCATCCTTGCGGATTCCTGGGAATTTCCCTGGCATCAGGTCTCTCCCTAGCCTCCTAATGGCTCCCTCTATGGAGGTATCTCTTTCTTTGCTCTCCCACTCCATCCTTCCCCAACTTTATCATTCCATTCCCTTCATGTTCTTATCCTCCATCCCCTCCCTTTTATCACCTCCCCTCCCTGTTTACCCAAAAGATCTCAAAACATGCTTATTTCTTTTCACAGTTTAAGTCCAAAGCAATTTATGGCCCTTTGGTATGTCCAGATGAGCAATGGAAGGTAAATAGTGTTTAAGATAGTTTAAATGTTTGAATCCACTTATTTGTTGGTGTAATATTTAGTGAGGATACTGCATGGCGAATTCCTCACCATTTTTGGTGTAAGAAGGATTAAGACAGACTGCACAAGCTCAGGGAGGGACTATGAGGCTTTGAACTCAGGAGACATGTCCAGATTGCTTTAATGAATATTGTGACACTCAGACTAACCACAGTAGGTAAGCTGCTTTTGCCAGGGTAGCTTCTGAGGCCAGATGGTTGAACTACAGAAAAGAAATCAGGCTTTGGATGCTGGCTGCTGCTCTGGAGTGTGATGTCTAGGTCAGGAAAATGAAAGGCTAGTGATAAGTGTTCCTCTGTTGATCATTGTTACAGAAACAAGTTTTGAGGGAGATGGTGGTCTTAATGAAGCCTAACACAACAAGCATGACATCAACACCAATATGTTGCCAGTGTTTAAAGGACTATTATTACCTCATTTACATACACAGAATTCCATTTCCTTTCAAATATTTTCCCACTCATTGAAAATGCTAATATGATTGTCTTTACACTCTTTTTCTTAAGTAACCTTGTCTATTGTCCTTTTGTTTTAATTTTATGTAATACATATTGAAAATAATTTTTGAATATTTATTTATTACGTATATGGCATGGATGACTGCAGGCCAGAAGAGGGCACCAAATCTCATTACAGATCATTGTGAGCCACCATGTGGTTGCTGGGAATTGAACTCAGGACCTTTGGAAGAGCAAGCAGTGCTCTTAACCTCTGAGCCATCTCTGCAGCCTGAAAATAATTATGGTCATGTTTTGAGGTATAGTAAAATGACTCCTGAGGAAATACATGGTTATGTACTTTAAAAGACATGCAGAAATGTGGTAGATACCATTTAGATGATAGATACTTAACTACTGATGAACTGAATCCTTTCTGCATAAAGTACCTATGTCTGATCAACACCCACAATGTATCCTGTTTTCATCAGTGTAAAAATATGGGATATACTAGTTTTCTCTATGGATTGTAGAGAATCTCCATACAGAAAGTCAGATAAGATGGACTTACACTGTCTGAAAAGAGAAGAGCCTATTTCTCGTCACATGCATGGGGCATGGTTTTTGTTGTGACTATTCCCTTCTGATCTCCTGTCTCAGAAACTAAACAGAAGGAACACCCCCTATTTGAGACATGTCTTATTGCATTTGCAGAGACATCAATACTCAGATAATAGCAAGATATGATCTTCTTATAAAAGAAGGACAATAAACAAGTGACAGAACCATCCATTGGTGATTTCTTATCACATTTCATTAGGTAAAGCAAACAGCATGGCCAATCATGATTCCATGTTTTATTGTGATATATATATATTTATATATATATAATATACATATACATATATATGTATATATACACATATATGTATATACACACATATACATATATATACATACATACACACATACATACAAACATATATATGTATGTATACACACACTCACACATTATATATAATGTTCTTCATTACAAGTCCATCTGTAACCAGGAGAGTTACGTGAAAAGAAGCAAGAATCTTTTATTAATGAATAAAGGTTTGCCATAAATTACCTGTGCACATGTAAGTATTGTCAAAAATGAGAGATATGGGAAGAAGTGGTGAAAATGACTATCAAGGATGACAACTGTATGGTGTTGATAGAGTTTAGAGATTTGAGAAGAAATTAGAGATTGTAAATAAAAATAAAATACATCTCTAATTTGCTCCAGTGTGTGTTATGGGAAGGACTATTGAGAATTAATTACAGTGGCTAGTGATTATAAACATATATATTCAGTTAAAAATACTACATTTGACAACCAGTATGAGGATGATGAATACTTCAGAAGTTGGACATTAACTTCTCTTTTTTTAACATTTGTTACGTTGATGTATGTTACAGATACATGACTGAACCTAACTTTTAGCACTAAGGTTTCTCAGTGATTACAGTTATGATTGTGCTTCATGTGACAAATTAGTGGCCAGTTTTGCCAACTTAGCATTTACACTGTTCTGGTTGGAGTAATGATGTGCCTCAGCCACCCTGGCAGTCCACAAAGATCTCTAGTGTTTTTCTGTTGTTTCTCATTTACTTGTTTGCCTCGTACCTTAAAGCTTTTTCCTGAATTTGAGCCATTAGATAGCAGCTTAATTTTCATTTCCTTATATAGTTGTAATGCTTGAAGAGCTTTGTATAGGATGAACTTATCACTGAGAATTGGGAATATACATAAGATTTGGGCAATGTTTATGACACAGTTAGTCAAAAATTACCTAAGAAGTGTTTTCTTACTGTTTGAAGAAAGAGGAAATTTATGAATAAGATCATACAATGCATAAAATTAAATTAAATGTTCTCACATGTATCACATCTTCAAGGTTTAAAGATGCAGAATTTAAATTAAAAAGTTTTACATTTTATCGATTGTGTATATGCTCCATAGATACTATACTCTATATTGGTAAAATAAGAATACATGTTTTCATGGGATAATTTAATTTTCATTTGTGAAGTCTTCTAGTTTTCTTAGAATATCTTTGTTGACTTGCTGTGTTGTCCAATTAGATGTATGTCCTTGGACAGACCATAGTACACTCACTGCTGATTATTATTCTAAATTAAAATCTCAATTACTAATATGCTCTTGAATCATACATAATGATTAATGGGATGACAAACATTATGTTGTTATTGGCTTCTTGATGTTTCATTTATGGCTAAAATTTGGCATCTTCTTCTTGCCTTGTAATTCACAGTAAATAACTGCTAAAGCTCATGAAATCAGTGTTTAGTCAATGATTACAGTTATATTCATGAACCAGTAACACCTGGTAAAGCTCATTTCTTTTCTTTTTCTTTAATTTTTTTGAGACAGTGTCTCACCACATAGCGCTGTAACATTGCTGACCTTGCACTTTTAACAATCATTCTGCTTCTGCTTCCCAACTGTTAGGATTATACCTGTGGACCTTATGTTTCAATCTTCTCTGTAGCAAAGACAGATGATGGCTTCATCCTTCAAAATTGACTAGGTAGCTATGGCTGTCTGTATTCTACCATGTGGCTAGCTTTAGATCAATCCATAGTCAGTCATTCTCAGTGTTGAGATTGGAAAGTGGGAGGTAATCAGTTAATATTTGAGCATGTAGATCAGTATTGAAAGCTTGTTCAAACACTGTGTGTGTGTGTGTGTATGTTTGTTGAAAAAGAAAAGTGTCCATCAGATGACTGAATTTGTGATTTGTGACTGGAAACAAAAGAAAAAAATCCACAGCCTTTGCAAATGTCAGGGCCCAACTTGAAAAGGGCAATACAGTCCCTTGTATTTGAGTGAACACAGGGAAGGACCCACTGTCTGCTGTGGATATCACTCTGTATAAATAAAATGCCATTTGGCCAGTGGCCAGGCAGGAAGTATAGGCGGGACAAGAGAGAAGAGAATTGTGGGAAGTGGAAGGCTGGGTAGGGAGACACTGCCAGCTGCTGCCATGACAAGCAACAGATAAAGACACTGGTAAGCCACAGCCACGTGGCAAAGTATAGATTAATAGAAATGGGTTAATTTAAGATAGAAGAAGTAGATAACAAGAAGCCTGCCGTGACCATACAGTTTCTAAGCAATATAAGTTTCTGTATGTTTACTTGGTTGGGTCTAAGTGTCTATGGGCCTGGCAGGTGAGAGAGATTTGTCCTGAATGTGGGCCAGGCAGAAAAATTCTAGCTACAGCTGTCTCTGTGATCTCTTGAGAGTATCAGGGCTGTTCATTCTGGGATTCCATTTCTGCCATCTAGAGAGAAAAGGTAGATCTCATTGAGAAAGGTAAATAGAATAGATGTTGATGGGCATATGGAAAGCAGTCTAGAATGAGAGGATCAAGTAGAGATGAGAATAGGAGAGGAGGTAATAGGAAGGAATACAAAGAAATACAGCTAAAAATAAGAGCATTTGAGGGGTAGTATGGAAACCTAATACAGTATAACCTCCTAAGATATATATCAAGGTAATCTAAATGAAATTGCCAAATAGTAGGGGAGACAGGATACCAACAGGCCATCTCCTGTCACCAACCAAAGTTTCAATACTGGGTTTATGTTACATTTAATTGAGTTGTTGATCAAAGAGAACCCACAGGAACCCCAAAAGAACCCAGGCTGTTGACAAAACTATAGGTTGCTCTCTACAAACTGACAGCAAGGCCCCATTGCTGAAGACAACACCCACACAACTCATTGAACATGGAGATGTCAAACTGGCTCCTACATGGATCCTTCACTCCTACATTCTAGCATTGTTGATACAGAAAAATACTCAGCACACTATCAAAAAGGAAATGTGAGCACTAAGCCAGCCACAAAGCCTTTATCTACAATGCTGTACTACCTTCAAGATATGCCAGGGCAATGTTGGCACAAAGCTTACAGGAGTAACCAACCAATGACTGATATAACTTAGGACCCATTCCATAAGATGAAACCCATATCCAACACTGGTTAGGTGATCAAGAATCTGAGGCTTCGTAGCCCATGGACCTAGTGAAAAACCAAATAATACTGGTATAAAACAATTTAAAAAAAATGTAGTGATGTGCTATGCTCAAAGATCAGTGCCTTGTTCAACCATAATCAGAGATGGGAGAAGATGAGACCTGCATCCAGAAATTATGCAGAGAATGAGAAACAACTTGGAACACTCAGCCCTAAATGGAATGTTTTCATCGTATCCATCCCCTCAAGATTCAGGAAACCTCACAGACCTGGAGACAGAAATAATGTAAAAGCCAGCAATGATGGAGGACCCCAACAAAACAAGACTCTCTAAATCAACTGAACAAAGCTCATATGAACTCACAGCCTGAAGCAGCATGCACATGGCCTGCATGGGAATGCACCAATTCCTCTGCGCTTATATTATGGCTTCCAGTTTATTTGTCTAGAATTCCCGAGAGAACAAATGAGTGGGGCTCTGACTCTTGTGCCCTCTCTTGGGCTCTTTGCATTCTTTTGGTCTATCTTATCCAAATTCGATGTGATAGTTTTTGTTTTATCTTTTTATATTTTTACTTAGTTATATTTATAATGAATGAATTAATGAACAAATGAATGAATTGTTGAATGAATGGATGTAAACCTAGCCACTAGGATAAAGGTTAACAATGGAATTGTTATTTTTACCTGATGGGAGATGAAAATTCAGTTTTCTTCAATGGGATGATATAGGAGTATTTTAGCCATTCCAGGGCAGATCTCACGTTCAGGGAAGTTTCATAACAAACAACGGATTCAAAATACAAGAGAATCTGCTACTATTATTGCAATCAATTAAAATAACCATAAAATATGTCCATTGTTATACTTCTTAAAACCCTGAAGCTGCAGCAGCATAATAAATAGAGGAAAATAGTTTCTTCAGGATTAAATTGCTGGTTTCTGTTATCTTCTTAGGAATTCAGTTGAGTGTATAGCCATAAATATAATAAATTTTTATTGCTTTTAGCATATTTTGAAGAGAATATTCTTCTTTTTAAATATTTGTTTTTCTATTTCTCTCTTTTTCAGTTTCCTTTCTTAGAAAGTGAGTGTTGATTTCCATTACAGAGGAATAGTGACTGTCTTCCTATGTTTCCTTATCTTTATATCTCTAAGTTAATCTTCATAATAACTAAAAAGAATAATTGTGAAACTTTGGGTTCATCTAAAAAATATCTCCTATTAATTTCCTGAAGTGATGGAATCCATTTCTTTCTCCATGATGCTCGTCTTCCCACTCTTTTCCTTCTAAATTCTCCTGTTTTTGACAACCTTAAGTGTTGTTCCTGGGGCATTTATTTGAGGCGATGTCTCTCTTTGGCCTGGAACTTTGCCAAGTAGGGCAGGTTTGCTGGAGAGTAAGCTCCAAGAGTCTGCTGGTCTCTGCCTCCCCAGAGCTGGGGTTATACAAGCACCAGCACACTTGGCCTGTTTACTTGCTTTCTGAGTATCTGAACTCAGGGCCTCATAAGTATGAGGCTATACTTTCCCAAATAAGAAGTCTCTCCCCACTCTAATTATTTACCATTTTACTATTACTCTTCTATGTTAGTTAAAGTTTTTGGCTTAATTAGGCTAACCCAATTGTGATCCTAATCTCATGGCTCCAATGATGTAAACTCGCGCTGGTGTATTATGTGGC
The DNA here is from genome assembly GCF_903995425.1 of Onychomys torridus. Classification (NCBI taxonomy): domain Eukaryota; kingdom Metazoa; phylum Chordata; class Mammalia; order Rodentia; family Cricetidae; genus Onychomys; species Onychomys torridus. Next base: position 35,798,634 of record NC_050456.1, on the reverse strand, counting down.
TATCTGCTGCTTTCCTTTTAACACGCACTACCAGCGTGCTGAACCAGCTGTGATTTAGAAACCTTGAGACTGGGAAGCTGAGAAGAGAAGCATGATATAGGAAACCAGTGATAGAGGGACAATTTCCTGCATAGAAAACCAAAATAGAAGACACTCCTCTTGACCAATAGAGTTGACAATCTTGGGCCATGGACTGCATGACTCACAGTGAATGGAAATGTATCTGCTCCCAATGAAGAAGGCTAGCAAGTCCAGTGTCAAGGAGCTGCCATGTGGTGAGAGCTCTGTGACCCGGGTAAAACCCTGGGGAGCTTCCACTGCACTGCAGTGGGAGTGGGATTGTTGCTAACAATAGAGAGCATCTATGAGATGGACATTTGGACCAGCCTATACCTGTCACTTCACTGAGTAATGTTCTCTCTCTCTCTCTCTCTCTCTCTCTCTCTCTCTCTCTCTCCCCTCCCTTCCTCCTTTCTTCTTTCTTTTGTTTTAATTTTTAATTTGCTCTTCTGACATGTATTACATCCTGACCACAGTGTGCTCTCCTTCCATTCCTTCACCTCCCCATGTCCAATCTTGCCCAGTTGCACTCCTCTGTTACCATTCAAAAGAGAGCACGCCTCCCAGGGATATCAAATAAACACGGAATAAGAAGTTACAATAAGACTAGGCACAAACCCTCATATCCAGGCTGGAAGAAGCAACCCAGGAGGAGGAAAAGGATCCCAAGAGGGCAGCAAAAGGGTCAGAGACACCTCCCACACTCACTGTTAGAAGTCCCACAAGAACACCAAGCTACACAATCATAACATATATGCAGAGGACCTAGCTCAAATCGATACTCTGATTGTCACTTCTGTTTCTGTGAACCCCTATGAGCCCTGCCTAGTTAACCTCTGGGCTGTGTTCTTGTGGTGTCCTCAGCCCCTCTGGCATCTACAATCCTCCCTCACTGTCTTTGGTGGGCTTCCCTGAACTATGCCTGATGTTTGGCTGTTGGCCACGGCATCTGCTCTTGTAAGTTGCTGGATGAAGCCTCTCTGAGGTTGACTGGATGATGCACTGATCTATGAGTATGGCAGAATATCACTAGGAATCTTTTTTTTTTTTTTTTTTTTTTTTGCCAGTTATGCTTGGTTCTATCTTAGTTTTCTGGGCTATTCAGCCTCTGGTGGCCATTCATGCAGGAATAGGTGTGTGCTCCCTCTCTAGGGTGGGTCTCAAGTTAAAATAGTCATTGGTTGGTCTCTCCAAGTTCTGTGACACCATTATTCCAGCACACCTTAAAGGCAGGCTACATAGGTTGGAGGTTTTGTGGCTGATTGATGTCTCAGTCACACCATTGGAAGACTTGTTCAATTATAGAAGATGGCTTGTTTAGCCTTGGTATCTCCCATCACTAGGTGTTTTTGCTAGGGTCAATGTGGTAGATGCCAGGGAAATTCTGCTGCACTGCTTCCACATCACGACCCAAATTTCAGTTGTCTCTCCTAGTACTCTCTCGCTCCATCTCCCACCCCTCCTGACCCTGTTCTAGATTTTTCAGGTGAACTGGGGGATGGTGGAGATTAGAATTATGCTTTAAATGAGCTATCTGTGGTTTTGCTCATGCTAAAGCTGTTTATAACACTGCTTATGAATTATGATTGTTGAGATTTTTCTTTTATGCTGAGTATATGGTTTTTTATAGCTACGTATTTCCTCATAGTTTGTGGTTGGGGGTCTAAGTTACTACAAGTTATAGATTCTCCTAATCTTGATTTCCATGTATTTAGACCCAAATATGTATGCTCCTGAGCTTAAAAGTGAGGCTTACCTTTTGTCAAAAAAGTTTATATAATGCTATTTTTTCCCTCAGCAATTTGTTTGGGATCTATTTCTAAATATTCCTTCTTTCCTTTTAATCAATAAGCTCTTTTCTTCCTCACCTCCTTCATGAAGTTTTCAATTCCCAGAAAAATTAAGCAAAATCTCCAGAGCCCTCATATCTTCTACCCTACATTCACCATTTGCTGAACAATGACATTTTCCCATTCAATTGTTGCTGCTCCTTTGTGAAACAATAATTTACCTTATTTCTGGGCTAATTGTTTTCTCACTGCCATAACAACTAGATTGCTGCCATGTGCCCACTGATATAATGAGTAGTCTGCGTTTGTGATTACTAGTCCACTGTCATGATGACTAGCCCAATCTTGGGATGATTAATCCAAGGACTGGTTTACTGTAGTGATGACTAGTCCATTTTTGTCATTACACTGCTCACTGTTGTGGTAACTATGCTAATGCCATCGTGAATATGCCCACTGTGCATGCTGCATTGATGACTATACCCTGAGGTCTATACACACTATCTTAATGACTACACCATTGCCATGATAACTATGCCCATTGATGTGATTATGGTGCCCACTGTCATGATTATCATGCCTTTATATAAGTTTGGAGGTTGCATGGTGAGTGCTTTCAAACATTCTTTTTATTCAGTTTTAGCCATTCTGGGTCTTTACACTCTACATAAACTTTTGACCAGTTTGCTAGTCAAAACAAAAGAAACCTTTTGTGTACTTTAATTGGTATTTTCTTGACACTACAGATCAAGTTGGAAAGAACTGATACTTGACAATATTAAATCTTTCTGCCTGTGTACATGAAATATAACTCCATATATTATTACACTCCTTGAGTTCCTTCATAAAGTTTATTGTTTTGTTCTATAGAGACATGTAGTATGCTCGAGTTACACTAAAACTTTTCTTAGTGCTAATGTCAAAATTTAAATTCCAGTTGTTTATTGCTAACATTTAAGAAACTTAGTCAATTTGTAAAATTACTATTTATACTAACAATGTGCTATGATTATTTATTAAATTCAAAGAGGAAATTTTACATGTTGACGCTTTGATGTTTCCTGAAGTGATAATCATGTGCTCTGTATTCAAAGACAATATTGTTTCATCTGCAATCTCTTGTTTCTTTCTCTTGTCTTACCGCTTATTTTGTGCTTCTAGGAAGATGTCAGATGAGACTGATGAGAGCAGATTTCCTTTCCTTGTTCTGGTACAAGACATTGTATAGGTTGTCACCAACAAGATGAGGTTATTAGTAGGTTTCTTGAATATTTTCTTTACCAGTTTGTGGCTGTCCCCCTATTTTTATAGTTTGCTCAGTTTTTACTATAACCGGTTGTCAGCTTCTGCCATTTTTTTTCTGTGTATCTATTGATGTGATCATATAATTTCATTATGATCATATAATTTTCTTCTTTAGCCTATAACTAAGATTGATGACATTAATTGGTTTTCAAGTATTGAAACCACATTGCATTCTTGGAATATATTTTCTTCATTCAAGGTATATAATCTTATACATTGTTTAATTAAATTTTTAATAATCATATATCTGGAAAAAAAGCTGACAATGTTCACTGTGTCTGTTCTTCACTCCTTAGTATTCATTCTGATTAAAGACACAGTCATGATTTATTGCAATGCCCATCCTTTGCTTGGTATGCAATGTAGCAGATCCTTTGAATTGCCTTTAAATGTATCAATTTAATGCGTGTAAAGTTATTGAAGTTATTCATTGAAAAATAAGCTACTAGCAATTTACCTCACAATGACAATACAACTGATTGGCCTGTCATGTAAAGGGCGGATTTTATTCATGCAACATATATTTGGGATAATTTTATCAATCACTAACATCAGGAAGTTGTACTTATAAGTAGCTAGTTAGCACATAAGATAATGATAGAATTTTTGTTTTAAATGCACTTTCCAATCTTATCTGCTGGTTTATAAAGTATTTCTATATAGTTAAAAGCAAGAAACTGAGCAAGCTGAGAGGTACTATAATATCAATATACAAAAGGCACAGTAGCCAGGAGTTTCTTTCCAGGTGTGTGTACCAAGATTTTGATTATTTTCAGTCTTTGGTTATGTATAAAAATGGTCTGGGGAAACTCAGCCACTGGTTAGGGCATTGTACATCAGTAGGTTTCTTTACTGTCCCATTGTGCCATCAATTTTGTGCACACAAAATTATGGAAGCTGTAGGCCTACTGAGTTATACTATTCCAATTTCAGCTCAAGCATGCATGAATCAAAAGCTATATTGTGTTTTCCAGCAATGACTAACTTGTATTTTGATTAAGTTTGTTAAGTGTAAGCTTATTTTCTTCATGGCATTAGTCTAAAGTATTGCAAGAACCTACATTACAGTCCCATTGAAAAGAAAACACTTAAGGAAGGTATAATGTAATACTTTATTAGATATTGAGAAAGTTTGCCAAAATGAACAGTTTAAGGTGCTTATTTTTAACTAATATAGGACATTTGCTATCAAATATATTGTTTTCTTCAGTGACACATCACTGGATGTATCAACTACTCGTGAATGTAGACAACATTCTCAAGAGTATTTGACCAACACAAATTGGACTCCATTTTTATGTGTTTTCTTCACATGCATGCGTGTGTGTGTGTGTGTGTGTGTGTGTGTGTGTGTGTATGTGTGTATGTGTGTGTGTGTGTGTCTGCACTTGCACCCACGCTTATATGTGAGTGTGCGTGTGTGTTGTAAGAGGCAGAAAAATACATGAAGTTGGGTAGGTCAGAGATGGTGGAGGATATGGGAGAAGTTGGGGGAGGGAAAAGAATATGATCCAAATATATTGTATGAAGTTCTTAAAGAATAAGTAATATCATTTAGAAATCTATAATTTCACTTCTTTTAGTAAATCCCACATGGAGTAGCTCTTCCTCCACCTTTTCAAGTTCTAATATTTTATTGTACCAGAAATCAAAGTCAGTGCAGTGAGAGGCTCAGTGGAAACACATTTGCCTCACAAGCCTGATTACCTGGATTGATCTCCAGAACTCATGATGGAGTAGAGAACAACCCCCTACACCCATAAAAAGAAGCTGTCCTCTTTCCTTTACAGGTGTACCATTATCTGTGGCACACATAAAGGCATTCATAAGTATGCACATATTCGTGGGCACACACAAAAGAGTAACAGGTAGTCATTTTGGGAGCATATATTTGGAAACTTTATAGATATCCAAAGACATGGACGGATGGGTGAGTAGGCATCTCAAGAGGATTCAAGTGATACTTGACAAAAGGAACCGAGCAATCTGAAATGGGTATGATGTTTAGGGACTTTATAGAAATCACTTATCTTCCATTTTGAATTTTCTTGTGTAGTAAATGATCAAATAAATGGGCTTTTCACATTCATGGGCATCAGAATGCTATTTTAGAATTACTGTGATAAAATTACTAGTTGGAAGAAGCCTTCTAAATGAGGTTGGTCATTTGTGTGGTTGCGTATGTGTTTGTTCTTGGCTGTCTTTGGAAGTAACGAGAGTATAAATTTCTATTTGTAAAAATTATTTTTTAATTTAATTTTAGTTTTAGTAGCAACTTAGTGAAAAAATGGAAAAATACAAGCTTAGCAGATTTTAGATTGTGTTACAAACCACATTTAATTCATTGGAGCACTTTTCATTTGATTGGAATACTTTGGTATACATGTTTTACTAACTCATTCATTTCATGCAGTGCATATGAAGCCTACATCCCATCTTGTCCTTCTGTAAGTTCTTTCTTATATCTGTCTATATATACTGTGCAAAAAGCACCATACATGCTAATATATAAATAATATTTCTCTTACATAAGATTAGGGATAACTACAGTTTAATTTACAGAAACTGTCTTGAGAATGTCAGTGAGAAACAATATATATGAAGTCTATGAACTTTAATACAGGCATAACTTCATAAAGAATGTAATTGCTTATTGTTAGCATCAGATAGGTGCTTCAGTTCTTCATTTGAAGAAGACTAATGAACATTTGAACAATATAAGAAATACTTTACTATTGTTTGTCTACTTGCTGGATCATATCTACACTTGACTATATGAAAATTCTGTTCTGTTGGAGACAAGTGTGTTAACTCCACCTTAGAGTTCTCTGCTTGTCATGGTATTCTGACAGTGGGGCTCAGAGATCAGCCTATGTAGCACGGTTTGAGAAGATGGCAGATATTTTTATTACTTCTGCTATCTACTGGGAAATTTAAAGATCACATTTTGATTTTGAACATTTTAAATAAGGGTAGTGAAAATGAAGGAGTGGGATTTAGTTCAGTTGAATCAGCTTAAATTTAGTCACTGTGATGGAGAGACTGTATTTGATGGCATTGTTTTAAAGGATACTTCAGGTCCTGTCCTGACGGTGGGGGACAAATGTGTCTGGTGAAAAATTCTACCTGGGAACTTACTCAAACAAAAATTGTAACTTACTTTAAAATATCTCAAACTCTACAAGAAATTTTATGTTTTTATTATCTCATTACAAAGGTACAAATATTAGAAATTAGTAAAACATCCCTTATCCCATGTGGTTGACAATCTCAGGAGTGCCAGAAATCACCACAGGCAGAAGACAGCACATTACATTGTGTTTTGATCAGAGCCAATAACTAGTTGGAGAAGGATGGACAAGGGTGTTGGAAACTCAGGTATTACTCAAGATGAAAGTCTAAAAAATTAGGAAGTGTCTGTCTTAAAAACTCAACTGGAAGAAGAGGTAGGAAGAAGCAAAATTTAAAAGCATTATATGACTAATCTTCTTTTTTCTTTTCTGTCATTGTTAGCCATTTACCGGAAACAAAAGCAGCAAAGATTGAGTACTATAAATTTGTGGGCAAACCTTAGTGAAGTAAACTCGCTAACTGGCCAATTCAGAGTTTACTGCCAGGAAGAAAGACTTTGGAAGTGTTAGCAATCCATCAAGGAGTCTCAGACAACATGCAGACATTCATTTTATATCTCCTGCCAACTATGACAGCTGTGTCCCCCTTTTTTTTTATTGTCTGCATCAGAATTCAGAGTCAAGTATATTTTTGCTTTAGCATAGGAGTTTATGACACTTGGTCTTATTCTGAGGTTTTCATGCTTCCAGTCATCTGTCTGCACTCTGACTGCCCCCCCCCCCCCCCCCCCCACACACACTTATGCTTCCCTGGGAATCTAAAACACAAATAACCACACACAAATACATATGCATGCATACACACTAGGAAGATAGATTAAATCTGATAAAGGGTATCTTTCAATTAAATAAGTCACTATACCTAGAAAAAAATAAAAACATACCAGTTACAGAAGCCATGTTGTGACCTATAAATAACGATGATGATGATGATGATGATGATGATGATGATGATAATGCTAAACTTGGAGTCTTTATCACACATCAGATGTAGGTTTAATCCTCAAAAGATAGTGTCTGCATATATCCAAGCCACATTACAACCAAGTATCATCACTGGCCCTGTCTTATGACAGATAAAAGGGAGTCATTGCATCATACCTAAGCTTTGGAGATGAACTTCTTAATGTCATGTGATGAGGCATTGGTTCATATCTTGGACCTATTAAATAATTACACTTTCAACTTTCTCTTCTTATTTTAGGAAATAAAAATTGTGAGTCATAAGCTTCGATTTGGTCAGGCATTGTTTTAGAGCCTTGTCTTATGATTTTGCATTTATTTATTTTCCAAATAGGCATTGCTAAAGCACACTCTGTAGTGAATCTTTTTAACTAATGTAAATCCATGAAAGAATAACATGTTGGAATCTACTGTAATTTCTCTGTGAGTTTGAAAAATGAGTACAAAATAAATAAAGTGTGTATGTGTGTGTATATGTGCATGCATGTATGTCAATGTTCCTGAGTGTATATGCATGCATGTGCACCCACATGTTCATGCATGCATATGCATGTGTCATTGTATGTATGTATGTGTTTGTATATGCATTCAGTCTCATACTGGATATAAGTTAAGTAGGATTCCAACTTTATGAATCTATGTAGAATATATATGTGGAAAAACATTGGTTTATGGAAATAATTAACAACTTCTGGGCAAATTAATCCAAATATTATTGTGAGAAAAATGTTTTTAATAAGGGGAAGTTTACTTTAAGCTCTAAATAGCATAAATTGATTTCCTTCAGGGTGGCAAAAAATGCTGTTAATCTTCCAGAAGAATTATAGAAGTCATAGTTAACCAAATGCAAATATAGTGAAGGTATTTTTAGTTCAATAATATATAATGAGAAAGCTGAAGAAGATTTCAACCTAAAGACACATGTATTCAAATAAGAATATGAACATTTTACAGTGCTACATGGGAACATCACCACATGCTGGTTTTACTAGCAAAACAAATATGGTTGTAGTATCTAACATTTCTAAGAAACACAATCTCATTTTCTGACCCTTAGACTCTTCCTGCCTCCTCCTCTGCAATAATCCCAGAGCCTTAGGTGCAGGAATTGTGTTGTAGATGTAGAGTTGGGCTCCACAACTTGGCACCTTAATTGGTTGGGAATTTCTGCTGAGAGGGAGGGTAGAAAACCTTTTCCAGAGAAGAGAAATATTGGTGAAATTATTAAGGCCACTCCACGTAGTTAAAAGGGAGGTTTATTTTGTGGAGTAACTTAGAATGAAGGGGTAGGTTGCAGGGTTCTCTGGAGAACTCTGCTAGGTCTACCTCCTGCGTCCAGCATCCCAGAACCAAGAGAGAAACTTCTCCTCTCGATCCTGGGTCTCCCGTTTCCTCCCTCAGCCCCGCCTTGTGGGTGTGACCATTATTGAAGCCTCAGTGGGGGTTGGAACTTCCAGGCCAATGCTGGGATGGCTACCCACCACAGAGAACATGAATTAGTTAAGTGTACCAAATGGTTGGCACTGAACACATACTTACAAATAACATGATACAGACTCATCAGGTCGTATTTATATATTTATATACATATAAATTAGGAACATATATTGTGTGTATATGTATAATTAGAGAAAAAGGTCATGAATTTGAAAGAGAGTGAAGGGGCATGTATGGGAGTGTTTGGAGGAAGAAAAGGGAAGGGGGAAATCATATAATTATATTATTATGTCAAAGACTAAAGGATTAACTTTTCATATTATATAGTGAATAATGAAAGATAGAAGCATGTTTTTCATGAGGAAATCAAGAAAGCTACATATGTGTGTGTTTTTGTGTGTGTTCAGTTAGTGATTGGTGTATAATTTCATATTATAGACTGCTTAGATATTAGGTCTTACAGATTTTAGCTTTATTTTTGTTTAAATAATATAATAGAAAGTTTAGGACTTATTTCCTTTGTTTTTTTTCTGACATTATTTTTTCTATGTATGTGTGTGTGTGCGCGCGCACGCGCGTGCACGTGCACAATCCTGCTATGTCTTTTCTGTAGGAAAAAGGACAGCTTTCAAAAGGCATTTCTCTTCTGCCATGTTGAAACTGGGGATTCAACACAGGCCTTCAGGCAAGCTTTTGGCAAGTGCTTGGAGCCACATGCTGTCTTGCTGCTCAAATGTGTTCTTTTAAACAGTGTATTGTCTTCAAAATGTCAATAAAGCCATCCTCCCCTAAATAATTTTTTTTTCTGTTTCCTGACAAGTGTCTGAAATCCACCTAGCAGCTTGCTGGGTTTCTTTGACTTAAGACTTTGCTAATGTGTTAAGATGTAACAATCAGTTGGATAGAAATATTTTTAGGCAGTTGGCAGTATAATAAAAGACAGTATAATATGAAAGAGCCCTTAAGGTCAGAAATAGCTGAGGTTTACTAGTGGAGTGTTCATGTGGAAGGTGTATATCCACTAATGGCTTCAGTTATGCTTTAAGGAAGTAGGATGATTGTAGATGCCTAAGACTTATTGTAAAGAAAATGATTTAATTATGCCAATTATCTTAGTGGCCAGCATAAAGAAGTTAAACATGAGTGTGAGCGGCTGTCCACAATCCCTGTCTGAATAAAGCTTCAGGTTTATGTAGCAAAGAAAAGCAAACATGGTGTCTGTTGGTGCCCAGAGCATGCAGAGTACCAGAGATCCATAATAGAGGAAACCTTGTGTCACCATACAAATAGGCTGCGGGAGCAGAGGCTCATGCTTAGACTTTCAGAGTATATTTAACTAGCATATCCTCTGTTGACACTATATTTTAACTAGATACGGATTTCATTACATATGTTTTTAACCCATGGAAATAGAATATGTTCAAAGATCACTTAACTTCTGTGTATACCATATTTCCTGTAGAAATTCTATTTTAGTACCATTGTGGGAAAAAATACAGACAGTGTTTAAAAGCACCAACGGTAGCACTTTGCTTGGAGAAGGCTTAACACTTTTCAAATTGCAAAGCAGTTACCACGCTTTTTAGCATAAAACCTGGTCTTCAGACTCCCCAACACTCTTAAGTTTGGCCACCTGTCTCATTCTGCTAGTTGAAGATATAAAAAATGCTATGAAGCACAGAAAGGGGATGACTTAGTGTGGTCACACTGGGAAGAGGAACAGTTGGTTTTTGTAGTACTGACATGCAGTTTGAGATTAAACAAAGAGCAACACACACACACACACACACACAAGCAAACATGGGTGTTTTTGTGGTGTGTGTGTGTGTGTGTGTGTGTGTGTGTGTGTGTGTGTGTGTGTGTATTAAGAGCCTTTGTCCAGGTGTGGTCCCACTATAAATGGCCCATCATTGTCTCAGATGAATAGAATCTCTGAGGATAGACTCTCACCTTCATGGACCATTGTCCTGTGAGGTTATTCTCTCCCAGGGATTCAAGGTTATTCAAGGGGAAAGGTTTGGAACAATAACTATTTCTGTTTCTTTAACCAAAGGAGGACACAAACTGAAGTCTTTCATCCTGAACTGAGTTTCATTGTAGGTTTAAATTAGAAGTTAATACTGTCTAGCAAAAAGAGCTACCTAAATATATATATAAATTTAAATTCTCTGAAAGTAGTTTAAGAAGAATGTAGACAATCCACCTTTAAATTTCAATTGAAAAATTTATCAGTATCTATTTGTTTAATTTTTTGTTCATATTTGTGCTTCTGTGTATTTTAGATTAACTGTTCCTTCGGAGACTTGAGAAGTACTTTCAAATGAGAACACCAGAGTATTATTCCATCTGAATATTATACTCAGGGTCCCTGTAACTTTCATAAACATGGCTCTATGCTGTGTTCACTTTGCTGAGCACATTCCTCTGCCCTTGAGAGGTAGTAAGCTGGTAGCTTTACAATGGAGGTTACCCCATGATATTTTTAATGTTCTAGGTTGTGCTGTTGGATAAAATTGTACTTAATCAGAGTCCATTACCTCTCAGGCCCTGTTTCTCTTGGCTCTACTTTCCTTGCTTCAGACATGCATGTATAACCATCTCAGATTTGAGACAAACTTTACATGAAAACAAATGCCTAACTTAAATCCACTGAACTAGCTTGTCGAGAGTTCTTTCCTTTCTCTTAAATGCTCGGGGCAACAACTGTGACTCCTTTGTTTTTACCTAGGTTGAATGACTATCTGTGTATATAACCTGGCTCCTATATATAGCCTTTCCATCTTCTACCTTGTTTCCCTATAGTCTTTACTTTTTCTAATTCAGACATAATAATTGTACATGTTTGGAGTAGTGTGTGGGAGAGTAATATAGAGACACATTATGTAATGAACAAATCAATGTAATTAATACATCCTTCCTGTCATGCATTTATCATTTCTTTGTTATATCTTCTTCTAGCTAATGGGAAATATAAACTATAAACTATTATAGTTTACCCCTCACTCCTTGTGCAACATAACACTAGCCCTTACCCCTTCTAAACAAGTTCCTCCTTATAGACAGTATGATGTTTAAAGCATATTTTTCTTCTGTTTAGCTTCTTATTATAGAGGGCTAACCCTATCAGGATTTTTTTACATAGCAGTATCTACAGACTCATGCTTTTGGTGCTTCTCTGACATTCTCTCTCTCAATCTCTCTCTCTCTCTCTCTCTCTCTCTCTCTCTCTCTCTCTCTCTCTCTCTCTGGGCATGGGAATCGTGTGTGTGTGTGTGTGTGTGTGTGTGTGTGTGTGTGTGTGTGGTGTGGTGTATAGGTTAGAAGACAACCTTGGATGTTAGTTCTGCCTTTTACCTTTTTCAGACAAGATGTTTTGTTGTTTTCCTGATATTTGTGCCAGGATGGGTGGTCCTTAAGTTTGAGGATCCACCTGTCTCTGATTTCCATCTTTCCTGTAGAAGTGTTGGAACTATAAATTCTGGCATTACATATTCAACTTTTGTGTGCATCCCAGGGATTCAAATCGAGGTCTCATGTTTGTTTGATAAATTATAAACTAACTCTCCACCCCAGAACTTCTCACTTCTAATAGCTGTTACTCACAGCTCTTGACATGCAAACTTTCTACACCTTCTTCTTCAGATACTGGTGTCTACTATGCAGACTGTATGTTTGCTGTTCCCTTTCTCTGAGCTGATTTCTCCTGACTGCACTATTGCTTACTCACTCAAGTCAGCCTGCCGTGGCCTTTCCCAAACACTTCAATTTTATGAATTATTATCAGATATTTATTAGCTATATCCTTGGCCCTCTTTCCTTGTGCTTCTTGTATAAATTTATGAGAACAGTCTTTTGTTGATTCTGTTTGATTTCTGTTGTGCTTATAATTTTCTCTTAATTGTTATCAACACCACTCAGGGAAATGTATGAATTTGATGGTTTTTACATGAAAGTTGGCCTGTAGTTTGCCTGGTTGCTGTCTGTTTTGAGGCTTATCATGTATAAGTATCAATATATCTCATATTACTATGAACTACTATTGTATATGATTTGTTGTGAGTTAGTGATGAGCAAAGATGTGTGAGCTATTAGTGTCTTGTGAGTCATCAAACATTGATGAATGTAAGTATGTGCTGTGTTCCTGTATGGTACCTTCCCTATTGTGATGTCCACTAATGCTAAATGGACATTGAAATTATATATTTTATTGCACTTACTCTTTAACCATTACCACTGTCATTGTGGTGGATGGATTACAAAAGAAAATTATGGTAATTTAAACAATGGTAAGCATTTTAGATTTTGTATTTTTCCTCATTGAATAAAACTCAATTGATACAATACGTATATTACAAATATTAGCCATGATGCAATCTAGAATCTAGCTTTAATACATGATCCAGTCACATTATGATATAGTGTTTCCCTGGAGACAGATAAAGCCATTTTTTGTATGTGTAAGATCATTAACCTGCTTTAATTAATGGGATAACTATTGTCTACTTATTTGAATGTAGTAAATTCTGTCTGAGAATTAACCAGTTTTCTAAAACACACATGCCATTTTTCCTATCTCCTATATAAGTAAGTCAAAACCGCTTATTCTGGATTCAGGGCCCCTTCTTCCTTTACTGATCCCGATGATCTCAAGACCCTTTGGAAGTCTCCCCTAACCCTCTGTTTTATTTTTATTCTGATCTTTGACTAAAATTGCCTACAATGATATCTGCTGCACAACTGTACAATATTTTGAACTGCTTTGCATTTAAACATGTACATCTTTAAACCAAAGGTATGGAATATCATCATGTTTATTTTTAAATAAAACAATATCTCTTAATGTATAAGAAGTATACATTCACAGTCCCAAGTATCAAAAAATGGGATTACTTGGAAAAAAATTTCTATTGCAGAACAAACAATTTATATGTGGGAGAAAACCTTTACCAGCTGCACCTCAGACAAGAGGGTAATATTCAGAATCTACAAAGAAATGAAGAAACTGAATACCAAGAAAATAAAATTACCAATCAAAAAATAGGAAAAATGAGCTGAATAGACACTTTAAAAAAAAGAAACAAAAATAGCCATTAGCTATTTTTAAATGTGTTCAATATCCTTAGCTGTTAGGTAAATGCAAATTAAAACTACATCAAGATACCACTTCTCTCTAGTGGAATGGTTGTCATAAAAAAATCTGGTAACAAATGTAGAGAGCAGGTAAAGAGAGAGGACACCTTATTCACCATTGGTAGGGTTTCAAATTAATACAGCTGTTGTGGAAATACGGTTTAATATTTAAAAAAATAGAAATAGAACTACCATCTGACTCCATTATTTTACCTCTGAGCATATACCTAAAGAATTCAATATCCAACAATATAAAAATTTATACCCCATGTTCACTACTGATTTATTCACTATAGCAAAGAATGGGAACCAATCTTCTTGCCCATCAATAGTTGAACAGATAATGATAAAATGGATATACTTAGAATGTATAATGTTAAGCTAGGTTACACAATTTCAGAAAGAAAAAAGACTTGTTCTCATATGTGGAATTTGGCTAATAATATATGCATATATGTTAAATGTTTATGACAGCACAGTATAACATGTAGAAAATAGGAAAAGAGGTTAAATACTAGGAGATGATCAAGGACTGGATGCATGTATTGGACATGAATTATGCAAGAGTATATAAAGATAACATTTGTTAGTTCTACTTCTCTTATAGATTTTTTTATTTTTGGTGGTGGATAAGGGTATAAAAATATATTCAGTAGTGAAAGTATGGAACTGTTTGTGAACCTCCAAAGCTTCCATGTTGAATTAGCTACACTGTTAGAAATTCAATTAATTGTAGAGCCATTGGGACTGGGTCATTTTGGCATATGATTTTTTTTCAATTTGTTACTTTTTAAATAAGAAAGCTTAAAAAGTAATATATTTTAGAGATTTTAATTTAATTGCAACATTTCTCCCTTCTCTTTCCCCACTCCAAACACTCCTTTATACCTTTCCTCATTATCCTTAAAATTCACACATATATGTTCCTAAATATAAACTGTCAAGTCCTTATAATGCTGGATGTATGTATACTTTCAGGGCTGAATATTTGGCACTAAAAACCAATTGGTGTGCTACCCTTACCCCCACAAAGAAAAAGGAAAACAAAGATAAATATCAGTTCTAAGACACTTCATAAGCATGCTAATTTGAACTGGAGTTACCATGTGATCTGTTAATGCTACTGTTGGGTTCAGATCCAAAGGAATGGAGATCAGTAGATTAAAGCCTTTGAGTTTATCACCTGCATTATATAAAATACATTGTTTACAACAACATATGGAACCAACTAAGCACCTGCCAATGTGTAAATAAAGGCACAACTCAATATGTCTTTATCTGTATGTTTCTCATTCACCACAAAAATAATATATAACGCCACAAATAGTTAATGATATTGGTGGAAAATAAGGGCCAAAGTTCAGTCATTTTTCCTTATACTATTCCCTACTCTTTATGTGACTTTGAAATTCCCAGAGTTGTAAATACATCATTCTTCTTTTGCCATTCTGCTCTTATAGGAGAGTAAGGAAGCTACACAAGTTTTGAAAGAACATGTATCTGGTGATAAATGTCAAACATGCTATCTACGGGAGTATGCATTAAAGTAGAGGAGAAGCTGTTTTCTTATACATAAATTTCTTATAAGAAATTACCAATAAATAGAGTTCTGACCATTGATAGCCATTACTGAAATAAAAATCAACACTGAACAAATATATATATGTGTATATATAATATTTAATATATATATAACAAAATAAAATTATTACTACTAATTACATTTTATTATAATTTGATTATTGTACTAGGTGTATATTTCTTCATTTAAACAAAACTCTTATTTTTATTCATTGAATTGCTTATAAAATGATAAAGTTTAAGTCATACAAGAAAGGAACACGTTAAAAAAAAAGCCTCTGTTGTTTCTGAGCCTGGCATTTCAGTTTTGCACAAGATGCATGCTTTCTGACTCACTCACAGCAGCTCTTTCTGTCCTACAAACCATTTCTTCACAGTGGGAAGCAAATCATATCATACATCTTTATAAGTGCACTGCACACTGTAGGGAAGGGCTGTGCATTTTCAAACTGGTGTGGGTGGATCTGCTGACATGAGAAAAACTGTACCTTTAGTATTTCATCTCAGATGAAGGGCTTTTGCTGGAGGCTGAATTTTTATGATTGCTACACTTAAACAATACACAATTACCCCTACTGATGGAAAAACAGGGGATGGTTTTCTCCTGCCCAGCATGATGATTAATGAACAAATATATGCATAAATTTATATGTATGTCTATCATCTATTTATCTATCTATCTATCTATCTATCTATCTACTATTTATCTATCTACAGATACAAAACCTTTCATATTGAATTATGTTCATCCCAATATCTGTCATTTTAAAAGTTCATTTATTCCCATAGAAAAATGTATCATTTTTTTTTCAAAAATAGAGAAGCAATTTCAGATTTACAACTATAAGAGATTTAATTTTTTAGTGTGACAGAGAAACCAACTCTGCATTTCTAATTGGTTGGTTTGTCCTATTTGTTTAAGTAATGTATGTGTTCTTGCATTTGTAACATCCACAGCAAAGGGCCCACTGCAGAAGGGTCCCTGATCACCAAGAGTAAAATTTAGCTGAGAAAACTAAGTTATGAACAAGCATGGTAATTTCAATGAGTTATTTGTGCTACATATTTTTTTTTTAGATTACTTTGCAGAAACTTGCTTTGGGGAGGGACATAGGTAGTTAAAGCGTTTAGTGACGACTTCTGTGTGATGACTCCATGAAGGAGAGTCGGAGAGTCCAAGAGTCCAAGCATAAATGAGACAGTAACATGTGTGTGTGTGAAGAAGGCACACTGAGAAAACCGTGTCTACAATAAAGCAAGAGACTAGTGAGAGGAAGACAGATTTTGTCGGGCATTACTTAAGAAAGATACGGGGGATTGCCATGAAGTCTTTTTGTTGGACATATTGATATTCATTTTGTCAGCCAGAATTTCACAAACTTTCCATCAATTCAGCTTTGAAGAGACCTGTAGGAATTATGATATTTTATTTTTATTCGTTCAATACCATTATGAAGTTTGCCCTTAAAATATTAGGAACATTAGGTATCACTTGGTCTTGTTTTAAAAAGCAACAACTATATTTATTGAATTATTTTGGCATGTATGGATATGTGTGGGTGTGTGCATACCTTGTGGCCCCCAAGGAGGTTAGAAAATAATTTTGAGAAAGCCATTTCTTTCCTTTCAACCCGTGTGTTCTAGAGATCAATACAAATTGTCAGGCTTAGTAATCATCTTTACCCACTGACCCAGCTTGCTGTCACTAATTTAAATATTTAATAGGCTAATCTGATGTGATTTTTCTCATTGTAGTAAATGATACAAAAATATCTGATATATGACAATGATAAAAGCCTGTGAATGATATAGCAGTTTTACACTTTCTGTCTGACTGTTGACTCATCTCTCATTCCCTAGGGGACCATATGCATCTCTTTCACTTAGAATGCCATAAATTTTAGTACATAAAATACTTTTAGCTGTAGTAAAAAGTTCATTGTTTGTGTGAACATGTGGAAACACATGTTTTGCCATGTAACTCTTGCTTATTTGTAAGTAAAAAGTATTAATGTCTTTCATTGTGTTTAATTGCAAGACTAAAATATTTAATGACTTTATTGTTATCTGTTAGTAATTATGACAAGTTAATTTTAGTAAATACAGGAAAATGTGACTGGAGTAATAGGTGTAGCATTAATTTGTACAGAAAAATGAAGAAAGACAGAAACTGAAAAATGAATGTGCATGATGTGTATTCCACCGCAATCTACCTCCAGATTTAGTGGCTTATAAGTCTAGCTTAGGAATTGTGGTTTTTATGGATCATGTGATGACCCTATTGGTCTTTTCAACATTCTCTTGTAAGGATACTAAAATAGGTAGGCTAGCCACCATCATCACATCCTATACTGTACACTCAAGGAAGGTACTCAGGGAAGTCAGAGAATGCTCTCAGGATACCAAGAGATGAAAATGCAACTTTGTTGGAAATGGAAGAATGCCATTTCCACTTTTATTTTGGTAGGGGATATGACAATGTGTGGTCACTTTTAGTATCAAAGTTATCCTAAGTTTTAAGAGTGGAGTTAAGGAAGCAAACATATGGCTGTAAGAGAGTTGGGGAAGGAAAGAGGACAAGGTGAGGAAGTGAAAAATGATGCTTGGGAAATTCCAAAGTGAAGGCTGCTAATAGGCCTTCTGTGTTTTATCCTGATGTTGCTCAGAGAATGTCTGTCACTCACCTGGGTTTCAGGAAATCTTTGATGTTTTAGAGCCTCTGGGTATTGGCCAAGAGAAGAAGAAAATGTGGAGTAAAGCAAAGAGGGCAGGATGTTAGAAAAGTTTTGGGGAGAGACTGCAATGAATTAGAGAACTGAGAATAAACCCAGTCTATTTTTTCCCCAATCATAGACAAATGAAAGCATTTGTTAATCAGCAAAGTGCAAAAGACCAACGTTTCTTTGGTTCAGAGGGGCAACCTGGCCTAAGTGCACTTTGTATGTGACATCAAACAGTGCCACTTTTGAAGCAGCTCTTTGAAGAGTGATGATTTTATGTCTAGTGTACATAGTTTGAGGGTGTACTGTGATACTTTTGGCTAATGCATGACTGTGTGGAAGTGTTGCTGATGATGCTTTAGTTTAAGAAAAGCATTCAGATAGAATCTGATAGAGTAATTAATGGCTGTAAAAGGGTTGTAAAAACAAAATCAGTTAGTAGTGAGACAGAAGAAGATTAGAATCTCTCTGTTTAAATCATTGAAGACAGAAAGAGCGGAAAAATAACTCCTGTCTTTGCAACTTGGCCAACAGAATATGTGACTGTATACAAATCTTTGGTTGTGATTTCTGTTTAGGTGGCATGTGACTCACCAGTCTACCTCCCTACATTGGTCAGATGAACTTGCAAGGACAAGCAGCACCTTGTGGGTTTACGGACATAACACAAGGATGAAAGTTTTACATAGGGTCTTTTTAATGTACGACTTAGGGTCTGTGTTATTTTATTTCTTATAGATCACATTAAGCTTTCATTTCCTAAGTACCTCACTTGAAATCTTATGATGCATTCAACCAGAACAAAATTCATAATAGTTACGTGGTGCACATCTTAACTTTTGCACTATGTGCTCACATTTTTTTTTTATACAACACAACATATTTCCTGGTCTCTGTGTGCAAAACTAGGGAAGCATGGGCTTTGGGCATGCCAGTTTTTAGCCAAGTTTTACCATTCACAATGCTTGCATACTCCAGATTAGATTTCTTTTTCTGTCATCAGAAGCCTTATGCAAGTACTCAACAGTTTCTGTTATTTTTTTTTAACCTGGAATTCCTGTTCTAACTCTTATTTTCTGGAAAAAGTTTCACATAAAAAAGAAAATTAACATATTCAAATTTCAACCTAGCAAGAGTGTACACAGAGGTGTCCTCTTTTCCTCCTGACTTTAGAGGAACTGTAATTGTTTATATTTTTATAGAACTTCAGAGTGCTGTAAACATGTTCTAAAAATAAAGTGGAATCATTCTCCTGTTTTGATGAGTAACTCATCTGATCAAAGTTATTATTGCTCATGTTTTGGCATTACCTGAACTGAAAGCCAGCATTCATTAATGCTGTTAATGGATTCGCCTTGTGCAGGGCTTCTTGATCTTACAGGTCACATGGATTGTCACAGAGTGATTATCCTATCAGGTAGCTTGGTGAACAGGTCTACTGGTTAGTTAGAATAGTTGATTATCATGGAATGTTGTCCTTTCTTAGAAATATTAAGCTGATGGTACATTACTGTGGGAAAAAGCATGAGCCACTTCATTAAAATATTCCTTTCCCCCAGATCAAAGTAGTCACAGGTTTCTGAGGTTCTTTTTGAACAAATTTTGTTGCTGAATTACAGTCTAGATTATACTAGTCATTCTTTGTCTGAGTGAATTGCCTACAATACTCATCCCTAGTTACATGTGATAACTTCAGGAATAAAACCTCAAATTGAAACTCCAAAGCTGTAGGAGAGTTTCTAACCTTTTTTTAAGTTTTACATATTCAGGAGACTTCCTTGGAGTCAATGCAAGTCTCGGTTTGATTTACTATCTGGTAGTGCAGGCTAATCCATGCACTGAGTTGGTTTCCTTCCAAGAGCTGAATGTACACTAAGCTAACACATCTAAATGCTGTGCACCAGTGTAGCTGACGTTACCTCATCGGCCACTAAAACTGGAAGCAAATTTTCTTTTACTCACAGTTGAGTTTTCTGTCAACCATGTTTGTACCTCAGACAGAATACTGCCATATTTTGTTAATTTTTTTTTACATAAAACCATATTGTTTTAGTCATTTGAGTAGTGAGAAAAGAAACAAGGAATGAGCAGAACTTGTTTATTCTAGAATAGTAATTTCAAATATTTTTGTTTGTTTTGAGTCCTGTCTGCCTTTGTAGGCTAGGCTGAACTTATACTTGAAATCCTCTGCCTCATCCTCCTGAATGCTGAAATTACAGCTCATACCACTATGTCTGTATTGAAAATAGGTTTGTTATGTAAACATACTTTACATTTTAAGGTTCATCTGTTCTGTATTCCTGTATAATCTTCCAGAAGAAAACTAACAGCTCTGGGTAAACAAATTTAGTTTTTTTCTTCTAGATTCAGAGAGTAAGGGTTCTAGAGGAAGCCACAAAAGTGGAGACAATCCAGGGTAAACAAACAAGCAAGAAATATGTGCAGAGATACCATAATCATAGTGAATTCTACTACTTTGTATGCTGTTTAAAAAGAAGGATCCCAGGAAAGCGTTCAGTTGATAAAGCTGTTTACCACATAAGCCTAGGTACCTGACTTTGATCCTAGGAACCCACAGAAAAGTGACTGGAAACAACCAACTCCATGAAGTTATCTCCTAATCTCCTGTGACACATGTGGCCAAACACATACCTCATGCGTTTGCACATATGTGTGCATGTACATGCATGAACACACACACACACACACACACACACACACACACACACACAGAGAGAGAGAGAGAGAGAGAGAGAGAGAGAGAGAGAGAGAGAGAGAGAAGTAAAATTATTTTGCATTTTGGAAAGATAAAAACATTGATTTATTTTACAATAGACTTACTACTCATCACTTTGATGGTCCTTTATCTTCCTCTATAACATGTTCCAACAGCCTCTCCTCATTGCCTTCTGTAAGCATCTAAGATCTTTATTATTTTCTTCATGGCACGTTGCTGAATCCACATATGCAGGAGACAACTAGTACTCACCCTGCATCGCCAAAGGAACATATATATAAAATATAGCGTCAATGTACAGTATGGTTTGTGCCCAAGAACCTACACTAAATTAAGATTCTCTGTGTTCCATTTTGACTTGGTATCAAATATTCTGTCAGCCTGTATTCTTTGAAAAACCTGTGAAGAATGACTTGTGCTGTGGCTTGACATAGCTCTGTAGTCTCTCAGACTTTTAAAAGATATTTTATACTGCATATCCTTGCATGCTGAAAGAAAGTGATAGCAATAACACCGTGTAATTTTGGTATCACTAAATTTAAAATTTGTGTTAAAGTTGCCCATTAAGTCAGGGGAAACTTACTAGATGACAACATTTTTTCTCAGTGTTTGAAAATGGCTTTTATAAAAAGCTTTCAGACAGGCGCTTAATTGAAAGCTGTCATTGGCTGGAGTGATGGGCTTATTTGAATTTAGATACATGTGCCTATTCTTTTCTGTGATCTTAAAGGTAGACACATGTCTATGATATTTTAGACATGGGTTGACTGAGGTTGTGGTTGTGGACCCCAAGCCCTCCTACTTATGGTTTTAGATGCTTTTTTTTTTTTTTTTTTTTTTCTCATAAGCCTGAGACTGTAATGAAAGAAAGATACTAGAATCTGGGGGAAGGTGCAGGAACCATTTCTGTTACATCCCAAAGGAACCCTGTAGCCATTAACTCATCAAGAATTAAGTATACAGTATGAGAATATTATCCTGTGATAATCATACACAGCTTAAAGTGGGAGAAGATTAAATATAGGAGTGAATCCTGCATGACTGAAAATCACACACCTCAATCCCTGAAAGTTTAAATTCCCATCCTCTTTTCTTTGCATTGCTGTCTCAAACAGCATTCATTGGCCCTTTGACACAGAGCATCAAACCAGCCAATTGACCTGAAAATGTAATTAACAATGTCCTGGCCTGAGCTACCTGACAAAGGAACAGGTGAGGACAAACTTACTTATAAAATCAATTCCAGTTATAAATTAATATATTTTTATAGTGCAAATTTGCAAAGAATGTAGAGGGAATATTCTATTTCTCAGATAGGGAAACTTTTGAAGGCAAACAAATCAATAACCTTTTGAAGTCCATTTCTGGGCAAGAGGTTAACAGGCTTAAATGAACAATTCCTGCCTCCTTATTCCAAGCATGTGTTTCGTCTCATTACTAGGAAGGACTAGAATACTGAATTCAGCAGAATATTTAGGTATGTGTAAGTGCTTTGAGTTCCAGGTAGTCCTGTTTTTGTGCCTAAGTTTTGTTACTGGGTCCTAATGGCTCCCTCAGGGGAGGGGGTGAGAAGGCACTGTGTCAACAACACAGGCACCTGGAATCAGGTGAAGGCAAACAGCAGACTCGTTTTCAGTAATGGAGAAGGCCTTAATACCTCCTCCCAGCACCCAGGCTGTGTCTGGATCTGGTGACATTGTGTGGTCATCCCTAATTGGATGGGCACAATCAGGACCTCTGACAGCACCTGTTCTTAGGCCCTTAGGCAGACTCCAGATTGGCTCATAAGAAATTATGTTATGTGCATGTAGTTAGAGTTTTCCTGCCTGGCCCAGTCAGGACAAATCTCTCTCACCTGCCAGTCCCACAGTTGCTCAGACCCAACCAAGAAAGCACACAGAAACTTACATTGTTTAGCAACTGTATGGCCTTGGCAGGCTTCTTGTTAACTACTTCTTCTATCTTAAATTAACCCATTTCTGTTAGTCTATACTTTGCCACATGGCTTGTGGCTTACCAGTGTCTTTACATGTTGCTTTTCATGGCAGCGGCTGGCGGTGTCTCTCCTCCCAGCCTTCCTGTTCCCAGCCTTCTCCTCTTCCTTGTTCTGCCTGCTTTATCCTTCCTGCCTGGCTACTGGCCAATCAGAACTTTATTTACACAGAGCGATATCCATAGCATGTGCATGCCTTGGCAACTGGTTTGAGCCAATTTCCTCGACCCTATGGGCCTGTCCTACTACAAAGTATGAATCAGTAATCATCTTAATTTGATTTACTGCTATTAAAGTGTAATGAAAAAAGATCAAACAAAGAAACCATCAGTGCTTGTCTCAGCTTCTGACTGAATTTTTTTCTTCCTTGTATTTTTCTGACTCATTTTGTTTCTGATGGAACACATTGACAGATTCTTTTCAGTTAAAATAGTTGACAGAGTGATGAAATATCCTCAGTGCATAATGATATTATGAGACACACAGAAGAAGACAGGATGATGTTTTTCCATGTGACCCAATGGTCAAGTTTGGATGGATTGACCCTAATAGTGGTGAACATCTGAACATCATTTTTTTTCTATTATTCTGACAATGTAGTAATGGTCTATTCTCCTGGTTCTGATCTTTTATGATATATTTTAGTGGATAAGAATCCAAAGGTAACTATAGCCTTTTAATTCTAGTGTGGTAAAATATAGGGAATACACTGTTAATTATACCTGTTTGTAGAAATAGCGATTCACTGGCAGTTTGTTCACTATTAGTTCATAAAATTAACGAATTTCTGTACAGCAAAGGAAACTATCAACAGAGGAGACAGCCCACAGAATATAATAAAATCTTTGCCAACAATCTATCCAATGGAGGATGAGTAACTAGAATACACTAAGAATGTGTAAAACTAAACACCAAGAAAACAACCCAAGTAATAAATGAGTCATGGAACTGAATGAAAAGTTCTTAAAACAATAACACATTTCTTAAATGTGAAAAGAGTTTATAATTATTTTAATGAAGATGCCACATTTTTTCTTAACTGCTTACTTAGGAAATTTAACCTTCAATGGGAAATTATTGCTCTCTTGAGTTTTATAGTGGACATGCTCCAGGAAAAGTTGAGGAGACTTTCTCATGGAACCTTCTGGAGTCAGTGGCTTTGGTGGAGTTTTCAGTGCAGAAATGCAGTGAGTCAATAATGCCTTGGCATGAGCCTTTTATTTTAGGCATCACTTAATGTAAAGCAGGGCTCTTATAGAATTGGCTGAGGTACTAGCACATATTGGTTATGGATACCAGTTGGTGATTTGGACTTGAGTCAGGCTATGAGTTACTTACTTTTAGAAACTAAGGAAATGGCTTCAACTCTATCTAATACCTCTACCCATTTAAAAGACTAATACAAACTACTCACCTTGTAGCAGTAATTTGAAGGATCAGTAATCTCATTTGTCAGGTTACCTCACAGTGTCCATATTAGTTCTTGGTGTCAGTAGTAGTAATGCTTTTATAGGGCAATAGAGTAAGAGAGAATGAACTGAAAATTTCTACGCATTGTAAGAGATGATGAAAGTGGAGCTGGATAGTGATCATATCAAATTTCCCAATGATTCCCAACCTTAGAAACATCAAAGAGATTTATAAATAAGGTCATGTCATTAAAAGTGCCTTTCAAGAATGACTCAGAAATACTTTCTGAGGATGATGGGGTGAGCAGTCATCTCTTTTCAGATTAAAGTTATAAGGGAGAATTGGTTGATTAAATTCACTTAATATTCCTATAAATCTTAACTGTATTTTTTATTTAAATTTAGATCACTTTTTATAAAAACAATTAACATACAACTATATGCATATACTATAAATGTCTTGGTTCATGAATTTTGAGAAATGCAAACACCTACATAAGCACTTTCTTCATCAAAATATGGCATACTTCCATCACCAAACTGTGTATTTTCCTTTATTGCCAGGCCCCATGCCCCAACTATAGCAACAGCTAAGCAACTTTTTGGCTTTATAGGTTAGCTCTCTGTGTTCTAAATGGTGTGAAATAAAATGCTATTTTTAAAATTTGACTTATTTTACTTGATGTAAGTATTCACTTAAAGTCAAGTTTGAGCCAATAGAAATATATATATTTCGCTATATAAAATATATACATGTATATATAAAACCTCAAGCAAATTGTCTGTAGCTTTAGTGAAAGCTTTGAAAAGTAACAAATAGTAGAGAAATTGACTCATGGGGCAGTGATCATTTTCGCCCACACAATTTTGCTGGTGTGGGCACTGCTTCTGTGACTCATTTCAGGTGATAAGTATTTAAGATGCATGGCTGAGGGTGGATCCCTCCGCATAATTAATGCTTCCTGCTTTATTATGCTGTCATATCCTTGAGTCAGTCCTTCATGTGAACATTCACATGGGTTCAGATATTTTGTGAGATTCTCTCTTTTTCATTCCTCAGAATATAGTGATTTTTAAAATTTTTTTTTTAAAAAAAAAATTGTCTAGTGTTGGGGACCAGCCCAAACTAAATGTTTTAAATGTTCTAATGGTCTTTTGAAATTGCTAATTCCTGCATTAGGCCCTTCTTGTGTCTAGAATCACCATGTTTCCACAGGAGGCCCAGCTATGCTAACCACATTCAGACGTAGCAGAGAAACTAAAGTTATGGTCTGTATTCTAGAAAATGATGTAAATGTCCAAATTGAATCTGTAAAAGAAGCAGGGAACTCAGCCACATTTTGAAAGTGGGTAAGATTCCAGTTGTATGGAGCCTGAAGCAATCTTATTTAAAGAAAGATGGCTAAAATAAACACAAAGAGGTTGGAGGGATGCAGAGGAGATGGGAGGCAAGCATAGCAGTGCTATACTATAATTATCCAATACAGTAGAAGTGACTTAAGAATAAAGGCTCTGTTTTACTCTGCTCTGTCCTCAGCATCTGGTGCAGTTCTGGCATCTCAGGATGGACATAATGTTTAGTAATGGGAGAATTGAAGAGATGAATGGAATCTCCTGACCAGACTACTAGAAAGATGTATCCACTGATCAACTCTACCCACACAGTTCAAAACCACAACCATGCCATTGTTTAAATTGTGAGCATGATTGAATGACTCCTGAGAGTACAAAGACCCCTTAAGTCTTTCTCCATTGCCCTTCTGAGCCCTGAGTCTAAACTTTTGTTTCCTAAGAATCACTGAGACCTTCCCTTTCTCAGCCTAAAACTCACTTCTCTATTATACCTTTCAATTATGAACATTGCTACGGTCTTTGGAGGACTCTGTAGAAGAATTTTTCCTTTTAGGGGAAACTGAATTTGTTATCAGCATTTGCAGTAGATACCTGATATGCTCCAGTACTTCATGATGGAATCTGAGTGTAGTATCAGCATCAGAAAATTGTTACTTAAGTGGGAGCAAGCTTTACTTTGAGCATTAATTGTGCTTTATGTAGGACTATTGATTACAGTACACAGTGCATCTGAATTCCCTTTGGAGGGAAGAAATATATTATTTTTTGTTATCCTGAATAGCTTATGAATGCTATTAATTTTTTCTACCTAATGAATTTAAATACATTGGGAGTAAATTATGCTTGGATTTGATTTTAAGTGGCAAACTGTTGTACATGCAGTGCTTTGTAGTACCTCAATTCTGAAATAATCTAGCTGGGTCTTCACTAAACTTCTGCCTCAGCCTGGCACAACTTTGTAGATAATTCAATTCCTGCCAAACTTTAACAAACAAGTGTGAGAGTGTGAATGGCAGACACCCAAGCCCAGCAGTCAGCCTTAGGAGTTCTTCACACCAGGGATTAGCAGTTTTCCTTTGCCACAAAGACAAGTCCAGATAGTCTGCTTTGTAAAACTGGCAGTAAAATTTAATGCACTTTCACAAAAGAAAGCAATTTTTAGGACTTATCCAGCTTCTGCTCATTGCCAATATAATGATGAAATATCCTGTCTTGATCCAAAATTAGGCTATAATTGTGTTAAAGAGCAGTTTTTCCTAATGACTCATCATTATTTGTTGATTAGTCATCATACTTAAAAATATGGCTTGGTGAAGTCAATGGAAAATTTCCTTCTCTTGAGTTTAGGTTGCCAATAAATACATTATAAAACATCATATAATAAGATTTTTATCCTTGTTTTTCTAATGTAATGTGTATGAAAAGATCTTGGCCTTGCTAATGTGTAGCATCCCATTAGTATTTTAGTAAACCAATCAAATTAAAACATACTTCCATCTACCGTGTTTTTAAAAAAATAATTAGTTATAGAAAGTATCATTATCATTTGTACTTCACGTGTATCCAATTCTCTTTGATAACATTTTCATTATGTCTAGAATGAATCTAACTTTATTAAACTGTAATGAATTCCTTAAGATCTTGTTTATGACTAAAAAGCATATAGGTAGAAAAGGAATAAATTTATCTATCTTTGTCAGTAATTTTGTTTATAGAAAACTCTTACGAATATGCACATACACATGCAAAATATGAAAATTGA
This sequence comes from Onychomys torridus, assembly GCF_903995425.1. NCBI lineage: Eukaryota > Metazoa > Chordata > Mammalia > Rodentia > Cricetidae > Onychomys > Onychomys torridus. The sequence continues at coordinate 35,771,263 of NC_050456.1, read as the reverse complement.
TAAGTTAGCAAGATTTTAGAGTATAAATATCATCTGCATTTCTATGTCTGGCCAATGAACAACTGAAAAATTAAATGAAGAAAGAAATTTAATTTATAATACTTTGAAAAATACCTAGGAATATTCTAATAATATAAGTGAAGATATGTACACCAAAAACTATAAAATGTCATTAAGTAAACTACAGAAGAAAGAAATAAACATATAGAAAATATTTTACATTCATAATTTGAGAAATTTAAAACTGGTAGACATATTGAATTGATGGATTTAATGATTAAAAATGACTTATTTTGCAAAGCATGAAACTTCATGTTATTATTATTATTATTATTATTATTATTATTACTGTTATTGTTAGCCCACCAAATCCAATTAGAGCTGACCATGCAAAAATAACCTAGGAACATCCACAGGGGACTGGAACTTACCTGGTATCACATTCCCTAAGGGATATAACTGCATCTCTTACAAGCTTTCATCTACCAGTATCTTCTCAGCTAGGATGTTGGGTTTGTGAGTCATTTATGGTGTTGGAGAGAGAGAGGTAGTGCTGGGTGATAAGGTCAAAGTGCATTGTGTATACATATGAAAAGTATAAGAATGCAGTTAAAATTTTAAATAAGAAATATTGTTCCCTGAGATAAATTGTCAAACTGACTCTGAATTCAAAATTAAATCACTGGATATGTAACAGTTAAAACAATCTAAAAAAACTAATAATTGAGGACTCATAGTACCTGATGTTAATTTTGCTACAAAACTATACTAATCATGGTGATATGATATTAAGCATAAATCAGTGGCTTGAAATATGACAATATATTTGCATATTATTAGTACATTTTTAAAATGATTTTGTTGACAAGGGTTATAAGAAATTATGTGAAGAAACATTTTTTGAACTAATGGTGCTGGAACAACTGGATAATCACATGCAACAGAATGATATTAGAGCTCTATCTCTACAGATCATTCACCTGACTCTGTCCCAAGCATATCAATACACAAAAGGGACTAAAGAAGAGGTCACGAACTTGAAGGGAAAGGGAGGAATTCCGAAGTTGAAAGGGGATAAGGTGGAAATGTTGTAAATATGACATTCAAATATAAAAGTTCTCAAGCATGTGTTTATTCTTGTTTTTATTGAAAATTGATTTTTAATTCAGTATATTCTGAGTATGTTTTTTTTTATAAAAGCGGGATGGAAAAGCTATTTTGAAAAATCATCTTCATTGTTGACTGGGGATAGAAAGTTCAAGAAAGCTTGGACCATGCTACAGGCTTGTAGACATAAGTCTTTCCAGGTTCTTTTGAGTTTTATTACTTGTTTCCCTGAGCAAAAATAATGCCAATGTCAGACTGTTGACAGTGTAGGGATTGTCCCTCTTTTTTGAGGGATACTTGTTCTCTGATTTCCCTTTCCCTGGTGTTTAAAGTTTGTGTACTCTTTGGGAAAGGTGAACTCACTGCCCAAAGTGGGCTGGTATGGGCTTTACTAAACAGTGGCTGTTCTGGGTGTTCGCTTTAGCAGTCATCTGTATTGTATATGCTCATATTTAATGAATATAAATATCCATATAGTTGCTTTTTCTGCATTTAAAGATAATTGAAGATAATTGAAACGCTATTGTCAACCATGAGGGGCAGAGTCTAGATATATTCATTTTTATTAAGGTGTAAGTTTTACAGTAAGGGCTGGATTGAACTTCTTACACAAGAAGTGTGTACAAAATTCATTCCTAATATGTAATCGTTTTACAACATTTCACATAATGAAGGTCTACTTTCAGTGTATCCTGTTGCTAACTTTAATTATAGGACTAAAATGTGATTGAAAGTCAAACAAAAGAAAGCATTTGAATAAATATTTCTTAAAGGAAAATCCAGTGTTAACACACACTTGAGAAGATGTCCAACATCATTAATTAAGATGAAGAGCAAAACCACAGTGAGGTCACACTCTACATAGTAAGAAGAATTGGAAAAGATGAACAACAGCAAGTGGTGCTGTGTTGATAAGGCTGGAAGACCCTAGAGCTCTGACACATTGTGATGGGAATATAAAGTGGTTAAGCCCCTTTGAAAAGTACTAATGTGTGGGCTCTTTTTTTCTTTTTGGTAAATCTTGTTACATGTATACATGTAAATACATAGAGAGGAAGTAAGGGTAAACAAGTGGATTTTGAGGGAGGAAAGCAAAAGGGGAAGTTAGGTAATTTTATTTTTAATCCAAAAATAAAAGAAAAATGGAAAAAGAGTAATGTAAAATGTAGGGAAAAAAAGAATAAAATGTTAAACAGTGCCATCTAATGACCCAGTGATACCAATTTTTTGGTATATACTTAAAATAATAGAAACAGATGTCCAGAAAATCTTGCATATGGATGTTCAGGGCAGCATTATTTATCATGCTTTGAGAATGCAAGCAACCCAAATGTGAGACAGTGTATTAATGGGTAAATAAAAATATACCAGGATTGTACAAAGATCTTGGAGACATTCAATTAGAAAGAAAATTTGAACAGCCAGACCACATTGGAGAGCATCCACTCCTACTTTGGTTTCCAGCGGTAGACTGATGCTTCCTTCACAAGATCGTTTTACAAAATACCTTGTTTCACAGACATACAAATATTGTGTGTCAATATCTGGAAATAAAGGCAGCTTTAGAAATAGCATTAGGAGGCAGACAAAATGATAAATTAAGTCTAACTGATGGCAAAAGTGGTCAAAAAGGGGCATAACTAAAGTTGTGAAATGAGTTGTATTAAGTGCAGCCTGATGCTGGTTCTTAATCACAGAGGACACTTCACTGGGGGTAATAAATTCCAAGTTAGAAAAGTGCTTTGTGGCTGGAGAGCTTCTCTCCTGGTCTGCCAAGCCCCTGCAGTCCCACAGCCTACTTATAAAATAAACACACAGACGCTTATATTATTCAAACTGTTGGGCCATTAGCTCAGGCCTACCTACCATTGACTAGCTCTTACACTTAACTCACCCCATTTCTGTTAATCTATATGTTGCCACATATTCTGTGGCTTTACCTGTAGCCTTTACATGTTGCTCCCTAGACAGCAGGCTGGCGTCTCCTCCAGACTTCCACCACCCAGCCTCTCTTCCCTGTTTGTCCCACCTATCCTATACTTTCTGTCTGGCTAATGGGAAATCGGTGTTTTATTTATTTACAACATACAGGACATCCCACAGCAGGGGTTAATTTAACATCAATATTATTAAGAATAATGTAACAGTTCTGGATTGCATCTGTCTAATCTAACCTCTTACTATTCTGCTAATTAAATTTACAGATTTAAAAACTATGTGGTCCAAGTTGAACATATTTTAACCTTCCCTAGCTGGAAGAATTGGTACTAATATGGCCAGTGATGGGTCTGCCCAGACCTACCAGGAGCAATGAATGGGGACATTGGCACTTGTTCTTTATGTGGGTGATAAGACACTATCATAACTGAAATCCAGGATGAGGGAAGACCAACCATTGAATATTTTGTAGCATACACATATAACTATAGATAGTGATAATATACCTTATAGTTTTCTAAAAGCTAAAAGAAAAGATATTGAATGTTCTGACAACAAAGAATTGATTAATTTTTGAAGTCACATACATTCTTACCTTAGTTTTAATAGCCAACATATTGGAGCATCACATGGAGTCAAATATGCCAATTCAATTTATTAAAAGCTATAAATAACACATAGAGCAATGTACATATGGATATCCTATAGAGGATAAGATGACATATTAAAAGGGAAAGAGGCTGAGACTCAATGTGAAGAAAAAAATGAGTGAAAATAACTTGTTAGATAGTTGTGCTGGTCATGAGAACCAATCAATGTCATCTCTTTAACTGCTGCCAGCTGGCATTAGGTTTATCCTTTTCACACAAATATATGTTTTAATCACGTTAAAGCTGTGTAGCTGACTTTAACATCTCTGATTTCCCTAAGCATGGTTTGCATTCTTGTTTAATTCTTATATCATCTATTGAGTTGCCTATTTTGTCTCCATTTCATAGGTGAAGAAAATGAAATATGAAATACAGATTTAAGTAATTTGCCCAAATTCAGGTAGCTGTGGTCAGTGGGCAATCAGAATCTCAGGCTCAGGTTAAAAGGTTCTTGGTAACTTGCTGTTGTCCTGGAGCCTGATTGGTAGATACCACTGAGAGGATGTGGATAACAAATATCTAGATATTTCAAACATTATTGTGTCTTATATTTAAAACAGTCACATAGGACATTTTTATTGATTACTAAAATACCTGAGATAAACATTAAAAATTCTATATAATTGATCATATTCAATCATGGTCTAATATCCCTGTATAAATGCGCATTTCTGAAAGTATTTTAGAGTCTGGGGTATAGTATATGTGATAAGGTACATTAAAAGGGAAATAACATTTAACTTAAATGGAGATGTAGGATTTAGAAAATGCTTTTCAAAGCTTTTCTTTAAAAAAAAATCTGTATTTGTTTACTGATTCACTTCATTTATGCTTCTTCTTTTTTTCCACTTTTACTCCTGATATGTCCCCACTCCTCAAATTAATGATCTCTTCTTTAATTATTATTTTATACATATGGGTGCAGTGCATTTACATCTGCCTGAAAACACACATACACACACAACATTACAACTCTTTTATCGATGTATTTAAGGTTGAACTTAATGTTGAATGACCAGGGCTCTCACCTTTCATGAAGGCTGGTTCTACATCTTTCATCAGCTTTGTATCACCTGGAGTTCATCTAGGAATGGCACCCTGTAAAAATTCCTCCATCTGGCTTGTCAATGGTACCTGCTGTTATTATCACACCCATGTTGCACAGGCAACCACAGTTTTTGAGATTCTATAAAGGCAGATTCTCTGTCATATATAGAAGTCACTGTCTTGCGGAAGACATCCCAGTGTTCTGGCTCTTACAATCTTCCTGCCCTCTCTTTCATGATATCTCCTCAGCCTTAGGTGTAGAAGTTGCATTGCATGCATATCAGTTGTCTATGGCCTGTTGTTCTGTGCATTTTGACCTGTTGTGGATTTCTGTAATAGTCTTTATATACTGGAAAATAAAAACCTGCTGCCATACTGAGGGGTGAGAGCCGCACTTATCTGTGGGTATAAGGACAATAAGGACAAGTTTATTTTTTTTATGGAATTATAAACTATATCGGTTTAGGGAAGTGGTACTAGTAGGTTCTCTTTCAGGCTTCATACATCACCAGGCATGGGTTTGTGGCAGGGTTCACAATGCCCACTTTACCAGGCATGAATTTTCTCCTGTTGAATATGTCAACTGGAGAGCTTTTGGCTAACCCCAAGATATAACTGTCATTATTGTACCATTGAGGATATCTTGGCATGACATTGTTGTAGTCCATAGAGTTTACAGGATTAGCTAGGACTATTAATTACTTATCTCCCTAGGCATTATGGATTCTATGAGATCTGGTCCTCAGAGTTCCATATTAGTTCTCAAAAGTCCTTTGCCCAAAAGTGTGATATCTTTTGCAGTTTTATTTTCTTCAGCCTCTGTGAGAAAACCAAAACAATAGAATAGCCTATTTTGTTTTGGAGTGCTTTGGATTCCCCTGACCAGCAACTCAATGGGAGGTTCCCTGTTCCTGATACTGAAGTTGTGGAGTTTTGTTAATAGTTTATAATAGCTGTAATTAATAGCACTTGGGTGGAGCATTATCACCCTAAATGGCATTATTTCGTTCGCGCGCACGTACACACACACACACACACACACACACACACACACACACACGCGCGCGCGCACACACTCATATGTATGTGTTTTAAGTAAAAAGAAAATAATTCTCAATATGGCTTTTTCAAATATCCTTAGTGGTATCTATCCCTCCCTCTCCCTCTCTCTCTGTATCTATTACTTTCCCTCTCCACTCCTAGTAAAGTAACCTTTTTACCCACTTCATGGTACCTATTTCTCACCACACTCCTCTCTAGAGATCCTTCTCCCACTGTGGTCCTTAAATAGAACATCACCAAAAGCTGATTAACAGAAAAAGAAACAAGCAACTGAGTAAAGAGAAAGCCTGCAGAGTGGGAAAGGAATCTCTGCCAGCTATACATCTGCTAAAGGATTAATATCCAGAATATTTAAATAACTCAAAACAACACAAAGTCTCCAGGAAGCCAATGACCCAATTTGAAAAAAGGTCTATGGATCTGAGCAGAGAGTTCTCAAGAGAAGATATAAATCACCAAAAAGACCCTTTACAAAAAGTGATGAGTACCTTTCGCAGTTAGAGTTACACAAATTAAATACTTAACAGCTTTTATCTTAACCCAGGTCATAATGACCAACATCAAGAAAAGTACTGACAGTCAACGCTGCCAAAGATGTCTGGAGAGGACCCTCACTATGGATAGGATGACAATCTGGTGCAGACACTATAGAAGTCCGTGTAGAGAACTGAAAAAAAGCAATACCTAAAAATAGATTTGCAATATGACTACGTGAAATATACCTAAAGATATCAAGATCATAATCTTTGGGTACTTTGTCAGTCACATTCATTGCTGTTCTCCTCCCAATCCCAGTAAAAACCTAGATGCCCTTCAACTGTGGACTGGATAATGCAAACTTGCTTCATATACAAACTAGAATCCTATTCAACTCATGAAAATTGCAAATAATTGGATGAAATACATAGAAAATACTATGCCAGTTGTGGTAACCCAGACCAATGAAGACAAATGCCACATGCTATCTCTTATTTGAGTGAAGTTTTGGTGTGAATATGTGTCTGTCATTCAGGCTGAAGAGGAAGGCATTCTGAAGTGAGGGAACAGATGGCAAAAGCAGGAACCATTAAGAAAGAATGGATGTTCTGGAACTATAAGTTCAGCGAGGCTAATTTGTGGAACAATGATCAGATGTTCTAAGCCTGAATCTCATCAGGAGGGAACCATTAAACACGTGTATTCTCAATGATGACCTAAGACTGACTTGTAAAAACTAGGGCAATTTTGGCTTATGCAGGAAGGTATATTTAGGAAACGTTTTGGTAATGAGGTGAAGGGCTTTAAACTGGTACACAAAGAGATGAAATGAGGGTGGCAGTCCTTCTGGAGGCTGTTAAAGAATTTTAGAAAAAGGAAAGTCAGTGACATGTCCTCAGATCAGGTGAACACTTTCCCCTGTGAATAACTGTAAGCTTGCTCCTATTTGTTGTCTCCATATTGAGATGTATCTGCAGAGACAAATTTATCAGTCAACAAGTGTTAAGGGAGCATCCATCACGTGCCCAAATTAAAAGTTAGTTTCTGACAAGATGAGTATTTAGAGTATCACCATGGTTTCTTTTCACCAAACAACAAAGAAATTTAGAAATAAGTGATTTTTGTTTTCAAAAGAGGCCAATTTTGATTTGCATTGTATCACCAATGCTCGCTCTGACTAGAAAATAGAAGATACATGATGGCAGGCTATTTAGTGAATGTACAGTTAATACAGTTAGTGGATTAGCATATTATAAAAATGAAATGTTTAATTCATAGAGTTAGCACATGTCTCTCAAGGAACCACCATCTCGACTCCAGGAGACAACAGACAACTCAATAACTCTTCATCTAGACTTCTGTGAGACCATGAAAATGCATGCTACAGAGTAATCAAGAAGTTACTATATTGTTCTGAGTGTAAGTATACTCTTTAGCATAGTAGAGATAATTTTGTTTTCCCTTTACAATACAAGGCTGTTTTGAGGACTGTGTGTGTTAAAGAACTTAAAACTAAAGCCTAGAGGTGATTAAGCTTTTCAGAGAAAATGCTGTTTCCACACAAGATAATCATTCCCCCTTCCAAAGGCAGCCAGTAAAGAATTATCTTAGAGAACAATCATATATTGAAAAAATAAATGCATTTTTAGATTAGTTTAATGCAATATCTGAATAAAGGAATTTAAATGAGGAACTGGAAGTTATTAATCAACAGATATATTAAAACACGCTACTTCCTACCTTGTATTGATAGTGAAGGGAAAGTGGTTTTGGTCCTGGAGCTTAAAATATTCATCAATGTTTTTAGGTAGAGGAGATTCAACAAATTTTATTTTAAAATATTTCAGTAAACTGTTAACTATGAAACACCTGAAAATGTGTAGATAAATTATAAATCAGTAAAATGGGTTATGAAAGAATTGTCAAAGGCTCATGTTCCCACTTAAGCCAGAAGTAGCACTTCCTTATTCTCAGTTGCTGGAGGCTGACTGCCATGCAGAGCAGCGTAAACATCATTTCTGGAGAGACATTCCAGTGGAACTGCTTCCCTTTGCTTAACTCCTTCTGAAGTCTCCATATAAAACTCCCTTATGCAAGATCTACTTTCACGTAAGCCTTTTCCCACTAACCTAACAAGAACAGAGACCCTGTATACCTGGTTTCTGTGTTTGGTGAATGAGAAAGGACAAACAAACTAATGAATCCAGAAGCCTCAGCAGCGTTTATTGAATTGATGTTCTCCGGATAATCATCGTTTTCATAACAAGATATTACTGCTCATTGAAAAGAATGCTGAGGCAAGCATCATAAGGTACAAAGTTTGCTCACTCATCCTAGAAGGTCATACAAATGGGAGACTAACTGGAACCTGACATAGAGACTGAAATGACAATTTCTGAAGTTAAAGATGGGATTTTAAATAATGTCACAGTACCAAAAGTTAATGTAGAATAACTTCTTGAGAATATAAAATAAGTTTAGAGAAAATTGCTGCATCTTTGTATGTAGTAATTGTTTGGGACAGAACAACAGGTGTATCACTGCAACTTAGATCTAAGTGCTTTACTGTGATTTAAACTAAATATATTACTGTTCTTGGAAATTAAGGTGGGGTTTTTAGCCTAGGATTAGCATTGATGCCTGTAACGTTAAAATAGGCAACATTGTAATTACCAAAAATAAAAAAAAAAACTAAAACATGAAGTCAAAATAAAAGTTAAATTTTCTTAAAAATCTACATACTTAGAAAGTCACATTTAGCGCAAAATTTAAAAAATACGCATTAAGACTTAAAATAATTTTTTGGTTAAAGAATTCAGGTTCAGTCATGTATGGAAGCCATTGTCCTTATCACATTTTAAAAGCATGAATTTATTGTGATTCCGTGCTTGTTGTTCCATTTTGATGTGAAAACTGTTATGTGTTAAGGTCCATCTTTGATACTAACATGTTAATTTATCTGTCAGTGGTGATCCTACACCTTTTCCTTCCTCTTACTTTCATTTCCAATTTTCTACCAAACCACTTCAGGGCATCCTGGACCATGATAATATGTCAATAATTGAAGTGCGAACAACCAGAGAGCTGTTGTAATGTTTTACAACAATCAGCATTTAGTAAGCGTTTACTGTGTACCACATACTGGACTAACAATTTTAGGTCTATTCCTTTATTTATTCCTATAACAGCAATATGAGACAAATGCTGTCCTGCCAGTTTTTGCCAATGGATGAGCTCATGGAAATTAGTTCACTGAAGGCTCATATTATTGTAAAGATTCCATGCTTAACTGTATCTAGAGTAGTGAACAGATTGGATATAAAGTAATGAACAGTAATGGGCAGATTGCAGAAACCAGTTATAGAAACGAATGCTTGAAATACAGTGAAGTAAGCTTATATACCAAGGATCCTCCCCCTCTTAAGTTACGTTTGCTCTTTCAGTCCTTTGGCCCCTGAACATCCTATCCTCAACAAAGTGCAGACATGTTTTATACAACTTGAAGTATTTGCTATGAATTTTCTCAGTGTCATATGAGCATATCCAAACACCACATGGAGAAAGAAAGCATGTAACTTCTTCTTAGTGATGAGTGAGGGTGTCATTGGGCACAGTGTAACCTACCAGTGGTACAGCCTTTTGCAGCTTCCTGCTTTGTCCAGCTAAACTGACTTTGAAGTTTATCATATTGATTCACCCATATTTGAGCATTACCATTACACACACACACATTTCAAACAAACAAACAAACAAACTTGTTTTTTTAGCAAATCTCAGTTCTATCTCAATTCTCCTAATGATCATTGGCCATACAGTCATCTTCAACCAGGGGTTGGGATCCTGGAAATGAGGACTTCAGACAAGCAGTAAGGTAACAAAGCCGTGATGCCTCCATGCCTACTCCAGTTTCCAGATTCTCTGCACTATGTTAAAAAAAAAAAAAGAAGCGTAGGGAGGAATATGCTTACCACACAATATATACCTATACAAAGATTAAAAACCAAAAAAACCACAAAGGAATGCTGCTTTTCTTTAATCAGGAAGTAGCCAAGTAAAGAAAGAAAGAATAAGAGAGGTTGGAGACAAAATGCTCATTCCTATGTGTCCATAAAAACACATATTTATGGCTTCCATGCACTCTAAAACGTAATAAAGGGATAAATGCCCTTAAAGCAAATTTCTAACGAAATGAGGGGCTTTGTAGCAACTTAAGTTTGTTCCAGATTCATATGATTCAAATTGTGCCTGACCCAGTGATTGGGCTTTTGCTGATTTAGTTATTAGCATTCAGTTTTGTTTTCTGAACAGCACAAGTTACAGAAATCCGCTCAGCCAGGCAACCACTGTAGACATGTGCCCTTTGATGTGTGGCCCATGGTGAAAGCTTTTGTCACCAGGTTGGCTGAGAGGTCCCAGACAGCATGGTGCAGCAGAGGCATTATTCCTCATAATGGCAAGAACCAGCCAAGAACACTGGGGCCTGTGGTTCTGACTTAAAATCTCAGCAAAATGCAAATACACTATAAAACATGCCTTGCAAGGGACATGCTGGCATTTTTCTTCTTGTACTTTAAATATAGAGAGATCCCTTATAACCTTGCCTTTTCAGAGATTAGTGGCAGGCAGAATATTTTCTTCCTGCACTTATGTTTGCACAATCACAGACCTTCTACTCCTACAGATTACAGTAGTCACTGTGAAGAATCTATTTTATAGGATCATATTTTGTAAATATTAACTTCTGTGGCCTGCATGCTCTAATTTAACTCAGTGCCCAGTGTGGTAAACTAATAGGTGCCACTGAATAATAATAATAGGATGGAAAAAAAGCCTCTCTGAGCTTTTTAGCCCCTTCCACCCTGTGAAGACACACACATACCACCATCTGTAGCTGGAAATTTCTCTGGTCCCACCAGGGCCTGTAGCCACTCAGACCCAAGTAAACAGAGAGACTTACATTACTTATAAACTGTATGGCCATGGCAAGCTTCTTGTTATCTAGTTCCTATATCTTAAATTCTCTCTCATATCAGAGCCATCCATGAGGTCTTGAAACTAATTGGTTACTGAACTTGCCTTCATCTTGGATTTCTCCACCTCCAGAGCTATGATGGATGCATTTGTAGTATTCATAAGTTACTGTGTTATATCACAGCTCCTAAAGACACTAACTTGCATATGAAAGCTTTAGCTTTGGGGAGTAGAAAATATATCTGTGTTCAGATTCTTACTCATTTGATCATGATGGAATTGGACAGAGAGAAACTCTTTGTATCTGCCTCATCTGTACCATGGGATTAATGATTCCTTAATTTTTGGACCTGCTATATCAATTAAATGTTGACTATGCATTTCACAGACATGTACACACATTCAAATAATACAGTAACATATATAGTATAGATGTTAATAGTTTCTACATTGTTTTTGTTCTTACTGAATAAACTTAATCTGAACATGTATATATAGCTGGAAATGTCCAGTTTTTATATTTGCTTTCAGATTGGTTGAGTCTAGTTTTAGTTTTTGAGTATTTGATAGAAACATTAACATCTTTTTATGCTATTAGAAATGTTGCAAAGTATGAAGTTTTTCCTAATCCAAGAAAATTTTACTTTATTAATCATTTTTAAGAAATTTCTTTATTCATTTTACATACCAACAGAGATCCCACTCTAATCCCTCCTCCTGCTTCCCCCCCCCAACCTTCTCTTCCCTACACCCTTCAACTCCCCTACCCTCATCAACCCACACCTTATCCCATCCTCCAAAAGGGTAGAGTCAGCAAAGCCTGGAACATTCAGTTGAGGCAAGACCAAGCCTCCCCTACTGCATCAAGGTTGAGCAAGGCATCCCACCATAGGTAATGGGCTCCAAAAAGCCAGCTCATGCACAAGAGTTAGATCCTGATCCCACTGCCAGAGGCCCCTCAAACAAACCAAGCCACACAACTGTCTTCCATGTACAGTGGGTTTAGTCCGGTCCCATGCAGGTTTCAACAGCTGTTGGTCTAAAGTTCGTCAGTTCCCACAGAAGAGCTGTGGTTCAGCTGTCTCTATAGATTTCCCCACCAAGATCTTCACCCCTCTTGTTCATATAATCCTTCTTCCCTCTCTTTGACTGGACTCTCGGAGCTCAGCCTAGTGCTTGGCTGTGGATTTCTGCATCTGCTTCTATCAGTTACTGGATGAAGGAAGTACAAATATTATAAATAAGCTAAAAAAGAAAGTTAAAATATGTTTGCAGGTATCAAATGAGGAGATTGGAAAATGGAACAATTCTATACCTTAAATATATTGCTGTCATTACACAAGAGAAACTTACATACAAATATCAGTCTTGCCGGGCGGTGGTGGTGCACGCCTTTAATCCCAGCACTTGGGAGGCAGAGGCAGGTGGATCTCTATAAGTTCAAGGCCAGCCTGGGCTACCAAGTGAGTTCCAGGAGAGGTGCAAAGCTAAACAGGGAATCACTGTCTTGAAAAACAAAAACAAACAAACAAAAATCAGTCTGGAAGCATAACACAGAATGCTGTAATAATTTGTGGTACACCATTAGAATAGCATATCATACTGCCTTAAACAGTGATAATTATGGAGACTATTATTTGGAAATATATTATGACATTGATAGAAAACAGCAACATATTAAAAAATACTTTACAAAGTTCACTTCTAAGTATTCTGATAGTAGACACTTTATAAAGAAAAACATTAACTATGATACTTTTTAGCCATGCTATTTTTTCAAATGTCAGTAGAAAGCAAATTATCAAATCAGTAAAGTTTAGGTTGGCCTAAATTAGTCATGTCATGTTATCATTTTGATTAGTTGGGTTCTGGGGAATACAGAATTGGATTATTTCCAGACTGTGACAAACAGTGACCATGTGTTTGTAACATTGCAAGTGATTTCCACTCAAAGAGTGTGACTACTGTTTCCTGGAACCCAACTTGTTAGAAGTCAGCATGATTGATATTATCACCATTGCTACCATTCCCAAGAATGTGCTCCTTAGGCGTAGGAGTGGACTTATTTAAAACATTTAGACATTTTTGTCTAAATTTGTGAAACATCACACTTCCACTTCACAATCAACTATATTTCTGAACCACTAGGTTGTAAACTCTGAAGGTGGGAATTATTTCTAGTACTGTTGACCTACAGTAAATCCTCAAAAGTATTTCTTAGATTGAATGAATTTAGATAGGACCTATACCTATCACTATAAGCAAGTCCAAGAATATGTGACTGGATGTGTCATGGGCCCAAGGGGCAAGCCTACTATTATTATGTGAAATTTACATAACATTAAAACCACTGTTAATGACTTATTGTTATGCTCATAGACTATAGCATCTCTCAACACTCATCAGAGAAGGTTTTTCATTTTGTTTTGTCTTATGTATTGTTTTCTTGCAGTGGATGTTGATTATCATAGAGACTTACAGCTGGTCAATCAATGCTGGAAAATAGAGACTTCTGAATTCTCAGCCATAAATGGAAAGTATGTATCATATTTCTCACCACAAGGCTCAGGGATCTTCATGCAAGAATGGCCTGGAAGATTGTAGGAGATAGAGATGGTAGATGGCTTCTAAAAAGCATTTGGGGTGTGTGTGTGTGTGTGTGTGTGTGTGTGTGTGTGTGTGTGTGTGTGTGTGTGTATTTGGTGTACACAACAGGCACAGAGAACTCACAAAGATTGTGGCAGCATTCATAAGATCCGTTTAAGTTCATGTCAAACAAAATCCTAGCTTGGTAGGGGAGGAAATGTACTACACCCTTTAGCTGAGGAGCTGCTGGCAATCCAAGTCAATTTCCTTTGATGGTCGAACCACTGGTTTATAAATCATGTTCCAGGATAGACCCCACAGACACAAGTAGTTGGACAGTGTGGAATGAAATCAGGGAGAGAGAGACAAACAAAGTTGGGGTAGGTAACAGTAGGCATACAGGTAAAGGTGGATCTCAAACCAGTTGAGGGAAGATGACAAGTATGGTGATGATACAATATATAAAAATCTCAAAGAAATAATAAACATAAAAACTTTTTTAACATTGAAAAACTTGAAAATGAACATTGTGGCACATACTTATAATCCCAGTATTTGGAAGGTAGAAGCAGGACGATCTCTGTGAGTGTGTGGTTAGCCTAGATGATACAGGCATATCCAGGCCAGCCAACAATATGTCATGAGACAATATTTCAAACAAACAAACAAACTAAAAGATATTGATCCCAATGCTATTTCTATAAAATCATTTGGTGGCCTATTAAGCATACACTAATGAATATACCAGCTTGGTATCACTACGATGTACCACATTTTTAATTGGAGTTTTAGGGCTAGGTAGTATAACTGTGAAATTAACAAGGACAATACCAGTGACTACAACAAAGTGCATGCCTGTTTTTGTTTCAATCATAGCTATTTCACAAAACTGTAATACAGGTGGAAAATTAGTATTGTATTACAGATAATAGAAAAGAAATTGAATTAGAAATTTCATTTTATATATATTCCATCAAATAATAAGCATGTAATTAAATAAGGAACAGTCTAGAGTAAACACACAGAGTTGTCTCCATAGAAATTAGTCTTAAATATGCTGTTAATACACAGGACAGGGAATATATAATATATACATAATAAACAAATGCATAAAACCATATACATACCAGTTTTTCAGAAAAAGTCCCTATATTTCTTTCACAATGAATTCTGAAATCTAACAAGTCTGTTTTTATGTGCAATATATAAATTTAGATAGTGCACCTTAGAGTTTACATTATATATATTTTATGCATTCTTCAAAATTAGGAACACAACATTAAAATATATTTTAGTGAATGACTTTCTGAATAACACAACTAATGTAATTCCATTTGATGATTGGATAGTAGCCAATCTTGATCTCTGCTAAAATGCCCATAATCAAGAGGAAAGGATGGTCCACAGGATAGTCCTTAAAACATTCCTTCACATCTGTAATGAGATTATGTGCTTTTATTTTCCCACAAAAGTAATCATTTCCCTTCCACTTGAATTAAAACAGAAGCATCAATCTTTCAGCGCTGAGGCAGCTGGGTCATGTGTTTTTACTGTTTGCAGTTTGTTTGCAGTTTTATATGGGAGCATTCACGAAGATGGTAAGAATCATGTCATCACTACCTCAAGTGGAATTTCATTGTGGCACTGTTTGCCTTGTAACTGTATTTCTTAGTTATCTCATGAAAAGTTCTTTCTCTTTTTTTCTTTGTATTAAGAGATTTTCAATTTTTTTTTGTTTTTTTTTTACGTATCAACCATGGATTCCCCTGTCCTCCTTCCTCCCATCCCCCAGCTTCCCCCCTCAAAACCACCCCCCATTTCCACTTCCTCCAAGGCAAGGTCTCTCCTGGGGAATCAGCAGAGCCTGGTACATTCAGTGGAAGCAGGTCCAATCCCCTCCTTCCTACAGCAAGGCTGAGCAAAGTGTCTCAGCATAGGCACTAAGTCCCAAAAAGCCGGCTCATACACTAAGGACAGGCCCCAGTCTCACTGCCTGGGGGCCCCCTGAAAAGTTCTTTCATAGTGCGTGTGAAGATCCATCTGTGCACACAGTGAGGTGATATTCTCTGAAGATCTAGTGTATGGTCTACATTTTGTAAAATGAGTGTGATGATTAACAACGTACTTCCTACCTCTTGGAAAGATGACTTGGGTTTGATAAATTGAGAAGTTACTTGCTTGAAAATGGCAGTCACAGGTGTTCTAACAAACAAGGCCTGATTACTTTCTATACACACTGACATACTGGGGTGAGCTTCTGTACGATAGTGGTACGTGTTTCGTGCCCTCATTCCATATGCTGCAAGTACTGGGTTGGGGCCACATAGCAACCAGAATGGAGTGGTCTGGATTCAGTTTCAGTTCTGCTCCATGCCTGTAGAGCCAGGGTCAGGATCATTGTTCTTTGCTGCTTCTGTGTCTTTATTTTCAAAATGAGAAGCAAATAACTGCCACCTCAGAATATTGGTGTTGAGGTTCAAAAACCAGTGTGTCTAGAAACTGGGTAAGTTTTTAGTTTATCATAAGCAATGAATGAATCTCATCCATTATTTTTAGTTTTACAACAGAACTAAAATGAAGATAAGAAACATCCCCAATTTTAAAGAAAGATCTTAGATACTGCAGTTGGTGTGTTATGACTGAGTTAATTAGAACCAGGTTACATTCATTCATAAGAAAACCAAAGCAAACTGTCTGATAAAACAACAACAAACATTGTTTGGTGATCTTATCCACATCTTCAAACTAGAGTAAGAAATACCAAGTTGAGATACCAGTGACGTGTGTTGTGAAGCCAGGGACATCGATGAAGATACTGCTGATGTAAGGGCAGGGCACAGGCAGGAGAGAGGGTATGCAGAATCAGTTCATGAATAGGATTCGTGTGCCAAAACTTCCACAGGAAACACAGGAAATGAGAATATAAAGAAATATCTATCACAGCAGAGTTCAGCTCATGATGCAGTTGGGACCAGAGATCCCCATCTTTTGCAGAGATAGTTGTCTTTACATGTGCTGGGATTTATATCACTCAATATAAAATTTTCTGCAAAACAACCCATAGGTACAGACACCCTTTGTTTCCTTATTGTAAGTGGTTATTGGTAGCCTGGTGTGTCTGCTTTTACTTGAACAAGTCATCTCAGTTTTGTCAGATCAAAGGGCAAGGAACTAATAGAGCAAGATGCCTGTTTGGCTTCAAAAGTGTCTGTGCACTCCATGGAGTTCCGATATCTGTCTTCCTATTGGTTTCAAACTTTTTGCTTTCCCCTAGTTTTACCTTTCTGGTTATTTAAAGACAGCAGCATTCCATAATGATGTCACTTGTTAATTTTTAGACAAGGCTAACAAACTCACGAGTTGTGAAACACTCTTTTCATTCAGTTTCCTCCAATCAGCTCTTCACATGCTCTGAGCTCATTTTCTCTTGCTTATTAAGAGCAGCTGTGTTTAAGCAGCTGGAGCGCGTTGGCCACTAAATGCAGGCTCTATAGATACTTAATACTACTTGGTGCTTTATCAACTCTTGCAACCTCTAATTAGTTCAACCACAGAACACCCGATCACATTAGGTAATTATTACTTTTCTCCCATTTCTCAGATACAAAAACTGAGTATAAGAAAGATTTGTTTTCTACTGGTGTTGTCTCTGTTCATGTTTTGATTAGAAGTCTTGTTGAGGCTTCATTGGTGTAGCTTCCTGACATTTCAGGGGATGCAACCTAAGAGCAGATTTCATCGACCTCTTAAAAATCTTTCTCCACTTCCATATTTCCCAAGCTGAAGGTTCAGGAGTTGTGTTGTAGATATATCAGCCTATATCCTACTGGTTATAGAAAGATGAATAGCAGCTGAACACTGTATGTGTGAAAAAAGATAGTTCTTCATTAGGGCTCTGGCAGTGAAATGGTAATAACATTTGTTTTAGCATCTTATCTCAGCAACTATGTGGTTATTAACAAAATATATTGTTCTAGGCTGGAAATAGTTTTAGGTACATTGTGCTTGGTTCCCTATCCAACAACTTATGTTTAACTGTTTGGAAAACACTGTAGTAAGAAATATAAATTTGGGATGTGGTGAGGTTTGTACACACACACACACACAAACACACACACACACACACACACACATACACACACACACCTGTGTGTGTGTGGGATTTATTGGAATGACTTATAGGCTACAGTCCAACAATGGCTAGTTATGAACAGAAAGTTCAAGAATCTGGTTGTGCTGGGATCCTGAAGAAAGAATGGATGTGCTGACAAGGTGAGGGCAAGCAGGCAAAGAGCAAACCCTTCCTTCTTCCATTGTCCTTATATAAGCTTCCAGGAGAAGGTGTGGTCCAGAGTAAAGGTGTGCCTTCCAGCCCTATGGTCTGGATTAAAGGCTTGTGCCTTCCAGCCTCAATCTGGATCAAAGGCATGTTATCATCTTGCCTCAAAATCCAGATCACAAGTTTGTGCTCCATTTCTGGATTATAGTTCATTCCAGTAATAGTCAAGTTGACAAACAAGAATAGCCATCAGAATTGTATTCCTACTCTGTTTACCTATAATGTAACAAATGAGAAAAGTGTGAATACATATATATATATTCATAAGAATGTACAGTGCAGGTGTGTGTTATGACCATATGTTTATATACATGTTTATATATTCATATATTTTCAAAAGAATATGGAAAAGAAGAGGAAATTTTGTCACTTGTCATGTTGTATGCCATTTAATCTTCTGACATCTCTGTCAATATCATTATCATTGCTTGTCATAGGCATAAACAGAGATATGGGGATGCAAAAATGCCTTGCTAAATTGAAGACATATCTCTAACTCCAAGCAATTTTATGGTTTCCTGAATATTGTACTGGCAGTTAAGGTTTGAAGTTCACATTTGGAGATAATTTAAAAGACTTTAGAAAACACAGTGTTAAAAGGAAATGTTTAAGTGTCAAAGCATTCTCCCTTTATTTCCTGTCTTATAGTAATGCTGTGCTATATTTGGGGAAGAAATACGATCAGCAGTTTACAAGACTGTTTACTAACATATTGGATAAAAAAAAATGTTTTCTCTCACTCATTAAATCAGATCAATATGTGGAAATAAGTATAATTCCATTTAAAATATTTTCCGTGTTCATCATTGGTAAGATTTGTAATGCCTGGATATATTACTAAATATTTCAGTAAGATTTTATTTGATATTTAAAATTGGCTTTATATTTTCTGATATTTGTTGTTGATCCATTTATGAAGCTAACCCTTTTGAAGTTAAGACCTTAGGAGTTATTTTTTGTACATCGGTGGATCATAAAACTGGAAAGGAGAGATTGGTATCTGAAATATACTTGTTGTGAGCCTCAACGGGATAATGATTTTGTTCCATTGAAATGGGATATAAGTAATGGAAATTCTGGAAAGCTAGTGTAAGCAATAAGGGGATTTATCTTCAGAAGATTTTTTTCCTCTTTTCTTTGAAAATATATTCCCCCTCACACATGATGTATTCTGATTATTGTTTCCCCTCCCTCCCCACACCCACCTGGATCCACTCCCTTTCTGCCACTCATTAGAAAATAAATAGACTCCTAAGGGATAATAATAGCATATAACAAAATAAAAGATAATAAAATGAAACAAAAACTATCACATCTAAGTTAGAAAGACAAATAGAAAGAAAAGAACCCAAGAGAAGGCACAAGAATCAGAGACCCACTCATTTCCACATTCAGAAATCCTTTAAAAACATTAAACTGGAATCCATAATATGGAGAGGAACTGGTACAGATCCCACACAGGCTCTTTAAATGGTGCCTCAGTTCTTGTGAGTCTATATGAGCTTTTATCACGTTGATGAGTGGACCTTGTTTTCCTGGTGTCCTCCATCCCTGATGCCTCTGCCAACTCTTACACTCTTTCTGCTTCCTCTTCTGTGTGGTTTCTTGAGCCCCGAGGGGAAGAATTAGATAAAGACATCCCATTTAGGGCTGAATGTTTCAAGGTCTGTCATTCTCTGCATAATGTCTGGTTATAGGGAGATCTCAGTATCTGTTCCTATCTGCTGTAGGTGGAAGCTTCTTTGATGATGGCTGAACAAGGAACTGATCTATAGTATAATAGAATATCAATTTCATTAGGAGTAATTTTATCACTACTGTTTTGTTTGTTTTGAACAGTAGTATTTGGTTTCACCATAGATCCCTGAACTATCTATAGTCTTTGGTTCTTGATTACACAAATATTGTCAGGTATGGATGGGTTCCATCTCAAAAGGGGACACTGCTTGGTTACTCCCATACACTTTGTACCACTATTGCACTAACATATCTTATAGGCAGAACACCATGGATATCAAAGAGGTTGTGGCTGGCTTGGTGTTTATATGTAACTATTTGATACCTTGTAGAATACTGTCTTGTAACAATAATGCTAGCACATAGGGGTACAGGTTGTATGTAGGTACCAGCTTGACTTTTCCATGTTCAATTAGTTGTGTTGGAATTGTCTTCAGCAGTGGGACCCTGTTGTCAGTTTATGTTGAGCAAACTATAGTCTTGGCGATAGTCTGGTTATTTGAGGGATTTCCATGTGACCTCTTTGGCCAACAACTCAATTAGATGTAACCCAATCCCAGTACAGTACTGGAAGCTTCATTTGGTTGTAAGAGATGACCAGTTACTCCAGAAGTTTCCAATGTTCGAGAATTGAATGACAGCTGTACCATGTGGTACAAGTCTACGGTCCTAGTTATTATGGAGGATGAAGCAGCAAAATTAAAGACATGCTTGAGACCTGAGTGTCAAGCACCAGGACTGAAACGAGTTTTAATCTTTCACTGGACCAGACTATTGGAGATTTGATGAGGCTGGTTTTCATGATGGCTGCAACATGGTTGAGGGAAAGACCTGGGCACGTGTGAGGATGTGTTCACTTTTGCTGAGGAACAGAAAGCATATTCTACAGCCATGAGATACTCACCTCTCTTTCTTTAATCAAAGTCAATCACATTGATAGCCTTGTTGAGTTACTGTCATACATTGATTAGTCCAGGGTACTCTAGAGTGAAATGTCTTTCACTCTAACTTTACTTTTAATAATAATAATTTTGAGTTTTTAAAGTGTTATTTTGAAAATCAAATGAAGACATCAGAAACAAGGAAACCATACTGATACCATTGATACCATTGGTAGAAAGATAATTTTACCAGTATAGAAAAATTTCTTCCTTCCTTCCTTCCTTCCTTCCTTCCTTCCTTCCTTCCTTCCTTCCTTCCTTCCTTCCTCCCTCCCTCCCTCCCTCCCTCTCTCTCTCTCTCTCTCTCTCTCTCTCTCTCCTTTTTTTGTGAGACAAGGTTTCTCTGTGTAGCTTTGGAGCCTGTCCTAGAACTCACTCTGTAGACCAGGCGGTTCTGGAATTCACAAGAGATCCACCTGCCTCTGCCTCCCGAGTGCTGGGATTAAAGGCGAGCACGACCATCTCCCAGTGAAAAAAATTTCTTAACAAAATTATCTAAACCTTTTCCACCACTGTTCTCTCCAGAGCATATAACCTTATCCTGTTTGAGGCAGTTTCCATCCTATAGACACTGGAGGAAATGAAACCCATAAAGTAGACATTCGGGAGTCTGAGCCACATTGCTTTCTCCACAGATAGATTTTGAATATTTCTGCACTGGGGAGGGAATGCTTTCTTTTTGGTAGCATATTTTTGGGGAAATTTACTTAGTAATTTGTATCCAGTACTGCCAGAGTCAATATTTAGATGCAGTTGTTTCTAAAGCAAAATCCAGAATGATTGCATTTTGTTAAGTGGCGATGATTCATTCTTGGCTATGTTTTATTTTAGTGTTTCCAAAGACCTGTGTTGAATACTTTGAACTTACAGGAGTAAGGGAAGCTGAAAATCCTTAACACTCATACTTTCGGTATAGGAATAAAATTCCCCAGAACAGCAGTGGGTTGATGACTTTCTTCTATATAGACAGCATGAGGTCCATAAAATCCACATGTGATTTGAAAACTTTTAACTTTAATAACCTTGCTTGTGTCATAACTCAGGCAGGCTGGAACATAATCCTCACTATTAGGGCCCCAGCAGTACTGTGTAGCACAGAAAAGAAGGGAAATGGGATTCTGTAGTGGCATTTGTAGGCTGGAACCTTATTGGATGAGCTAATAACAGCATGGCCAGGAGAGCCAAAGAATAGTATCCAGGTATTTGTGACATGTGTTCAGACCAGAAGAGAGAAGGTTTTAAAAAATCTGACAGTTTTTAGAGAAACTTCAGCTTTTCCTGGATGCACACTGATACTTTTTCCCTTGTTTCTGATGACCTCGATTTTAAAATGTCAACTCTTTTGTTGTTTAGGTATACACTTCAAACAAGTCACTTATGTATAAATAAAAAGAAGAGGAAAAGCATAGAAAAGCCAAACAGGTATATGACTAAGGCCTTAACTGAATGAATTTGCTTCACTGGTTCAGTAAGAACAGACATCTTAAGGAAATGAAGTGGGATGCAGATTCTAGGGACCCAGGATCTTCTAAGACAAGATTCTTAGATTTTGCTATGACTACCATTATGTCTTCCCATAAGGAAACAGTTAAGTTTATACACACCTTAAATAATACAACTACCACTGAGTCTGAGCAACAGTTTTTATAATGAATGCAAGAGTCCTTTGAAAAGGAACAAAGGACATGGACACACACACACACACACACACACACACACACCTTCTTGAAAACAGAGGCTAATTACAAAATTCTCCTCTAAAGGGCCTGCTTCCTTTGTTTATTCAAATAATTTATTTATTTCTGAAGTACAGACATGTTTACTCATGATTTTTGGAATTTTGACAGTTGTTCTTCATTTTGTTTGAGTACAAATAATGTGCTCCCTGAGAAAACTGCACTGTGAGTTAGTAATCCCCAGTAAACACTGCTTCCTCCAGATGCAGAGTTAAAGTCAAAGATGGTATTGTACAGGCTAGCATTAAATGACATTCCTCTAGGATATCAAAATGCACTTTCTTTATTTATATTTATTTTAAAGTCCAGACTCACTGTCACCATAGATCTTTTAAATAAAGTAGTGAAGTTCTTTGAAGAGTAATTCTACTTAGAAGGCATTGCATTTTTGTCAGTAGGCATAAATGGCAACAGGCAGTGTGCTGTTATCCATGAATGCTGTTTCCTTAGGTATAGAAGGATCGTCTCATATATAATTTGTTAAGCTTTCTTCCTGTGCTATTTTCTACTGGCTACACATCACTACCAATGGTTCTATAGGGTTCTCTTTAAATTCAGGATGAGTGCTAACTTTTCAGAAAGTAGATGCTTTAATATGTTTATAGAAAGTAGATGATTGAGACTGATACAAACATTGCCTATATAAACTAATTTTGATGAAAACGTGCATAATCTGAAATCCAAGTTACTTAGTTTATTGATTTGTATAGGTAAGCCATAAATATGACAATGAAGAAGGGAATTTTACGTGTACTAACAAACAGTCGAAGCCAAATCAAACCTTTGTTACAGATCACTTGTATGATAAACACACACAAACATACACGCATTCATGCACATGGGTAGTAGATTCTGAGTGAGGGTTAAATATACGACATCCTAACAAATTGATCCTTTGTTCACTGCATTATCCATGTCTGATATAGAATGCAACATTGGTATGAATGCAAGTTTGTTGATGAAGAAATAAAGAAATGACATTGCTTTTACATAATTTAACACTGACCACAAACCTGTCTCTGGAGGCTGGGGAGATGGATGAGTAGGCAAGTACACTTGTCCTGAGAGTGTGAGAGCCAAAGTTCAAAATTCTCAGTACCCACATAAAAAGCCAGAAATGGCTGCAGGATCTACAACCTTAGCATTGGGGCAGAGAGACAGGTAGATTCTGGGAATATGCAGATCAGCTAATCTAGCTGAAGTAGTCGACCCAGTTTTAAGGCAATATGGTAAGGAGCAGTCTGTGTGCTCCTGTGGCCTTGGTACTTATAAACACGAGCACACACATACAACTCATACAGACCACACCAGAATCATGGAGTAGAGAGATAGACTTGAAGAGAGATATTTATGGAGAAATATAGAGAGAAGACTCACAGGAAAAAAATCCTGATTGTATTTTAGAATGCTATCTCAAGCTTTGTAACACAGTGTTGACCTTGGTTTTTTCCCATCGCAGCTTACCCAATGGCTAGAATACCTCCTCTCATCTTGTACTTCTTAAAGTGTGGATATAGGTTAAAGTTTCCTCCCACCTGACTGATGAGCCTCGGTATCCGGAACTTTAAGAAAGTTAAGAATTTGTGTAAGAGAATGGAAAACTAAACCTAGTTATTTTTTTTTTAACAAGGTACACTCTGTGCCCTATTTTTCCCATGCTAAGATGCCAGCTCCCTACCTGAGAGGTCCTGGTCTTACTAGGCCATTTAGAAGCAGTTATGTACTAAGGTTGTGCCTGCCCCACAGTTTTGTAAATTTTACTTTCATTTGGGTATACATCTATCTATCATGATGCAGATTTTCTTCTTACCAACTATAGGTATTCTGAAAAAAAAAATCTGTCTTACAATGAGTTCCCAATCTTCAAGTGTAGATTAGGTTTTTGCTTTGTGCTGCAGATAATAAAAAGACTCCAAAAACAGCGTTTTTCTCCCAGGAAAACTATATTATTGTGTATAATTTGTGTATGCTGGTGTCAGAGAGTAACATTCATTAAGTGTCTGTCATTGGCTCTGTCAGTTCATTCATCACGGTGTCGGCTTTCCTTACTGTGGAATGAGGGCAGTTTCTAAATCATAGAATGATTCTAGGGATTGTTTTTAAATATAAAGTGCATCAAAATACTAAAAATACAAAATAATGGATATCTCAGAAGATCTTTTAAAATGAGTAAAACATTTAAAAATGTTCATTCACTGAATGATCTATCTATCTATCTATCTATCTATCTATCTATGGCAAAAGTAGCTCCTTGGTGTACTCTAATGTTATACTTTTACTGGGCATCTATCATGCAAAAGGCACTTTTCATTTTATGCTCGGATTGCCATCCTAATAATTTTATGAAGTTGGACTCACAATTTCCACTTTACAAATGACAACAGCTAAAGAAATATAACATAAACACGATGTTCTGTATGGAGAATAGGGATTCAAAATAAGCCAGTCTCTTTCTTTTGATGTTCAGCTTAGATAATGACATTTTAGCGGGTACATGTTTACCTCTAGTGGTAATTTGGACATGTAACCTTTTAAAGTTCAGCTTTGAAAACTGCAAAGATTATTTAATGGTTTTTACATAGACTTACCATGTAACCCATGCTGTCCCCAAACACGGGATCCTCCTACCTTAGTCTCCTGGTTTCAAGGGCTCTGGATGGATGTCCCCATGCCTGGCACAACATACTAACACGTGAAAGTGAATCTGACAAGAGGCTGTCTAACCTGGAGCATTCAATGAGGGACACTTTAAAGACAAGAAGCCCTGGGCACGTATGGGATGCTTAGTGTTGTGGTGTGGAAACAAATGGAGAGGTAACGAGTTATAGACTCTAATATTTGGACTTGATCATATTGTTGAGTCTTAAATATCTGTGGCTGGAGTTTATATTTGATTTAGTGAGTGACAGGCCTTCATAATCTGTGCTGTGTAGCACTTCCTTTGACATAACTGACTCTGAAGCTAGAGTTAGGACATCAGCTAAGCTCAGTAGCCTAGGCTACTGAATCCCATAAGTGAGCCTACTCATCTAAATTCAGCCAGGAGACATCATAGCTGCAACAGAAGTCCCTCAATAAGAGGAACCACGAGAACTTAGAGCCTTAAGTTCAGAAACATTGAAAGATAAGGCAAACCAACCTTTCAGACATGTTCAGAATGGTTAACATTCCCAGTTATCTGGTAGACTGGCAGGTGGGTATTCCCATCCATTTGGAAAGGTGTTTTCTTAGGTTGCTGTGTCTTTGAAGAAGTACAGCTGCCTCACTGTAGAGTGGAAGAATGGAGGGCTTCCCTTGGGGCTTGCACATGGGTATAAAAAGGAGGATAAATGACAGAGCAGTGTTTGTAGAAAAATCAATGTGACCCAAGCACACAAGATAGAAGAATGTGGAAGTAAGGAGAAGTTTAACTAGCAATCCAGCATTATTTTAGCTGGCTGAATTACTGCACTCTAAGAGGCAGACAAGAGATAAAGAGATGGGCTCTCATTTTCATGGGCCCACTATTTCTTCTTGCAATGTAGAAGCCACTTATAAAAACAACCTTGGAATATTATTTTAATGAATTGGTACATGCCCTCTGAGGATGTATAGTGACAATAATTTCTCCTATGACAACCATGTGTCAGCACTAAGTATGGAGCATCATGACGCCAGCACACATGATGAGCAAAATACAATGTTCTGTTTTTCCCATCAGTCTTTCACATATATCTGTCGACTCTCTGCACCCTCAAACTCTGAGCTTCATGGACATAAACCTCTAATGACTGAGAATGTTCCAGCATTGATCAAGATAAAAAAAGGAAAGGCCAAATCTTCTTGACTCTAATTCTAGTGCTAGTGTTAGGTTGCTAAACATAGTTTGAAAGACTAGAACACCATTGCTGTCCATCTGTTGCATGAATCCCCAAAGCATTGACTATTCATTTTTATTTCAGTCAGTGGGAATGCACACACAAGTATTAAGCTAGTTTTTTATCTTGTACATGCTCATAATCTCCTTTCCCATAACACTTAAAGAACAGAGCTTAATGTTTATAAAGCTTTGTCCTTTGTTTCTTTGACGTATGTTTTCAGCTAACTCAGGATGTCGTCAACCTTGCTCTGCAATTGTGGCTAATTCCCATGCCTCTACCTGCCAAGTGCTGGAATTATTGCCTGCATCACTGTGCTTGGCCCCAGTACATGTTTCTGACTGAGTTGAACACTTTTAATTGTGTAGGTTGGACTTGAGTCTGTAACCTCCCTGAGGAAAATTAAAGAAGACAAATATGAATGCAAATAATAGAAAGGCTTAATAGTGAAATGGTTTGTGCCATAGCAGCTTTGTCAGGTAACTTTTTGTACCCATATTCACATCCATGGGAGGAAAGAACTGAAGGAGAACTTGCTATATCCATTCAAAATGTACACTTCTAAGACTGTATTTGAAGGCAGATGTATTGTAGAGATGATGGATGAGGATGGCAAGTCTAAGATTGCAGGTTCTCACTTCTGTATGAAAGAGGAAACCAATGTGTTTGTTGTGAGAACTAGAAAATTGAATGGATTCATTATAAAAAAAACTCCCAGTAATAAAAGTGTTCCTTTCCTATGAATATGCTTAAACAACAAATATTCTACAAAAACCACCTATAATCAAATTACCCTGCTTCTTAGAATCTTTCCCAAAGAATGGATAACATCCCAGTTATCTGGTAGACTGACAAGTGGGCATTCCCATCCATTTGGAAAGGTTTAAGTCTAATATTTGCAGATTGCTTGTAGTAGGCAAACAATCTTTGCTTGTATTACTGTTTATTTGAGGATATCTTTATCCTTCTCCAAAACAAACAAGCAAAAAACGAGTCCGAAGCATGCTTGCACATCAAAAAATAATCTCCAAGGTTTTTCCTTCCTCTTCCTTTTTCTCTTTTCTACTAGAAGATTTTCCATCCCCACATTTGTATTTCTGGGGAATGCAATACAAACTACTAGGTGTGCAATATGCCCATCATCAGACAGTTAGATGGAAGACAGAAGTTCAGAGAAAAGAACACAGCCAAATCAATACCACCTGTAATGGAACTCCCCCCTCCCCCCCATTCAGCACACAAGCATTCAAGAGTCATGTACTCTTCCATAATGGAGAGTGATTTCAGTGACTGAACAGTCAGCAAAGGTAAATGGATTTCTTAAATGATAACAGGAAAAAAAAAGTAGGGGAAAGGGTTAAAACAGCCAAGCTGGAAGTAAGGTGTATAAAATGACTATTCCTATCTTTCCATCTATTTTAACATCTAAAAAAAAAACAACAGGCTGCTTGGCTTCACTTTCACGTAAGGCTGTGTTATTAGGAAAGTGGAGGATATTCAAATAGTATTCTATTAATTAATATTTGTTGAACATGTAATATGTAGAAAACACTGGTGGATTCTAGGCAAACAATAGCATATACAACAATATTTAACCTTGTGACATGTCCATGTAAATTACAGTATGAGCAGGCTCTGAATGATTCTGAGTAAATGGAGGAAAAGTCACTGTGGTGTGGGAAAAATTGGATAGAGGAATTAGGTATGAATTTGTCCTCAGATAACTTAAATTCTAATAATAGAGAATTCCTAAATTATATACATATATACACATAAATATGTACATGTATATATAATAGACTATAATCATGCTACAAAATTTTTTTTGACAGAGAGGTATTAACTTAAGTAATTACAACTCAAATTTCCCCTTATATCCCAAACTGTATCTTATAATGTTGGTGTTCTATATACATACACATGTGTAGCCACAGGCAAGTGTTTCAAAATATAAAATTATGGAGATAAAGATGACTTTTTTTTAGTGTTTCACGAGAACTTTCAAGCAGACTCAATGTGATTGAATTTGAGCCACAGAAACTACAGGAGAGGCTGGAGAGTTGGCTCACTGGCTAACAGCAAACACTGTGTTTGTTGAGGACCTAAATTCAGTTCCCTGCCTCCATGTCAGATGGATCCCAAATACCTGTCACTCCAGCTCCAGGGATCCTGAATCTGGCTTCAGCGGACACCTTCACTCACATAAGCAAAGCTGTACAGACATACAAATACATAATTTTTTGATTATTTTTATTAAGGAATTTTCTGTTCATTTTACATACCAACCACAGATCCTCCTCTCTTCCCTGCTCCCACCCACCAGTCTTCCGCAGCAACCAACCACCAATTCCTCCCTTCAACAAGGTAGGCCTCTCATGGGGAGTCAGCAGACACATAATTAAAAGCAAAATAAAAAATTAAGTGTAATAAAGACCTCAGGCATTTTAGATATTATAGTTAATAGTATTACCAAATAATGAAATAAATTACTATCTAGCGTGAGTCTTGTGGAACACAACATAACATACTTGATACTTTTTCAGATATTTTTAGATTTCATTATCAGAATTTTAAAATGATTACCATTAAATATTCTGTACCAAAAAAAAAAAAAAACCTTTATTGATAACTCAGAAGCAACAGAAAATCAACACATGCTATTCTTTGCCATGGTTGAGTTCATATTAGGCAATGATAATTAATAGCTACTAAAGAGGTATCTGTAGTCATCAGTTGCAAGCATAAAGCAGTAAAATGCCACAGATCATGCTGAGAGAGTCAGGCTTCACATCTTAAAATATGCCAACTAGGAAAGCATTTAGATGGTGGCATTTGAATACAAATCTGAGTGAAGTCAGGGAGTTAGCCTAAACCACCCTAGAAAGTCAATTCAAAATTATAAAGTAATAGGATTAATCCATGGAGTCTATTCAATGAGCAAAGGAATTTAGTGGGGGGGTTAACTCACGACCATGGGAGAATTATTGTAGGGTCCAGGAAAGTTGAGCTGTGTTCCCATGCTGATCTGCCTGGTTCAAGATCTCAGCATCCAAAACCACAAGGTAGCAAAGAGAGCACTTACATGCATCCCAGGGCTTAAGGGTCCCCCAGCAGCCACACCCCTGGGGCATGTGCCTCAAGGTCATAGGTGTAACAGTTACCTGCTACCTCCTTTGGAGTGCTCAGAGCATGGCTCAAACAACCACCCACTACAGTAAAAAGACCCGAGTCAATCACTTGCACAGTGAGCTGAAGTATACAAAGGCGATAAATAACCTTGTGCAAAAGTCAAGGTTTGAAATGTTAAGCTTTTGTGCAGTGTAAGCTCTTATAGCAATCTGACTGCTACCTTAGATTAAAAATAAGAGCTGGACGGATGGGTCAGTGGGTAACCTGAGTTCTAATCTCTAGAACCAGTGTAAAATTGGGCATGGGTAATACGTCTGTAATCTCAGGGCTCATATGACACAATGGAAGATACAGATAGAATACCCAATTATTAAAATCAAACACATTCAAAAATTACATTTAGGGAGCTAGTGATACAGGGTAGTTGAGAGTGAATAAATACTGAGGGCTTGGACTAATAATGGAAAAAGAGTGTAAATGTGATGGAATCAGAAATAACCTGAATATATCCATCCTGGACACTGAAAAGGATATAAATAAATGTAAGTTGCTGGGAAGGTATGTACTGCAATGTGTTTTTGTTTTTGCTATTGAAAAATCCAGGGTAGAGTCCTTGAGTAGACAGCTTCCTCATCTAGTCTGGAATTCAGTGGAGACTCTGAAGATGGAGAGAAAGGTACCTATCATGGTTAAAGGTAGGTTCTTAGGAAGGTTGTCTTTAACTTAATAGAAAAGAGGATCAATCAGCTGCTGATCCTGGAAATGAGAACGGTAGGGCCATGCATTAGTACCAGAGCCAAAGGAAACTTATGTGGAATGACATCAGAAGAGGGAAGAAATTGCAAGTTTCAATTTTGAAATATTGTCTTGGTCTAATTTAAAAACAAACCCAAATGAGCATCACTATTTAGAAATGGAATATGCTTTCTTATTGTGAGACCAAGGGAATCTGGTTCCTTTTGTAAATACTACTTCTATTGATGTTATGCTGGGAAAGTTTCTCTCTATTTGCTGCCACATATATAATTTTCTCTTATTTTCCCAAACTAGTTAAGATAGGAGATAATGAGGAGAGGCAAAGCAAAGTTTGTTTGTATAACTAGGTAACCATTCTATGGATGTGTAGACATTTCTTTTATAAATATGCTTTTAGGAGCTGGAGAGAAGGCTTAGTGGTTAAAAACATTTATTACTCTTGCAGAGGATATGTGTCGATTCCCTGGACCCACAAGGTGGCTCACAAGGATCTGATATTGCCTTTTGATCTCTGTAGGCAACAATGCCATATATACATTCCTATCCATGCATGTGTACAGGAAAAACAGCCACATATAAAATAAAAGGAATTAAGTTGGGGAGAGCAGACAGCCTTGTCTTGTTTCTGGTTTTAGTGGAATCGCTTTGAGTTTCTCTCCATTTACTTTGATGTTGGCTGTTGGCTTGCTGTAAATTTCCTTTATTATGTTTAGGTATTTTCCTTGTATTCCTGATCTCTCCAAGACCTTTATCATGAAGGGGTGTTGGATTTTGTCAAAGGCCTTTTCAGCATCTACTGAGATGATCATGTGTTTTTTTTTTTTTCTTTCAGTTCGTTTATATGATGTATTAGTATATTGACAACTTTTGTGTGTTGAACCACCCTTGCATCCCTGGGATGAAGCCTACTTGATCATGGTGGATAAATGTTTTGATGTGTTCTTGGAGTCTGTTTGCCAGTATTTTATTGAGTATTTTTGCATCAGTGTTCATGATGGAGATTGATCTGTAGTTATCTTTCTTTGTTGCATCTTTGTTTGGCTTGGGAATCAGAATAATTGTAGCTGCATAGAACGAGTTTAATAACGTTCCTTCTGTTTCTATTGTGTAGAACAATTTAAAGAGTATTGGTATTATCTCTTCTTTGAAGATCTGGGAGAATTCTGTGTTGAAACTATCTGGTCCTTGGCTTTTTTTTGGTTGGGAGACTTTTAATGACTGTTTCTATTTCCTTAGGGGTTATTGGTCTATTTAAACAGTTTATCTGTTCTTGATTTAACTTAGGTATGTGGATCTATGGCCAAACCCCAGGTGGAGCTCCAGGAGTCCAATCAACGAGAGAGAGGAGGGATTATATGAGCAAGAGATATGGAGACCATGATTGGAAAAAGTACAGGGACAAATAGCCAAACTAGCGGAAACACATGAACTGTGAATCAATAGCTGAGGAGCCCCCATTAAACTAGACCAGACCCTCTGGATAAGTGAGACAGTTGATGAGATCAAACTGTTTAGGAGGCCCCCAGGCAGTGGGACTGGGACCTGTCTTTGGTGCTTTGGCTGGCTTTTTGGAACCTAGGGCCTATGCTGAGACACTTTGTTCAGCCTTGGTGCAGGGAGGAGGGGACTGGACCCGCCTCAACTGAATCTATCAGGCTGGGCTGACTCCCCCAGGGGAGACCTTGCCTTGGAGGTGGTGGGAACGGGGGTTGGTTTGGGGGGTTAGACTGGGGGTGGGAGGAAGGAGGACAGGGGAATCTGTGGCTGATATGTAAAATTAAATTAATTGTAAAGTAAAAATATTTTTTAAAAAAAGGAATTGTACTTGAAAATTTTATTTGTTTTCTAACATACCAAAGGATAGATATGAGTATTTTTAAGATCTTTGAAGAGCTGTTCCTAGGTCTTTACCCATTACTATTTTGGAAAGGGCTTTAATTTCTGGGAGGTAACAGGCAGTAAAATTATGGAAATATCTGATCATGAAGACATGCTTTCTTAAAAGATTAATGTGATTGAGAAAAATGTTAATGTATATCAGAGAAAGTTTTCGTTAAATTAATAAACCTTTAGATGCAGCTTGGAGACTCTGAGTAGAAACATGTACACATGAAGGTGTGAGAAAAAGCAGAACCATCAAAATAGTTCAGCCGAACTGAACAGCAAGCCTGATGTTCAGCTGCATCTAGGAGAGATGCTTCAATAAAACAGAAATGCATTGAAAGCAAATGTGTTTATCCCCTGGCAAAAAGCAAGCTCAGTGTTTTCTGATGAGGTAATCAGAAATCACTGTAAGTTAAAGCCTGCCATATAATAAAGGTAAGAAGAAAAGCAGCTACCTAAGCAATCTAAAAGCAGTTTTGTTTTGTTTTGTTTTTTCCCATCACTTTAATATTAGAGTTTAAACCTTGGACATACTGGGTGAGTGTTCTACTTACTACTGTATGGCTCAGACTTTTTATATTATTTTTTAAGATTTATTTATTTATACAGCATGTATGACCAGAAGAGGGCAGCAGACCTTATTACAGATGGTTGTGAGCCACCATGTGGTTGCTGGGAATTGAACTCAGGACCTCTGGAAGAGCAGTCACTGCTCTTAACCTCTGAGCCGTCTCTCCAGCCCCTCGGACGTTTTATTATGTTTTATTTTGAGACAGTCTTCCCAACTTACCCAGTTTGCCTTTAACTCACTGGCTAGTCAGAAAGGCCTTCAACTTCTTTCTGATCTACCTGCCTATTTCTCTGTAGTAGTGGTTAGGATTACTAGTCTCTGTCATCATCTTGATATTCAAGAGAGAATTCCAATTATGTAAGTTTTGAAGTATTTTTAAATGAATTTATTTTATATGTTTTGCCTGTATATGTTTGTGCATTCCTGGGTACTTCAGAAATGAAAAGAGGTTATCAGATCCCTTACAACTATAGGTATGGGTAGTTGTAAGCTACTACATGGGTGCTGAAAATTGAACTTGGGTCTTTTGCAAGAGCAACAAGTACTCTTAACCTCTGAGCCATCTATTTAAGACCTAGTTCAGTCGGTAGAGCATGAGACTCTTAATCTCAGGGACATGGGTTCGTGCCCCACGTTGGGCACCATTTTTAGTTAGAGTTTTCCTGCTTGGCCCACAGAAAGGACAAATCTCACTCGCCAGTCCCACAGTCGCCAGACCCAACCAAGTAAGTACACAGAGACTTATATTACTTATAAACTGTATGGCTGTGGCAGGCTTTTTGTTATCTACTTCTTTTATCTTAAATTAACCCATTTCTATTAATCTATAATTTGCTACGTGGTTTGTGGCTTACCAGTACCTTACATCTTCCTTGTCATGGTGGTGGCTGGCAGTGTCTCTCCTCCCCCAGCCTTCTACCTTCCAGAATTCTCTTCTCTGCTTGTCCCACCTATACTTCCTGCCTGGCTACTGGCCAATCAGCATTTTATTTACACAGAGCGATACACAGCAGACCTGAATTATTTATTTGATCAGAAACAAATATTTATTTCTAGAGATTAGAAGATTTTTTTATTTTTTGAGACAGGGTTTCTCTGCGTAGCCTTGGCTGTCCTGGAACTCACTCTATAGACCAGGCTGGCCTCGAACTCACAGAGATATGCCTGCCTCTGCCTCCAGAGTGCTGGGATTAAAGGTGTGCACACCACTGCCCAGTGAGACTAGAAGATTTCTAAACTGTGGTTTTAATATAGTTTTAAGTATTACATTGTGCCTCATTATAAGACATTGTATGTTAGGGCATTGAAATCACACATTTCAGACAATTAACATGTTTATCACTTCAACAAATACTGTAACATTTATAAGAATACATGGCGAATATAAATAACTGAGAATCAATCTCTGCCTATAAAGTGGCCAGGCTGGTTTGCTTCCTTGGTGTTTCAGCAGGATCTGTTTGGCATAGTGGCCATAACTCAGCTCAAACTGTGAAGGCAGCTTGGGGAGCTCCTGTTATCCTCTTCATGTGTAGTGTATGCCCACCTCTCAACTATAAATTCAACAAGGGAGTATTTTCTTTGTATGCTGTCTGGTTATCAAAAATGAGATTATTCTAGACAGAATTGGATATACCTTGTAATACAGACAAAACTGTTGTTCCTTTTGGCAACGTTCATGTTGTTCCAGGAATTCTTATTTACTACTCAATGCTGGACAGTGGCTACTTACAAAACTGCAGTTCCATGAAGAATATGGTGAGGCAGGAACTTGTTCTCAATTTGTTTTAGAATAGGGAGTTTAAAAGCGAGAACAAAACCCAGTGAATGAATCATATATTGACTTAGGAGACATCTGAGAATTGCGGTGATTGTGTTTCTCTCCAGCTACGTCTGTTCTGATAGTTTGTTTACAGCCACAGTGCACACAGATTTAAGTCATGTGCACATTCTTTGCAGTCTAAGTGACTTGACTTGGTAGTGGATTTCTATTCATAGAGCATGATTTTGTATTCTAGATGCTACAGATCTGAGGACTATTAGCATATAGAGGTAGATTCACAAACACACTTTACTCATATTTATAGTTATAGTCACAGAGAAATAAAAAAATCTATTCATAAAGAATTTCTTAGTGAAGAAAAAAATATTGTATAATCTTGAATCCTTGGCCAACAATAATTTCAGGAACATTTAGTAAAATTAGCATTACTAGAGCATGGATGCTTAAGAGTATGAGTCCTTAGTCAAAAGAGGAAAGGTGTGGGGTTGGAAAAGATGCAAATGGGCAGTTCTGAGTTCCAGTTGGAACATGGTGTGATTATAAGGAGGATTTAGGGAGAAAAAAAAAACCACAAGGCAAGAAACTCAATATGTATTGGGAAATTCACGAATTCTCTTACAAGGTCAGAAATAGATTGAAAAGAGCAGCTGCAAGTCATTCTGAGCTTCTTCAACAAAATGCCACAGATGGAATGATTTAAACAACAGACACATTTATCTTCCCTCAGTCCTTGAGGTCAGAAGTCAGTCAGGGAATCAGTATGGCCAGTTTCTGGCAAGAACTGTCTTGAAAGATTTTAGACAGCTGCTATTTGGCTTTATGCCCACATAGGCTTTCCTATACTTGTGTTGTATGTAGCAGGGACAGAGGAGGTGATAGAGACAGTTATGAAGGGACAAAGAGAAAAGGGAAGCATGTATTCCTCTTTGTCTCTGCTTGGAACACAGAAAGTCCTATAATGTCAGGACTTGAAATTCAAATATGCCTCATTCAGTCTCAGTTGGATCCTTGCATAGACCCTACCTGGATGTGGCCCTGGCTTCCAATATGTGAATTTGGTGAGAGGGGCACAGTGCACTTCCACAAAAGTAACAAAAGCTCATGAGTGAGGGAATCATGGATGCTTTAAGAATAAAGGAGCATGGCTCCAAGGAGAGTGTTTTTATAGTCCTGAATGATGAGGGCTGAAGAAAGCTGTTGTGTCTAGGTTTTCAAGAATCATCCTGAGAAAAGCCCTTCTAGATTGGCAAAATGTAAGGACCTCTCAATAACTATATGGTTTTATTTAACAAAACAAACAAGAACACTGGCCAGAGCTGGGCAGTGGTGGCACACGCCTTGAATCCCAGCACTCGGGAGGCAGAACCAGGTGGATCTCTATGAGTTTGAGGTTAGCTTGGTCTACAGAGCAAGATCCAGGACAGGCACCAAAACTACACAGAGAAGCCCTATCTTGAAAAACCAAAGAAAAGAAGAACACTGGCCAAAAGCCTCCATCACAAACTTTTATAAAAAAAAAAAATAGGAATAAAACATAGAGTTACAGCATTCCAGGGTCTCTTTAAGAAAAGTTTTTTTTTTTTTAATTTCTAAGAAGTGCGTCTTCTTTATTAATCATCTTCTCTTTTGCTCCTTAGTAGTTATGAAAGTGATTGGCTTTTGGAACAGTGTTTATAGTTCAGTGTCTATTTGCCACTATTGAGGAAAAATGTTTTTGGAGTCCTCTCCAAAGGTTCACTCCGTGGAACAATCAGTGTTCAGTGCACCTAGCATATATGGGGGGAAACTCCAGTCAGACTGCTTTTTGTTAGTGTGACTCAGCGCATGCTTAGAGGACAGCTTTCTCACTAATGAGTTTAGGTGAAACACACACACACACACACACACACACACACACACACACACACACATCAACAACAACCCTAAAATGTTACACCCCCAAATCCTCAGCTACAATTGTGAATACAGAGCACTCTGAAGAGCTGCACTCATTTGTGCCAGAGAGGCTGACCAGAAACCCCTGAAAGAAACCTTTAGGAAGGGATAATTCACAGGAAATGTGAACATTTCTGTCATATTGCCAGGGGCCGAGATGATCCAGTCACCTAGCGCTGAGCAGTGATCTAGATAGGAGTTCTGCAAGCTTTAATTTCTCGTCTCTCACTGATCTTGAAACTTTTCAGACACAAGAATTAAATACTAAGATGGAGTTTTGAAATGCTGAAGCTTTGAATTCAGGTCTCTAACACATAAAAAAGCCCCCCTTCAAAGTCAGGGGAATATTTTGGTTCAAAGTTGCTAAGAAATTTCTTTCTAATCATTTGTTCCTCATTACAATACTGAACCATATACTCCGTTACCTATACATAATAAAGAATATCAGTGGTTAGGTATTCTAAGGAACCATTAAGCAAAGAGCAGAGACAACAGAGATGGAAAGTGTGAGTTCTTAAATTGTCCAGTTTTCTACTTAAAAATGGCCATCCACAAAAGAGCAGAAAAGAGTATATTATGCCTAAGTTTGAAAAGTTAGCTGAGAGAAACTTCCCCCAAGGAAACTCAAATAGTGTGCTCACAAGTCAAAGACTCCATATTAGCTATCATCAGTACATTATCAAACTAAAGGACAATTTTGCGTAATAAACTAAATGGAAGTATAAAGATACTACATGTAAGAGTTACTTATCATGTTGCTGTGACAAAAAGTCCTATAAAGGCAATTTAGGGAGGAAAGGGTTTATTTTTCTCACAGTTCAAGGGGTGGACCAGCATGATGGAGAGGTCAGGGCAGCAGGAAGCTGAGGCATCTGGTCACACTGCATCTCCATTGGTGGTGGCTGCTGCTATCCTTTCTTTCTTATTCAGTTTGACACTCAAGCATAGATGGTGCTGCCTCTAGGGTGTGTAGGCTTAGTTAATACACCTTACAAAATCCTTCACAGACAAGCCCACAGGTTTGTTCCTGTGATGAGTCTCAATCCTTACCCACTGTTTTTACCCACTGAACCATTTCCAGCCCAGAAAAGAAAACTCAGCACTTCCTCAGATCCAGGGACTCTTTGTTAGATTAATAGTCTATTTAGCTAGGGAAAGTGAGATTAGATAGAACGTTGGCTTTAAAGTCACAAGGAAAAAAGGATTGTCATCTAAGAAAAAATATACACCAAATTAATGCATTAAAATTTAAGGAAAACTAAGAAATTCCAAGATAAACAAATTGAAGAAATTGTCAATAGCAGATATGAAAAAAAATGGCAGCCATTAGAGTCTTACATAAAAGGGCATTGGACAAAGACTAAATTGCCATGAGTAAACAAAACAATATATAAAAAGTAATTTTGCATTCAAAAATACCATGTTTCCATTGGTGGGTCATCATTTAAAGTACAGTTATACCATTTTTAAGCACAAATACCTACAATAAAAAAGAAATATTTTTAATTTGATAAGCATGTCAAACGAACAATGGCTGGAATAAACCCAAAACAAGAAGAAAGGGAAAAATAAATTGTAGGGTAGAAATGAATGGTATGAAGAATAGAAAAAAATAAAAGGCTCAAGAAAAGCAAAAATTATTTCTTTGAAACTATCAAAATATTACCAGACCATTAACAAGACATATGAAGAAGAAAGTAAGGTCCTAAAATATTAAACACTGATTATGAGGAGTGGGCACTGTACAAACCTTATAGAAATTGAGTATCATATGTATCAAAGTGTATCAGATATGTTTGGTAACTGTAGCAAACGACTGCAAAGATAGTGGCCCAAAGCCAAATGAATTCATTTTTTTTCATCGTTACTTTGTTCAGAAGACTGGAATGGAACTCACTACAGCCATACCTGGGTGTGTCCATTTCATAACTGCAAGCTTAGGGTGTGGAAGCTTCCTTGCTCTCCATCTCCTAGATAGATCTACTTTCTTTGTGTCCTTCTTTCCCCTCTACCTTCATACTCAAAAATAGCTAGTGGAATCAGCTCTGACATCAGGATAACAACTCTGACTCTTCAGATATGATCCCTTCTCATTATATTGGACTCACCCAAATAATCCAAGTTTGACTCCTATCTTAAGCTTGGATAATTAGCTTTCTTTTTTTTTCCATTCACTACTGAGAATTTATTTTATTTTATTTTATTTTTGCTTTATTATTATGTATTTTAAATTTTATACATCAGCCATGGGTTCCCCTGACCTCCTCCCTCCCACCCCCAGGCCCACCCTCCCCCCAGACCTTCCCCTCCATTCCCATGTCCTCCAGGATCTTGGGCTTACACAGGGACACTTTGCTCAGTCTGGAAGGAGGTGACTGGACCTGCCTGTACTGAATCCACCAGGTTTAAATAATTAGCTTTCTTAAGTCAATCACTCTGTCTTGTCTCCATTTTTCCTCCACAGTGGAGGACCTAATAGTTACATTCACTCCAGCTTCATCACCCAGGAGACTGTTCTTATTTCAAGGTCAAGTAATTAGCAACTTTAATTCCATCTGCCATTGTTAGCCCTCTGTGCCAAGATACAGGTTCCATAGATTGTGATTTGTTATTTTAGAGGCCCATGATTCTGCCTGCCAAAAAAACTATGAATAATGTATGCTAACAAATTAGATAATTTAAATGAAGCAGACATATCCCTAGAAAGATGAACACTGGAAGTTATCTCAAAAGGAAGCAGAAAAGTCTGAACAGATGTATAAGTTAAAGAGAGTTCATTTACAATAAGGGAATTATTTTAAACTTTCTACAAAAAGCTCAAGCATATATTGCATCAATGGTGGATAATACCAAACTTAAATGTAGAATTATTAAGAACTCTTTCTATTCTGACCCTACACTTTACCAAATAAGATTAGTAGTAGTAGTTGTAGTAGTAGTAGTAGTAGTAGTAGTAGTAGTAGTAGTAGTAGTAATAAAATTCTTTGCAATTAATTCTATTGGGATAGTATTATCTTGTTGCCTCAAAACAATAATTTTACTAGGAAAACAAAAGACTGTTCTTATCCTCTACAGATAAGAATGAAAAAAAAAATGGTAAACTAAAATAAAATACTAGCAAACCCAATATAGTACTGCAGATGAATAAGGGCCAGCATTATTAGTAAGGGCTCATTAGAACTCCTTTGATTCATCATCTAAAAATCAATCAATACTGCAGAGAAAAAACAATACCACATGACCATTTCAGTAGATTCAGAAAAGCAACTGAAGAAATACCAAACACAAAATCCAGAGGTAGAAATGAACTTCTTGGGCCTTGAGAGAGGCACACTAGTAGAAGACCCTTATCAGACCACTCACAACCACTTGTAACTCTAACACCAGAGCATTCAATGCTCACTTCAGCCACTATGAGCACCTACACTCACACATGTACTGAGAATCCAGTGAGGAACAGAAAGGAAGAATAAAAAATAAAAACAAAATTACAAATGAGAGCAAAAATTTAATGATTTTATTTCAGGTAAAAGAAATTGGTTTTCATTTAACACAGAGACATTTCTTCCAATTATGATTAAGTGCTAATATTATCACTTTAGCCTATCTGTTTGTCCAGTTTAAATACATGAATACTTTTCTACCTTCCCAGTCTACATGATGTTATAACCCAAGCCTGATTCAGGTATTATTTAAAAAAAAATAATGAGAACTTGGGCATCAACACAGACCATGGCTGCATTAGGGCTCTGAATCCAGACAGGGGCCCTGGTAGCAGTCCAGACCCAGACATCACCATGGCCCTGGGTGGAAATCAAGCCACCCATGCCAGCCCACACCTCCCTGCTTTCACATCTTCAGATATGCTTCTGTGTACAGGACATGAGCCCTTCTGCCTCTCTGTTTCCTATACCTTACCATACCATACATTTGCTCACCTTCCTAGCGCCTGTCTGCCTGGCACCAAGTGTGGGTTTTCTTGTCCTACCCTGTCCCTGCTCCAAGAGTAGTCCCAGTGAGGGGCTAGCATTGGTAGTATAGTAGAAACAAGAGGCCTTGAACCAGACCAATGACTCTTTCAATGAACATTTGCAGGTGAAGATATATGGATAAAAGGTTTACTGTATAATTAATTTACTTAGTCACACTACAGTTTCCATGACTAGAATGATTTTTTTTCTTTTTTCTTCTCTTAAATTTTATTTTGGAAGGAAGTTTGCAAGGGCAGAGTGCAGATATGAAGGGAAAAGAAAATGAATGTGATCAAGATGCATAATGTGAAATACAAAGAATAAATGAAAGTTTAAAAAAGGGAGAACTAAAATTTTCATCCTTAATTGTCTTACTCATGTGAGGTGATAATGCCTGGTCAGTGTGTATGTATTCTCACTTTTTTTTCTCAAAATAACACTTAAGCCTTCACTGAACTGCTATCGGTATTCAAAATATGAGGACTTGATACATCAATACTAATAATTTGATGTTGGTCCTAATTTACATTCCAGGGCTATTATTTTTACATTAATTGTAGGCAAAAGATGTATAGCTAGATGAATTAGAGAATCTGATCTTTTTTTTTTTTTAGATATATTCTTTTTGCTGATTTCTAAAACCTGTCAACACCTGGAATTCATGGAAATATTTTTAAATGTTCTTAGCCATGTTTTTATCATTGATGGAATGTACATTAACTCATGGCAAAGCCACAAAGAGGAACACATGCATGTGTTATACTTCTTGAAATGAACATGTATCCATTCAGTTTGGAAATATTGTGGTTATGTTTTGTGGAATAGAGGACTCTTGGTTTATTCCTATATGTTAAAAATGCAAACTTACATGCTATTATGCAACTACATCCTTAGGAAAGACTTTAAGAAAATCTATCCCTTGGGAAGGCAATACAGAAGTAGTCCATGAGAGGGTTCAAATTCTTTAGTGCCTAACAGTTCTTAGTCTATTTATAAAGAATGAAAACTAAACAGAATGTACTAAAGTGATAACCATTCTTTCACACCTTTAAGACTGTTTATATCACCAGTATCTGCAGCATATATAATGTGAGTACTGATGGTTTTGTTTTTACCTGGTTCACCAGCACTGTTTATATAACAAATGAAAATCACTGAACCTCAAAGATGTAGAGATGTAGTAGTTGACCAATAATTATAACAAAGGTCATCGGCCTATTAATTATTTAATCACTGTCTCCACATCATTTTAGTGATTATGTAAATTAATTTAATTAAATGTGTCATATATAAGGATTTATGACATTTAAGGCTCAATTTTCACTATTACACCTGAATTTTCATTTATAAAGAATTATATTAACATACTTTTTTCTTTTAAACTACAGAAGGATTTTATGTTTATTAATTGTATTAATAGTAGGGATATGTAACATTCAGAGTCCAGTACTCCCCTCTTTAGTGTTAAGCACATCAGTGTATTCATATGTAAATAATCATATGTGTGGTGGTTTGAATAGGAATGGCCCCCATAGACTCATATGCTTGAATGCTTGGCTCAGGGACTGGCACTATTACGAGGTGTGGCCTTGTTGGAAGAAGTGTGTCACCGTGGAAGCTGGCTTTGTGGTCCTATATGCCCGGTGTGGCAGTCTCTGCTGTCTAAAAATCCAGATGTAGGACTCTTAGCACCTTCTCCAGCACCATGTCTGCCTGTGCACCCCCATGCTTCCCACCATGATGGCAACAGTC
Organism: Onychomys torridus; assembly: GCF_903995425.1. Classification (NCBI taxonomy): domain Eukaryota; kingdom Metazoa; phylum Chordata; class Mammalia; order Rodentia; family Cricetidae; genus Onychomys; species Onychomys torridus. Next base: position 35,729,034 of record NC_050456.1, on the reverse strand, counting down.
CCAATTAAACATTTCCTTTTATAAGAGTTGCTGTGGTCACAGTGTCTGCTCACTGCAATAAAACCCTAAGACAATAGGTAACTTGAGGGATATCATTTTTCTGTTCTCAAATGTTCTGCTGATGTTTACCCCACCCTTTACAGGATGATTTTCAGAGTGAGGGTAGAGCCATATTTTAAATTATACAACTCAACAATGATATGACTAACACTTTAGACTTTTAAATAATTGCTTAAAGCAATAACTTCCATTCTTTCATTCACCTATAAATCTGGGGATGCCAAATAGCTACGAATAAATTTCACTTTTCTTGACAACAGCCGGTGTCAGCGTCCCACCTACATCCAAACTCACATGGCATCTTTGATTCCCAGCTTTTCTTCCCTCCTTGGATTTTCCTGGAAGAAAGCTATAAGCTTTCTAGGAAATGAAAAACAGATGAGGCAGGTGAATAGAGCCAATTTCTTTGTCCACATTCAGTTTTTCATTCCACAAGGTTATAACAGAGTGACTCTAAGAGGAAGTACAGGGTAAGAAGATGAGGGACTTGTATTTAAAGGCTTAAAACCTATAAATAACACATTCACAAACTGATGACTCAATTCTGCCCCATTGCCTAGTGAATCCTGCCATAGCTTCACTCACCTTGTATCATACAATATCTAGATTATATTGAACATCATCTTTCTTGAGTGCATAGTGGAGACTTACTAATTCTCTAATGTAAAAGTGTTTACTACAGAATGTATTGTACTTTAACTAGCTTATCCAAAAAAAAAAAAAAAAAGGAGAAACTCAACATCCTTATTGTAATTTCCTATTAGTGATTTGTATGAGACACTGCCACTGAAAATTTTTTCACCTAAGTATAGGGTTTTTGGAAATACACTTTTGTAAGTGTTTGTGAAAGAGTTTCCTTAGTTCCTTTGTGAGTACAGGAAAAATAAATCTGATTGAAATAAAAATTAGTAAGACATTTTAACATCGGTCATTAAGATTTACTGTACACCTAAGATGAGTCAGGTACTTTGAAGAGCAGTGGGTTCTGAAGTGACCAAGATTCAAGCCCACTATTCTTTAGAGTTCCATGGATGGCATTGAAAGGACAACTCCAGAACTGAGAACAGGAGAGCTCCCTAAAGTACTAAAGAGATGTGAGGCTCCAGACACTTGGCCCACAGGGAGCTCTCCACCCTTCTCTGATGGCCATCCTTTCTTAAAAGTAAACGGGTATCCTTGGGCTTCGGAGAATTTTCATGGTTGATGTCAGTGATGACATCAGTTGGCAATGTGACACTGAGTGAACCATGACTGAGGAATTTTCCTCCATCCACTGGGCCTAAAAGCATTTTTTAGTCCATGTTAGTGTTTCTTAACTGCTAATTGATGTGATAAGGCTCATCTCCCTGTGGAGCATACCATCTCTAAGCAGGCAAGCCTGGGCTGAAACTGGGAGTAAGCAAGTAAGCATGTCTCCATGGTTTCTGCTTCAGTTCCTGATTCTAGATTCCTTCCTTGAGTTCCTGTTGTAGTCTATATGTGTATGAAATAAGTCTGTTGGTCTACATTAGGAATTTATATTTCTTTTCCTACATGAAAAAAGGTGGATCCATTCACAATTAGTATGTAGTGAAGATTGTATCTTGTTTCAATAATTTTATAACTTAACTACATTCTATAGTAGAAGTGTGAATCTGACTATATACATATACAAATTCAAATAAAAATTAATATGTGTATATGTGTGTTTATCTCCGAATGTCTATACACATTAATTTATGCTTATTGAAATAATATATTCAGATAAACATTACTCAAAAGGACTCCACATTTTTGGTTGATGAATGTTTGTGTCTTCTAAGACTTAGCCATTATTGCTTCTAATTCTTGTCCTTGTTAAATACTTTTGCTTATTAAATTCTACCAGTTTCACAAATTCATATGAAAAGTAACCTTCATTGAAGTGTGATCCTAATTAGCCTTAACAATAAAAACCCAGAGTCAGATATTGAGGGTGAAAGTTGAAAGATCAGAGAAGCAGAGCAGCTAGCCACTAGAAACTTCTTACCTCTATGAATTCTCACACCTGTCTCAATGAATCCTCAGATTGAATGGGGCAGATCCTGTCTCTATCTGCTTTGTATTCCTGTCTCCACCTTCCTAGTGATGGGATTAAAGGGTTGGACCACCACCACCCAGCTCTGTTTCTCTTTTAGATTGGATCAATCTCTTGTAGGCCTGGGTGGCCTTGAATTCCTGATCTTTCTGCTTTCACCTCCCAAGTGCTGGGATTAAAGGTGAGTATCATCACTGCTCAGCCACTATGGCCTCTAATGGCTGTCTTCACCCTCTGATCTCCAGGCAAGCTTTATTTCTCAGAACAGAAACAAAATATAGCACAACACATCATTAAGTATTTTTCTTTATTATCTATAAGTGCTCCTTTTCTGAATAATAATATAGTAAATCTATGGGTATTATTGATGGAGCATACCAATATACCACTTGGAGTAATATTTTTGTTATCCTGACTATAATGTTCTTCTTCATTACACCATTCTATTAGTCCTTCAAAATGTTGAAATTATGTTTTCACTGTCTACAAGTTCCTATGACATATGTGCACTGCTTTACATATTTGAAATACTGGAGGTTTAAAAACTAAAATATAGTGATCCCAGACAAACATCTCAATGAACTCTTACTTTTTTAAAATTTTTCAATGTACTTGACAGATCATGACATCAAACCTACATGGGACCTCTTTATTATTTTTTTTTTTTTACTTTTGCTTTCTGCAACAATTCTTTGCCTGACATTTGTTCTTATTGTCGTTGTCGTCATCATCATCATCATCATCATCATCATCATCATCTGCACCAAATACTCAGTGTGAGGGATTAAGCAGATTTCCTTTTTCCTTTTGATTATGACACAGTTATTAAATGTGATTTCATCAGAGTTGACATACATTTTAGCCAAAAAACATTTGTTGATAGAGAGACACTCTGGTTAATAACACATTATAAATATCACATTGAACAGTTTTTGTTTATTTTGATAAGTGCAGCCATTTAATATGTGACTTTCAATTTTGTTGATGGTGAATACCAAATCATGGGCATACCCCTTTTTTACAAACTGGAGTGTGCCCTTCACCTCTCATATAATCCTTGCTTGGATATTTACTAATCTATGAAAACAACTTACATTTTCAGCCAAATATTGAATGACTTAGACCACAAATTAGAGATTTCCCCTTTAAATAAAATTGTATGTTGATGTACTTCAAACCATTTCCTAATTTTTTTTTAATTGGACACTTGAATACATCTTGAGGTTCATCATCTTCTTTTAGTGGCATCACTCTTTCTCTTTTGCTCTTGTCCTTGCACAATTCCCAGAACCAGTATTGGTTTGGAATTCATTCATGGCTGTGAAATTTATTTGTCAGAATTTGTCAGATTGTTATAGCACAAGACAAAGATATTCCATTCAAACATTGAATGTGATGTTACACAGCTGAACAATTGAAATAATTATTCATCTAAAAAAGCTAAAATCATATGTCATCACAGATAAAATATAGACAGTTATTTTATACTCACTTGTTTATATCCATTCCATTCTATTTGCAAAACAGATTAAATTCAAGAAAGTTATGTTTAATTTTAAATAACCCTAATTTTTTGAAGCTGTTGTATCTCTGTGACCAAGAGAAGTATTTTTACTTCTTTATAGAGATTATATCCCATTAAACTGCCTTATTTGCAAATCATCTAGAAATACTCACGTGATGACTTTGCTCCTAAGTGTTGACCTGTGGTGGGAGAGCTGTTCCCTGACCACTCTCAGTTCCAGGGGCCATTAGTGTATTGACTTGAAATACAGGGCCTGCTCCTGGATCCACAGATGACCAACACTTTGTATAATAAATAAACAAAGTAAGATCAGTAACAGCAAAGCAAACCCAAAGAATAAGCACCATGGCTGTTTGTTGTATGAGAAACTGCCTTACTGAAGAAGCCTTAGACTCCATAGAGTGGTGATTGATATGTGAAGCACACCCATTCATTCAAGACTGAATTTAAAGCGACGCTCATTATCTCACATGGATCTTTCTGACAATTAAAAAACTTCTGTAATTTAGGAAGTGTATATATTATTATAGTTGTGAGACCATGACTATACACTTGAAGTAATGCAAGTTGTACATTTTTACATCAGGAAACCAAGTTGATGAATTGTAATTCGTCCTGGTAATGGGTTTGTAAAATCAAAAGGCTTTAAACACAGATATCTGATAACTTATTTTAATCACTGATGATAGTTCCTCAGTGTTTACTCCTTAACATATTTTCTAGCCTTTGTATTTTAAATGTGTGGAATTTTTCTATCTTTAACTTTTTGAGTATGTTTAGTCCCACAATTTTTGCACGCCAATATCAGTTCTTCAAGATATTCTTTAAGCATATTATGTAGTTTAGCTAAACATTTCAAGCAGAATGTAATAGACATTAGATTCAGTTAGATTAATGAAGTCAGTCATGTGTTCTTACAAACATTTTTTTTTCTTTTAAATCTTTGTATATTAGTATACTTTTGAACTGTGACAGAGACAGATAATCAGCTGATGTCACAGCACTATCATAGAAATCTCAATGGATGGAGGCTTGCACTAGTCACTTTGTTGAATGATATTTTAGTGCTTAATCTCCTAGATAGCATCTTTCAGACACCTTTTTTGATGATTTATAGATTTCTGTGGAGTCTGGTAAGTAGATTAGATGATTTATGTCCTCAACGGTAGCATAGTACATAAGTAAGTGCAAGATAATTTTGAGTCATCTGAAAAATTCATTTGGAGTGGCAAAACCAAGGGCCATTAACTTGTTAACCAGGAGGAAAACTAAGAAATCAATGTTGGCCCCAGCTAGGAAATTCCTTAAATCCTCTGCTTATATCCGACCTCCACCATTGTCTCTCTTAAACCAGACTATTAACAGTATAACCACCTGTCTCCTTTTTCCAGAGTTAGTGTTGACATCCCATTTCAACACATTAAGGCAATAATATTAAATCATAATCACTCAGGAGGTAATGAACTTTTCTTCTTTATTATTTGTTAAAATATTCTTCAGTGTAATTATTATTTTATATATTTATTTTACTGAAGTCTGTGTTGTTAACTCCATGAACATACATTGCTCTTTATTACCTAGAAAATTAATCAGATCATGGATCTATTTTTGATATAAAATATACTATATTAATGGATCACCTTTGAATTACCCTTTTCTAATGCCTACAAATTAGTTGAACATGAAATAAATAAGAATGAAATATCATTTTTATTTCAAAAGCTTAGAGACTTCATCTCATAAACTAATTTAAATCTCAATATATTTTATCAAGTGACTTGGGTATACATATTAATTTCTCTATTTTGTTATCAAGTATAAATATAGTATATGTTTAAATGTGAAATGGGTTCTTTGGACTCATATATTGGAACACTTGGCTCCCAACTGGTGGTATTAGTGTTTGTGGAATCTTGGGACAAAAGACATGACTGGTAGAGAAGCATGGTAGGCAGTTGGCATAGTTGCTGAAGGTACATCACTGGGGTCCAGCTTCACTGGTAATGGCCCCACCCCTTCAGCTACCACTCTCTGATTCTCTTATGCTAATTCAGCAAGAACTTCCTTAATTCACCCCAGCTGTACTGAGCCAAAGCAAACTCTTCTTCCTCTAAGTTGCGTCCATCAGGTATTTGTCAGTTTAATTAAAAAGCAAGCATACTAACACACAAAAGCTTTGTATTTTCCAGGAATAAGTAATTTTAAATGCTGCCTTGCTTTCTGTAGAGTGTGATCAGAAGGCAATGACAGTTTTGACTGATTTTACCACAAATGGCAAGCATCGCTACAGTAAAGGAAAGCAGAAAGAATGTCAAATGGACCAGCTCTGAGCAACTTTGCCTTCCACTGTTTGGTAACTGACTAATTAACCATGTTTCCCCAGGCATTTTATAGAACATAAAATAGTTTGAGAAGTCTATTTAATTGCAACACTTTTCAGAAATAAACATGAGTTTTCAAGCATCTGTTGAAGGCATAATAACAGAAGACATTGTGAGCAGACTATCCCTCTTACACACTTTTAAACAGAAACAACTATTCTCCTACAAACAAATTTTTGGTTCACAGTAAAACATGCTTTCCTTCCAACTGCTCATTTTGCTTGTGCAGACACAGAATGGTGGAACACATCGGGTGCTTTGAAACTACACAATCCGTTCTGTTAACCTAACGTGGAGTACTTTGGGGCAAAATAATTCTTCTTTCTCCTCCTCCTCCTCCTCCTCCTCCTCCTCCTCCTCCTCCTCCTCCTCCTCCTCCCCATTCTCCTCCTCCTCCGTCTCCTCTTCTTATTGCTCTTTCTGCCTTTTGTCATTTTCCTTCCCATTTCTACATTAAGGAAAATAAAATGATAATAATGAATGAGGGTGTTGGCTGCTGGTAAACTTTATGTGATAAAACAGACTTGTAGGCACCACTTTTTTCTCTTTTAAAGAGACGAATGAGCCTTCTGTGATTCTCTCTTTTAGGGACAGATCAGACTAGGCAAGAGATGAGTAGCTACAAGACAACAACCACAGGAAGACTAAAGAGAAGTGATGTCTAGCTTTACAAAGAATACAATGGAATGGTTTCCAGGGAACCTAAACCCCATTAGAAAACTCACTGTAGAAACACATTTATGTTTTCCTGACAATTAAAGAGGTTTCAGAACTGTAATTCAACATTGAATCCAGTTTCCAAAGCAGATAGCTGCTGCTTCTGAAGTCTTACTCCACATGGGCTGCAGAGACAGAAAGAATGAAGGAGAGAAAGAGGATGGGGTGGGGGTAAGGGTGAGGGGGCATTTGTAAGAAAAATATCAGGATAGTAAGAATTTGAGCATCAGTTCAGAAGAGTGGATTTAGAAAAGCAAGCAAGAAAATGTCTCTAGTGTGTCTGTTGGGGAGTCATGTGACTTCCTGGCACTAGCAGGGTCTACAGCCTGCCTCCAGACCGATTTTATCTCACAGAACATTTTAGTTTTCAGGCTCTTATTTTGAATTACTGCTTCCATTTACAGAGCAGGATAATGTACTCCAAAGTCCTCTTTGTTGCCTCTTTTGAAAAGTCTAAAAATGACTAAGGCTGATTCCTCTTCCTTGTGTGGCTCCAGATTTCAATAGAGCTGTTGAGTGGCTTTTCTCTTCATCCAAGATACAAATCCACTTCACTCAGCTCACTCTGCCTGGCTTCTGAGACACACACACACACACACACACACACACACACACACACACACACACACACACACACACACACACACACACACACACTTTATATAGCAGCTTTGGAATAATTTTCATCAAAATTAAACAACTAGGCATGTTGGCACACCCTTTATCCCAGCAATGGGAAGACAGGGGAGGTGGATGATGTCTATGAATTCATGACCAACCTGAATTCCAGCATAGTAAATTCCACGCCATGTGGGGATACACAATGCGACCCTGTATTTAAAGAAGGAAAGAACCCCAGTCTGCCCTTAGATACAAGATAAAAGTCATTCTATACATATTTATTATTCACTCAATGCATGCCAGACACTGATTTCAGACATTGAAAAGCAACAAAAAAAAATTATTTGATTATATATTTGGATAACAGACAACAGCCAAAATAGTCAAATACAGTATATAGAATGCTGTTGATAAGTGTCATAAGAACTATATCAGTGAGTTGCTATTTTAGGCAGTGTCATTAAGAAAAGTCACATGAAGAAGGTGACATTTAAAGAAAATGAGTGGACAAAACCTCTGCTCTTTGAGGGGAAATTTTCGGGGATGAATGAGAAATGTCGTTCAGAACTTGCAGACTCACTTGTATGGTATAAGAGCCTAAATCAGCTACACTCAGAGGGAATATGTCTGTGTGTGGATTGGTACAAAGGGACCAGTTCTACAATGTCTTCGAGATGGTTACTAGCACCCCATCTTTCATGCTGAGTGTGAGTATATGATCGTAGATGAGACACTGTTAAGAAAATGAGTTCATGCTAAACCTAAACCTACACGAACAAACCGAGTGTAGTTTACATTATCTAAATAACCTCCAGATCTCTCAGCTACTATAAACTAACCTTTGCTCTTCAAGTTGTTTACATACTTTAGATTCATTGGTTGTAAGAAAGCCTTCAGGTAGGACCAACATCATGTCCTAATATGAGATATTTCTTCAGGACAAATACCTCTTTTGATTACTGAATGATTTTCTAAGTCCCTCCTCATTGACACCTTTAAAAAAAAATCTACTGCTGTGTAACAGGGAAAAAGACCTTTAAGCTTTTCCTTTATTTAATGATCTTGAAATTGAGCTTGTCAGTAGAAGACACTAAAGCATGGAATAAATAAAGTTTCTCTTTTCAATTCTGAAATAGTTGGATTTTACTCATTTTATCTATTACAAGAATATTGAAATGCTGCTTCTGGTGAAAATTTACTTGAATTGCACACCCAAGGTAAATATTCTGGTTCTTGGCTTACTGTGGCTTTCCCAGTGGGAGGCTATACACACCTATATTCTGCTGTTCTGCTGATGAGTGTTTTCTAATATGGTGTATTCATCCAGAGCCAGTAATAAACTGTGTGTACCCTGGGGATGTGGCCTGCCTACCCAGGTGGCAGCTGCAGATCAGATCAAATATAGGCAATGCAGCAAAATTCTCCACTCTCTGTTGAGTTATGGCCATACCTGCTTCAGGGAGGTCTAGATGCTAGACTTAAGGAGGCAGCTTCACCAAAACAAGTTGATCCTTCCTTGGGAATTCTCCCTAATCTTAGACATTTCTATACACTTTCACATATGTGTAAAATAGATTTTGTAAATATGTTGTTAAACAAATTTTGATATGTGTAGTTACAATATATTAAATATACACTGTACTATAATATTTAAACACATTACAAATATCTGTAATTTAGGATATATTATAAACAACATAGCCATTATTAATTTAATAATTCAGTGTGTGTGTGTGTGTGTGTGTGTGTGTGTGTGTGTGTTCATGGACATGTCTGTGTGTGTTCAAATTTATTGCCTGATTTCTGACTCCTGATTGGACCCTGAGAGATCAAGTGGTGAAAGGAGAAACATAATCATAAAATTTTAAGACACATCACCACCTTTAATCCCAGCACTTGAGAGACAGAAGCAGGAAGATCTCTGAATTTGAGGTCATCCTGGTCTACAGAGTGAGCTGCAAGGCAGCCGAAAAGCAAAAAAATAAAAACATAAAATTAAATAAGCACATGATTGCCTTGGCACAATTGGAAAAGTCCAGTTAAAGGTGGAAGTTTCTATAGATCTCAGGACATTCCTGCCATGACAAGAAGAAAAGCAGCAGCTGATATGAAGGAAGCATGTTCAGCTCACAGATTTTTATGGCATCAATAAATTATGCAAAGACAAGGTTTAATTCAAGGCCACAAACATTTGTTAAACAACAGTTGCATACAGAGTGACTGTGACCTTTCCTGAAGCACACATACTTCTTTTATTATAGTATATGTAAAAGCAGGGAAAACACCAATTTATTTTTCTGTAAGTATATGTATATGTTTTTTTCACTAGATGCTGGTATCTATATAAATAGGTCATTGTTTTGCAATTAGAATAGGTGAGGACTGGAAGAAGAAAAGAAACAAACATGCGCCTACACACACACACACACACACATACACACACACTCTATCATGATGACATAAGACATATGATGGGAGGAATGAGAGTAACATGTTACTGCAAAATGCAGAGAAACAGCTATTCAAATCAGAGAGGGAACTGGAGAGAGTTCAAATATGAATTCTACCCATGTATAGCTCAGTGCACTAGTGAATTTATAGGACTACTAACAAGATTATAGGTGAGGGGTTACTTAATGGAATATGGATGATTTAGAGAGCCAATGACTCATACAAATTGCATCCATGGATCATTGTTGTGTGACACTATTCCTATGATGTGTGAAAAAAAAATGTCTCTTCATTCCAGTTAGGGAACTTGTGACAAATCAAAGGAAAGAATCACCAATGTCTTGGGGTTATTATAAGAGTATAGGTAAGGGGTTACTGATGGGAAAGGGGTTACTGATGGGAGCAGAAATGACATGCAGACAGTCCAACCTCCAACCCAGCATGAATGACACATCACAAAAGCTGAAAACCTAAAGCTCACCTAATAACCCGCAGGCCCATCAAGAGGTTGCAGCATATCCTTTTCACACAGTTCAATTGGCCTGAACCTCTTCTAGGCAGCTTAGCTGCTCTCTGCTTCTAGGCATTTATGCAGGTCTCTGCTTCTTCCAAGTAATTCAGTTCATCTCTTTTAGGGAGTTCCTATTGCCTGAGAATGTCTCTCAGTGGTCCTTATGGTTATATGTACTTAAGAAAGAGGGTGGGGCAAGCATAATGAGTTTTGTCATTTTCAGGTACTTCCTGAATCCTATGAATGTTTTCCTTCCTGTGCATACAGAGCTTCCCTGCAGAATGGAATGTTTTATATCCTCATAGAATATGCTCTGCCTTAATCAGGTATCTTAAGGTGTAGAATATTTCTCTTCCTTTTATAGGCCCCTGCTGTTTCAACTACTTTCTAACACCTCATGTTTATAGGAGACACTTTTCTCCAAGAAGGTAGTTTTTAGTCTCAGAAGAAACTAGTATAAACAAACAAACACCTTGCTGTACTGACAGGCAATTCTAACATATCTGAGGATCTCCTCACCTCAGCAATAATTACTGCTTGTATATAAACATGAAGAGGGTGCTTGTGAATGGTCTTAAGTTTCAGAAACTCTTTGGTGTTTCTGAGTTGTTTATTTCCTAAAACTTGTAAGTGTTGTGTATTTCCTAAGTTTTAAGGAGCCTCTCTTGATGATCCACTGTTTCAGTTTTGCAAGAAACTGCTATACAACAGATGTATAATAGGAAGATAATGTGTGTCTGTCCATGACTGTTAGAGATAATTTAACTGTGGCAAACACTGCTGTTAATGATTTCCATGTGAGACTTTGCTTTCTTGGATCTTTGTGTTAAAATTATACCTCAATAAGAAAGATAAATTCATGAGAACACTTACTTGGGTTGTAAGACTGAAGTACTTCATCTCTGTGACTAAGTGTTATAGAATAATGTGCTGAGTTCCATTTGCTAGTTGAGGAATGAAGTTAATGTTGTAGGTGTTCATATGATACTAATGGAATAATTTACTAACCAGTATTATTGGTTATAAGAAAAAAATCACAAAAATGACAGAATGTCTACCAAAATTTAATAAGATATTGTGATGCTGGAAAACATCTTGGTAACTTCATTTCATCACTAACCCAAAATGCAGAAAAGGTATTTGTGTTTAGATGAATTATGTTATCAGAGAGTCTAAAGAGTATACTGTGTAACTCTTGCTTATCCCAAATGATTAATATTTATTTGAGCTGTTTAATTATAAAATAAAACATAGAGGTTATAAATCCTTATTGTGTTAAAACTCAGTGCTAATGACACTGTTTCTCATTTAGAATATTTTCCTTATAATAGAAAAACTATTTGAGGATAAAACTCCATTTACTTGTGCTGAAAATGCTTATTATACATGATGTTATTCTTGGGTAGACTGGTTCCTAAAAAATTATTGATATGAACCCATCCAGTTGTTTCAATCCTTAAAGAAACTGTGGAAATCATACTCTTGTTCTTTTGAAATTTAGCAATCCTGGAATTAATGTGGAGGCTGAAGTATTGAGGGAGTTTAGGCTATATTTTTTGGCATAAGATCAATGGATCAGTTCCAGTGTAAACAAAGGTTGGTTTAGTCAAATTAGCCATCTGTCTCTGAGGAATTTAAACAGTAACATGACACATTTTACTACTGTAACCAGCTTTTCCCTATTTTTAAATTTCTCTGAAATAGAGGAGGTACAGCGGATAATCGCAGTTCCCAGGTTTCCTCTTCAGATTAATGTCTTCGATTGCACAGTTGTATGACTCTTGTGCATCAACAGCTGGTATGTTGTGTGATAGTTGCACATTTAAAGGAACATCCCTTTCTAGATCTCACAGTTCTTAAAATCTTTTATAGTAGTATGACCTCTATTCCATTTCTTTTTTCTTTGTTGATTGTCCAATTAAATTTACCATTCTTTGTGAAGTGATCTATAAGCTTGAATTACTTGCTTAAAGTTAGTGCCACATTTTATTTCCTGACAAATGGCAAACAAAGGTGTCTACTTCTGCTACGTGACTAACATTTGGACAAGATAATATATTCTTGGAAATTAGAAAAACTTTTATTAAGGCTAATATTGAACTCCATAGTAAGCTGTCAATATTGTTGGTAATTCATAGAGTAGATGTTCACTTCCTGTAGGTTCTTAGTAACTCCTCATTGCCTAGTTAGAAAAATTTCACTTTATTATATTCTCAGTTTCTTATATTGATGTTGATGTATTTTGGTTCTTTTTTTTAACATTCAAAAGTGGTGGAATTTTGACTAATGTAAATAAATTCTGGGTAGACTAATTGTAAAGAAAGTCACTTTCAGTGACAAAATGCTTGGAACTCCCATTGGCTCCAGCAATTTAAAATTCACAAGGAAGTAACTCATCCTTTATAACAGGCATAAAACAGAGCTAGTCATTAGCTTTCATTCTTTTGTATCGATAATTATATTATGGTTGTACATGTAATACATGAAAGTGTAGATGTACTTAATAAATGTAAAACTACCAGCTGGAGAACAATACACATTGTATGTTTAATAATGCATTTGTTCATATTTCATTAGCAATTTCCATTTGCCTAAGTCCTTGTGGGAAATTAAATGATTGGACTCAGTTGGTTGTTTTGTCCCTCATCATCACCACTTGCATTTCCTCAAGCTTGAAAGAGCAACCATTTCTTAGCCTGCAGAGAGCTACATTATCTACTAGGACCATTGAAATATTCAGAGATGTGGATACACACACAGCTTCCGTTGTGTGACTGGCTGTGAACTCTGTCCTTCTCACTGTCATTGCTGGGTGAGTCTGTTGTTCCAGGAAGAATAGGAGCTTTTAAGAACCCATATAGAGGGCAAGCCTAGCTGAAAGCGTCATAATTCAGCCAATTCCCAGCCAAACTGAATGAATACCTGGATGTGAGATAAATAACTGGTGCTTTGAACCACTGAGTTTCAGGTTATGCATCATTTTGGTGGCTGAAAACTTAACTGATTCTGTAGCTTTATTATGAAGCTCATTGACTTTGTAACTATTGTGCAGGAACTTAAAGATGAAAAATTCCACTCTACCTATTTGTTTCTCTCTCCCTCTTGCTTTCCTTGTGCCTCCCCCCTCTTTCTGTCTAAAGTTACTTGCACGAGATGCCACTGCTCCTAGGATCTGTTCTCTGACTTAGGCTCAGTCTGTTGCTCTATTACTGAGCTTCACATCACACAAGTCAGAACCACTTTTTATACTTTCTTCTACCAGGGCTGGTAAGCTCTGCCTAATGTTTAGGAGGAATCAGCCAAGACATCACAACGACTACACATTCTTTCCCCTTTCTTTAAGAAAAGCAGCTATTTCCACTGACTGCCAATGTAGGACATGACATTACTTACATTCCATTTAAACTTTGGATTTTACTTAATGTTCCAAAATGAGGAGTTAACCTCAATAAACTAAGTAACTGACTTACATCTGAATGCTCAAGGGAGGGAAGTGAAACAGCTCCTTGAAGAATAAAGAATACCCTCTAAGAAGAAAATCCTTTTCCGAACAGTCACAGCAAAACCAAATGACACCCAGCTTTAGGTACAGCAGGATGATTTCTTCTTTTATTTGCAAGTCTTCGGGAGTATGTGTGTGCCATTTTAGAGCATCTTGTACATGAAACAAACCATGTAAGTAGCATGAATCAAATTCATTTGACTGCCTTTCATTTTATGCTTCTAGACATGAATCCAAATACTAGACTGAATGAATGTCGAACATTTGGTGATTCTAATGATGGCAAATAAACTCTGCAGAGATAAATGTAATTTCAGTCCAGTTTCTAAATTTGACTCTCAGTCTGTGTCTTCTAGCATTTGAATGTATCCTTCTAGGATTGAAATAGCAAAAGAGGTGTGATTTTTCTCTCGGCCTTCCAAATTGGTCAATAAGACATTGATTGAACCTGTTGTTTTCTCTCTACAGAATCACAAATTTTCTAGGGACTGTTTTCATCCATGTTTTAGTGTAGCCCTCACAGATTCTATCACACGTTCCCTCACAGTTTATAACCTTTCTACTCTGGGTGTGCAAGTACTTCATCAGAAGTCCACAGGCTTGGTTCAGGGAGCCAGTGTTCACACCAAGGCAGCCTTGCCCACGTGGCTAATGAATTGGTTGACATTGATGAAGATCTTTTCCCATTCGGCAGGCTGTCACTTTGTCTTGTTGACCGTGTCCTTTGCTCTACAAAAGCTTCTCAGTTTCAAGAGGTCCCATTGACTGATTGTTTCTCTCAGTGTCTGTGCTACTGGTGTTATATTTAGGAAGTGATCTCCTATTCCAATGTATTCAAGACTACTTTCTACTTTTTTTCTATCAGTTTCAGAGTGACTGGATTTATGTTGAGGTCTTTGATCCACTTGGACTTAAGTTTTGTGCATGGTGACAGGTATGGATCTATTTGCAGCCCTCTACATGTTGACATCCAGTTATGCCAGCACCATTTGTTGAAGATGCTTTCTTTTTTTTCCATTGTACAGTTTTGGCTTCTTTGTCAAAAATTATATGTTCTTAGGTGTGTGGATTAATGTCATGGTCTTCAATTCTCTTCCCTTGTTTCACATGTTGGTTTCAGCTGACTCTAAAGCCAGACCTTTTCATTATTACTTGCTCACTCATTGGATGCTTCCAGCCTTCCACTCACACCTGCACTCTGGAAGGCATGGATTCATGAAGACTACACTACAGGTTAGTTAGAGCTGCAGCTGTCTTCATCATTTCCAAAGCAGCTCCTTTCACAACAATAGCTCAGCTCACTCTGTCCTCCTCACAGGTTCCCTATCCAGGACAGACAGCCCCAGTTTACTATGCTCAGAAAGGTTAGTAAAATAAAAATAAAAGCAAAAAAGGCTTGAAGATGAGGTTAGGTGATAGGGCATTTGCTTATCATGTGTGAGACCAGGCTTCAATATCTGGACCTACCAATTACAGTTACAAATAACAGAGGTAGATTTCAGATTATAATCTACATGTATTGGTTTTGAGCACCCATTCTATGTATGTAGAAGTGGAGAGCATGAGCGGAATCACATACATCCTAATAGATCCAAGGTTTTTTTAGGTCCTTCCTGCTGCCGTGACAATATAGTCTTGGAAAAAAGCAAATTAAGGAAAAATAGTTTACCTTCCAATTTACGGTACAGTCTCATGATGGCTGGTAAACTAAGATGGTTAGTATAAAGTGGTTGATATCACATTCAGAATCAGGAACAGAAAGGAATGAATTAATTCATACTAGTGCTTAACTTGCTCTCTCCATTTTATGCTGTCCAGAAGTCCCTGTCCAGGGAATGGCCCCACCCACAATTAAAGTGGTTCTTACCATATTTATTAATATAATCAATAGAAAGCTAGAAGGAAGAAATGACTAGGTAGTTGATTAGTCCCTTCTCTTTGAAAGAATCTCCGTTTGTAAACACCCACATCAGGAGGCTCACAAACATTTGCAACAAATATAACATCTCCAGCTGATCCAGACTCTCTTCCGGCTTCCATGAGCACCCACACACTCTTGACTTGCATAAACATGCACCCAAGCACACATGCACAGGCACACACATGCACATTCAAAAATACACACATGCATACACACACAGGTGTTCACACACACACACACACACACACACACACACACACACATACATCTAGACATGTAAAGAAGGAAATCCTCAATAAGCATGTCCAGAAGTGATTCTAGATTCTATTAACTTGA
Organism: Onychomys torridus; assembly: GCF_903995425.1. Taxonomy (NCBI): domain Eukaryota; kingdom Metazoa; phylum Chordata; class Mammalia; order Rodentia; family Cricetidae; genus Onychomys; species Onychomys torridus. Next base: position 35,712,953 of record NC_050456.1, on the reverse strand, counting down.
TAATTATCATGAACTATATCCTCCTTCAAACATATTGCCTGGGGTTAGATGAGTTTGTGTGATCCATTTATTCTCATGTGTCTCTGCAGGTAATAATTCTAGTGAATATGCTTATCCTGGTACATGTACTAAAAGTCCACTAATGGGACCTTTCCAGTGCTACAAACTGGAGCAAAAGGAGAAAGATAGGAATGAACTGGAATATATCCATATGACCTGGCTCAGAGCTTGTGATAGCACTGGGATGTGCCATTCTCATCCATTATTTTCCTTCTCCTGGGCCTCTTTTGTCTTTCTCTAATTCCCTGGCTTTTGTTAGGTCTATTTCTGCACCTTTCACAAATCTTGTGTTTGGGAGAAGTGATGGTAACTTAGTCTTTGTATACCAATTTCTGGACTGAGATATGGATTTAGTAATTTCATATAAGGTAAGTCAAGATAAGGCTAACAGATTTCAATGTTTGTGTTAAATCCTGTCAATAATGATGTCTACTTCTCTGATAAGAAGAGTTATATGAGTTTTAGAGGCCCTCATCTGATGTGCTTATGATGTAGTCATGAGGGAGGCATAACGTGAAAGTGGAACCATAGGATTTAGCCAAAGATGCAGAGGTTTCTGTGAAAATAGATAAAAGGAGCACTCAGCAGCATCCGTGACAATGTAGGACTCCATAAAACCTCAAATCAAATAGGAGCCAGGAACTTCAAATAAATGAGACAATTAAAAATGAAATCATGTGTTCCTATTGTTACATATATTAGTAAATGGTTTTTATAACATGCGAAGACACATTTTGTCTTATAAGTAATGGGTAAAAGTCCAACCCTGGAAAGTAGCAGTATAAGACAAATTGCTAAAAGGTCTTATTAATAAAAGAAAGAAAAAAAAGAAAAACAACCTTGGAGCCAGATATTGAGATAAAAACTGGGAGGTCAAAAAAGTAGAAAGAAGCCTGCCACGTTCTCACCACGTGGAAATTCTCAGCCAAAGAGACCTACTTCCTGTATACCCACGCCTATATGCCTTTCTGTTCTGCATCTCACTTTCGCTCTCCACCCAGCTACATCACTTCCTGTCTGTCTATACAGACCTTCAGACTCTGTAGTCATTGCTGGGATTAAAGGTGTGTGTCACCATGCCTGACTGTGTTCCTCAATGCGTCCTTGAATTCACAGAGATCTGGATGGATCTCGGCCTCCTGAATGCAAGGAAAAAAGGTGTGCACTACCATTGCCTAACTTCTATGTTTAATATAGTAGCTGGCTTTTTCCTCTGATCCTCAGATAAGTTTTATTAGGGTGCATCATATATTTGGGGACACAATATATCACTACATAGCACCAGTGGCAACATAGATTAATACTAGGAATGGCATAAGGAGGTAGCTATCAAGTGATGGGAATAAATTGCAGAAGCTTAGGCTCCATGAATACCTGAAAATACAGTTGTAGAACAGGAGTGAAGAGTCCTTGAAACTAAGGACCTTCAGGTACTAACTAGGATGGAGGTTAAAGTCATTAGAGATTAAGTCCAAGAATATAAATTGAATAAAATCTTGTTGACATCTAGAGGAAGCCCAACTGTTAGGGCACAGAGGAATAGTGGGAAGATGAACATGAAGGTAAGAGAGAAGAACAGGTCAAATCACAAAAACTGTCCAGATTGTAAGATCTAAGAAGGGAGGCACATTTACAATACCAATTAACATAAGTGGATATGATATGTTCTTTCATGCTAACAACCATAATAGTAATTAACATGTAGAATTGAAGCTGGAAATTGCCTGCTTTTCAAAAACTGTTCAATTAGTCAGAAGTGTGTACAGAGGGAAAGTCCAGAGTTAGATTGGTCCATAGTTCTTCTCTGGATCCTTAGCATCTAGATATCCTAGAAGGTCAATGTCCCTTTCAGAACATCCTTGATGTGTTAAAGAGTCAGAATATTGTAATTCCATCAAAAATCTCTGCAGAGATAAAGGCTCTGTAATTTTGTTTGGTTAATACTGATGTTTTTGTCATTTCTTTAAGTCTTTTACAGTTTCTATCTCTCTCAATTGAGCATATTTCTAAAGATAAATGCTTACTATGCCTGCAATCACCTAATATATTTAATTTCAAATGTAGCTTGTTCAGCAGTCAACAGGGATGCCTGGCATAAAAAAGATATGGTTTTCCTTAATTGTAAAAGTCAAATGCATTCCATGTTGCTGGCCATATTTGACAAGTCTTTACAAGTCTCGAGTGGAAGGGTGGATGAATCTAGTGAATTAGCCTGAACTACCACTGCTTGGTCTGAAGTTTTCAAATAACAACAGTGAGAATGCTCTGCTACCATCACCAGTGGGAAGATATTTTATAAGCAGCTTCTTAATCTTCATATCAATTCTATGTTGTAGAGTCTTTTGCTGTTGTTTTATCAAGAAAAGACTGAAGTTTAAATGGGTTAAGATGCTTCATATCTAGATATATTGTGTTTATCCAGTGGCTACATAAAATAGTCTAAATACTTCCTCTTCCATGTTAGTGTTTTAGTATGGGTCTTGGTTAGCACTGGCTCCTAAAGGATGATGTGCACCATTAACATTTTTGAGCATACAATATCCATTCTTATATAAAAAGTCCTGTCTGAAGTCTTGCTGAACGGCAAATGGTATATCCAGTGTAACATCTTCCCTCTAAAGTGTAATGTTAATTTCTAGCCATCTTTGTCTCCTTTTGAAAATTAGTTTTAGCTTGTCAAGTTAATAGAATGTACATTATGTGAGCTTAATTAATTTTTATTTTAGATAAGGTGACCCCTAAAAGAAAATTGGTCCTGACTTTATTCTGCCCATCTTGTCTTTGTTGTTGTTGTTCCTTTGTATTTTTAAATATAAAGAAATCCAGATTCATGAAATAAAAATTTATATAATTTCTGTGATTACCAAAAGAATTCTGAAGGGTGAAAAGTTCTTGGAACTGTATAAATAGGTGGAAGTCATGCGTACTGTGCCTTGAATGGTAAGATTTTCCAATTAGAAAGTCACTGTCAATGGCATGTGTAATAAGACTTAGTCACTATCAGACAAGTGTTCCAAGCACAGTTCTAGTGGGAAAGAAAAGATTCTGAAAATGCCAATCAAGTATTCTGAAAGTGAGGCTAGAACACTGCTAGGGGCTACCAAAGAATATGGACCAAAGAGAAGATAGATGGCTCAGCAGTTAAAGCCCTTGCCACCCAACCTGCTGATCTGAGCTTAGTCCCTGGAACCACTAAGGAAGGAGTAAATGGATTTTCATGAGTTATCCTGTGACCTCCACGCATGTAATGTAGTGTGTGTGTGTGTGTGTGTGTGTGTGTGTGTGTAATAAGACTTAGTCACTTTATATATATGGAATATATATATATATTCATATGCATATATATACATATATACATATATATATATATATATATATATATATATACATATACATATATATATATATATATGTGTGTGTGTGAATGGGGGTTTAAATACTTTTCTCTGTATTATATGTACCAATTCTAAAATCAAATGTATAGAAAATATTACCCATGTGTTTCATAAGCAATTGAGACTTATCTTAGGGTATACTAAATCAAGATGGTCTAGAAAACCAATACATTGATGGGAAATAAATGGCATCTGAGTAATGCCAAGAGCTCAAGAAATATTCTTTCTAGGGAAATGCATACCAATTGGTTACCCAATACCAAAGAACCAGGCTTGAAAACATGCAAATAGGTAACATTATTCAGAATGTGTAGGGTATATATATATGTGTGTGTGTGTGTGTGTGTGTGTGTGTGTGTGTATGTGTGTGTATAAGAATAATTAATGAAAAAAGAGGACATGAATTTGAAATAGCAATGAGGAGTGTACGGAATGTTTGGATGGAGAAAAGGGAAAGGATGTAGTATAATCTTAAAACCACAAATAGCTTTTAAAGCCAATATAACCAATAATTTTTATTTATTACATAGTTTTATTCAAAGCAAACCACTTGCAACTGCAAATCCATCAGCTGTGACAAGAAGAAGCTGAATATCTTCTTCCTAGCCACTGGCTGTCAGAAATCCAGTGAAATGGAAGACAAAGAGAAACTCTGTGCTTTCTACGAGAAATACATGGTCACAAAAGTTGCTGCTGATGTTCTGGTTGAAGAGCGGAAGAATTATATTGTCTGAATCAGTGGTTGGAATAATAAACAAGGTTTTCACCTCAAGTAGGTGTCTTCACTCAAGGCAGAATGAACTTACCATTGAGTAAGAAGCATTCTTGTTAGGAGACCAAGGAGAACTGGAGAAAGGAAGTGAAATTCTGGGGTTCATTTTGTGTACCAGAATGTCCTCAAAGTGGTTAATGTGAAAGGAGAAAAGGAGAAAGGTATTCTTGGACTGTCAGGTCCTACTCCGCTTTGATGGTGAAGGCTCAAAGGAGGTAGCATAATCTACAAACTTTACCATCTCTCTAACGAAGATGCTGTCCACTGATATTTTGTTAGAAGGCTTTAAATGAAGGAGAGAGAAAAAAATGAGCAAAGCACTCAAACTTAGGGTCTTGCTATTTCAAGTATCCTACACAAAAAACACAGTATACTGTTCTGAAGAACAAACTAAAAAAAGTTAAGGGAGTCTAGAGAGATGGCTCAGTGGTTAAGAGCATTTGTTACTCTTCCAGGTGACCTGCCTTTTATTTACAGCATGAACATCATGGCATAAAAAACACCTGGAACTTCTATTCCAGGGGTATCTGTCACCCTCTTCTTACTTATTGAAGTGCCATGTACACATGTGGTATACAGAAATACATGCATGAAAAATACTCATACACCTAAAATAAACAAGTTAATCTTTAAAAAAAAAAGAAAGAAAGATAGAAAAAAGTAAGTAGGAAGATGCAGAATGTGCCAGAGAATTAAGAAAACCTGAGAAAAATGCCAAGAACAGATTTCCAAGAGACTTGGACAGTACTCAGTGACAGCTTCTAGTTCTGTGTCTGGTAAAAAAAAAAACAAAAAAAAAAACCATAAGGTATAATTCATAATTTCTTGTCCATTTTAAACCTCATCATGGTACCCACAGGTAAGTGTAGCTACAAGCCTTCATCTAAGAAGCCTCTCTTTATAGTAAATGGTGGCTATCACAGAAAACTATAACTGGACATCATTCCAAGAACAACAGATCATTGGAAGTCTAGTCCTAACAAATACAGCTTCATCGCAGTTCCTGTGTCTAAGTCCCAGGGAACATGTAGAAGAAGGGATGGAAAGACTGTTAATAGCCAAAATACTGGGAAGTCTGTTGTGAAACAGTCTTCACAAACAAGTCTGGAACAATGCCAGTATCAACGGGTATGTTAACAGGGAAGGTGGAACTTTTGCGGGTTCCCATCCTTAGACAAAGAATAATGACTGCTGAAAGAAGGGGACTTAGCCTCCCCCAGGAGGAGTCTCCTTATCAGTTGCCCAGTCTAGAGTGGTCAACCCTGAAACCATATACACACAAGCAACAAAGATGGACTCATTCTATATATGCATGTACTTATCTACATACATACATATAAATGTATTTAAAAACATTAGTTAAATAAAAGAAGCGATCAGCTTGAGAGCAGAAGGGATGGGACAGGTTTGAAGAAGGGTAACTTCCAGGAGCATGGGGGAGAAAGAGAGGGAGAAAGTGATGTAAATCTATTTTATTTCAAGACATATTTTAAAGACTAAAGTTAAAAAGGAGACTTTCAAAGTAAGACAATCTTGAAAAGCAAGACAAACAAACCAAAAAAAAAAAAAAACTGCCCGCTTATAACTTCAAAAACATGTATTTTATTAATTTTCTTGCCATGTGTGTCTGTAATTTTGATGGGTGCTTAATGTCTATTCTCATTGTCCTAAATAAAAAAGTATTGAAATTTATTCTTAAACAGTGACAGGAAATTTCATGACAATCTTCTTTAACTGAAAGATGGGAACGTTGCCATAGTTACTTACCCAAATGACCATGCTTTGGTCCTGCTATCAACATTCAGGCTGACTGATGGGACTTTTCACTAACGTTGACACAAGGAAGTTGAAGCCCAACTTAATTCTAAATTTTGGAAAAAAATACTTAGTGGTTTCCTTGGTTTATTCTATTCTGGATCTGAAACAAGGGAACAGAAATGGCCAGGGATAAGTATACCCTCATGACAACATCCAAACTAGAGGCCTTGTTCAGTTAGCATGATGCTCTCTTGCTAACTTCTGCCTCTTAATATCCTCGGCCCTTCGTTTCTGGATATGTCCAAGCCTCTTCACAATTAAAACTGGAAGAAAATGATTCTATTTCTGCTTTATTTTCCCTTTTGCCTAATGCCTCAGTTATTAAGAAGAATAATTAATAGCCAATGTCATTGAGGTCTCTACTGGCTTTGTTATTCCCATCATAGTCAAAATAGTTTTATTTATTCCACCAAAGCTGATGTAATGGGAACAACATGCAGGAATTTTATGTAATAAGTCTTCACTATACTCGAGACTTCTTAGCATCTCCTTAACTTTTTGCCCTTATGCTCTTTGAGGCTTATATATCCCTTTACTCCTTAAACCTCAAAAAGAAATTATATACTTTCCTTCTCCCATGTAGTCTGCCTTCTGAACTACTGTTTTCCATGCCCTCGTACTTCGTCAACAATACTTTCTATAATGTGCATGCTTTCCATCCGTGTGATTAGAGCCGCTTCCCCACCTGTCTCTTTTCTTTCTACGATTTCCTTCCTCATTCCTTTTGTGTCTTCTGTCTGTCCATCCTTGAAAATGAATGGACAACAAAATGCTGTATTCTTATGGAAATCATTATAATTTATAGTCTTTTCTGTAGTGTTTAGTTTTGGATATTTTACAATGACTGTCCATTTCTTTTACAAGCTACAGTGAAAAACTGAAACTGTTTCCAATCAGAAACAGCTACAAAAGCCCAACTCTGCTCCAGAATAAGTTCTATGAGCCTCCCACAAACGTGTCACACACTTAACCTTCTTCCCCGTATAAAGTAAAGTGGCCTGTGTTTTAGTCAACTTCGTGCACCAATACAACGCTTGGAATTTAGAAAACATCTGGTGAAAATTTCAACAACCTCACTGCATTTTTCACAATCGCAGTCACAGACGAAAATTTTGGGAGATGCTGATGAAGAGCCACAAAAGAGGGGAACTTGGCAAATAGTCAGAAGACAAGAGACCACTATATCAGTCTTCGTGATTACGCCCCTCATCCCTTACAGAACTGGTTTATCTTGAGCAATGCTGAGAGACTGAGGAGAAAGTATCAGACAGAGCCATGGAACAGACATGCTAGTTTGGAGAGAACGAACAGCAGTCAGGCCATGCCGAGTAGATGAGCCCATGAGGGTGAAGAAGCAATCTCGAGGCCGACTGGAACCAGACTGCTGTGAGTCTCCTAGGAATCAGTACAAAACCTGTTCCCAAGAGAACAAAGAACGGAGCACAGTGATCAGCAGTCTGCGAGCTCTCCAGAGAGAATTTGTAGCTAACTGCCAAATGGTAGGGCCCTTGAGTGTTCCACAAGGCTGAAATTTCAGTCCCAGAAATGCAATGAACTGGAATGTGGACCAGCAGAGGCGGGCAGGGTAAGAGGGGAACATACAATTATTCTGACCAAAGTCAAAAATCTGCATATGATGGAAGAATTCTACTTGTGTTATGAAATAAAATATAACTCAGCTTTGAGAGACAGAAGACCAACAGGCAACTTTGCATTATTTTATGTACCATAATTAATGTTCATTTGAAATCTGTTCAAATGAACTAGTTATTATACAGCAAAATTAAAGCAGAAACTTACTTAAAAAATTGAATTAGATGTGGAGGTTATTAGGTATTTGTCAACAACTGATGATTTAAAAAAAACAGAAAAATATAAAGAGTTTTCTAGAGAATTGGAATCTGGAAAATAAGACTGAATATTAAACATGATAGATTAGCTGGTAACAAATTCAGCAAATAAATACAGTTAGTAAGCTGGAAGATAAAGGAGTCAAATGTCCACATTTGAGCGCAGAAAGATAAAAAGCTAAAACATTGAGGAAGCCCCATATTGTGTCTCTTACAACCTGTCTGGAATTAGAACATGAGAATAGGGTAGAATTGGTGATAAACTTTAAGAACTGGTAATTAAGCTACAGGTCCATAATCATGAGATTCCCTCGGGGACAGGGGCAGTAAAATAAAGTAAATAAACTTATTATAACACAATAAAATTGCAATGAGCCAAATAAAACCAATGCACTTTAAACAGAAAGAGGAGAGCCTTAAAAGTGGCCACACAAGGTTTCAGTTTTCCTCTGATTTGAATTTTAAGTCTGTAGAATATAGTTTGAAAGCTATAGAATGAAGAGAGTAGAGTGTCCAGAGACCATAAAAGACCTAGACACAGAAACTGGAAAATGATGAACATGTAAGAGGAGCAGGATCATTAAGCCAGGAACATTTAAATGAAACAATTATGGTAGTCTTAAAAATCTGAAGTGTTTTCAGAGTAAAAGTCAATCTTGTTCTGTGTAAGAATGGGGGACAGCTTGGATGCAAGTTTTGAGAAAGCAATTTTTGACTGAACAAAGAAAAAGTAGCAAATTGGTCTGGATAAAAACGAATGAATGAATACCCAATCATTGACATTTTAAAGCTGGGATTTAGATGACCAAGCATCACAATTATAGAAGGTATTCTTAAACTGAATGTGAGTTTAATGAGCTCTCCTGGAAGATGCCTTCTGACCCCACCATTAAATAATTTCATAGTACACATTCTAGTGATGGATTGTTGTATTTTCATGATGATAACTGACTTTTGGTGTCTTTCATTTAACCATGAACCCAGCAAATATTCATGGGAAGTACCACTTCAGGAAGCAAAGCTACCAAGAGATGTAAGACATAGTTCCTGACATTGCCTGACTATGAACAGGAGAAATCCTGTTCTGGAATGTTTATAATTTATTCAGGTTTCTAGAATGTAGCATAGTACAAAGGAAGACAGATCATACATTATTAAAGTGGAGCTGAGTAGTGTAAAAGAATAATCCACTAAATGAGTGTTTGATTTATTTTACAAAAGAGATTCCATGGTGTCTGTCATATATTTTAAAAAAACCTACAATAAACATGCCCCCTTTTCTGGTAATTTTATTGTACTTTACTTGGTGTTCTAGAAGTCATGCTCAGGGTGCCAGTGTTCTTAGCTCAAAATATCATGAATTCTTCAGAGATTCTCAGTTTCTATTTTGGTTCCCAATGTAATGATTTCAATTTTCTGGCATGAAATGATCAAATAAAGTTTTTATGTAATAGCAGAAGAAAAATGGTCAGAGTAATTTTAAGTGCATTTTCTGTACTATTAAGTTAAAATCCTCTGCACTTATTTCCTGCTCCAAACACTTTCCATTACTAAAACTGTAATGGGTTTGAGAATTCTTAATCCCATTGTTTTAATAACTCAGGCTGTATGCTTGGCTTATGTTATAATCTAGAGAGATAAGAATAGATATCTCAGAAAACATGCTTTTCACACCAAAACCTATTCTTAAAACTATCATCCAGTGGAAAAGATGTTTTACATTTGAATGCACTTTCTAAATGGAAAGGAAAAAGAGAAATACCACATATCTCAGGTCTTTTTATCTGTCCTTGACTTGCCCTCAACATTTCTAAAAAATATTGTCAGTTCTGCAGCTTGAAGGTTGTTTTGTGGGAAAATAAATGTTTCATCTGTAATGTTGTATTCCCATTTGATACACTTTTATACTTGTAAGCTCCTAAGGGAAGAGACTGACATTTTGCTTCAGTGATAAACTAAGGCTCAGCAGTTTCTAATATGATGGATCACAAGACGAAAATGTACATGTCTCCATTGTAGTGGAGGCTTAATGAGACTACTCACTGTCTATGCTAAGCCTATACATAGGCAGGTGCACAGGCCTTTGGTTACCCTGAGACTGACCTTCCCTAAGGAGTATAGCAGAGCTCAGTCGCCTATGCCCTACCTGTATTCCTATATGTGCCTTCTCTGTATCAGCCTTCAAGAGTTTCTTGTAACTATCTATTTAGGGAACCTTAAGATTCTAGTTACAAATGTGAGCTACACATATTTCAAATTTCAGTATCTGTCATTTTTATTTTTTTCTACTTCAAGTAGATTATTTTAAAAAACAAAGTGGTCAAATAGTCCACTTTAAATTGATTTAATGTTTTAAATTGTAATTAAATTCATAGCTAGTAATTTGTAGCCAATATCAATTAAATTATAATCAAACTCTACTGTTTGATTTATTCTTGATTATATACCCCAAATTGATTTGGTGTTTCTGATAACTGTATATTTTGTGCACTTACCAGCACTTTACAAAAGAAGTAGTATGAATAGACGTATTGATTATATTTTCATCATCAACATCATCATCATTATGATTATAATTCTTATTGTCCTTGGCCTCTGCTTAATTGACATGCCCAAATAGGAAAGATGAGCCTCCTTCTATATCAGCAGTCCATTGTCTGTGTTTGACAACTATATAAATATACATAACAATACTGATGAGCCAAAGAAATTAAGCTTTGCAAAGGGCAGCATTAATTTGGTGATTTGGAAGTTGGAAACATGGGTTTTTCTGTGGTTACGGAATGTTCTTGCATGTTTAATGTATGTCTCCATCTCCCTTGATTAGCACAGCAATTTTCTATGCATTATATGTCAGGATGATAACCAATTTTAAATCAAAACAGACTGAAATACCACTGAAATTGTGAATGTAACCCACAAAGCATCAATCATTTTGAGAAAATGAATTCTGGCATCTTAATGAATATAACCAAGTTCTGGAGAAATACTGTAAAAGAATAATGGGTTATAGGAATATAAGATAGAAATAACTTTTTGATTATAATAGTTACTTTAAAATTAATGTAGCACTATATTATAGCCCCTGTTCCTCTGCACTCAATATGATATGCCTGTCTATCATGACAGACCCTACTATTCTTGATCAGTGATGTTTGAAACTTAACTAACGTATCACCCAGATACTCACTTCCTTGCTTCTTCAGGACTGCCAAGACTTTACAAATTTTAAGATTCTCATTAGGCAAAATACAACAGAGGAACAAATAAAATATTATTTAAAATGTTTCAGTTGGATACTAAAGGGGTAGATGGAAGCAGAATAAAATTGATCAATATTCAGCCTCAAAAAATGAATGACGAAGAAAAGATAGTTTATTTGGTGAGCATATCCAAGCGAATATGACATTTCTAGTTATATCTGATACACATACACAAATATTCTGGATACTCAAATATTGGAAGTCAACATTACTTACACCGTTTTCATTAACCTATTTTACACATTCAAAACTAACATTTATACTGAGAACAGAAATATCACTTCATTAGTTTGCCTGTGGACACAGGAATATAAAGGCTTCTGGCCATTTCATTATTAAAATCAGTACATGTACGTACACTTCAGTTTGTTGTAATATTTTAAGGAATAGTGGATACAAACAGAAAGAGTGTTCTATTGAAAATTCAATTAGACCAGCTGAGGTGGTGCATGTCTTTAATCCCAGCACTTGGGAGGCAAAGGCAGATGGATCTTTTTTTTTTTTTTCAAGACAGAGATCCGTCTGTCTCTGCTTCCCAAGTGCTGGGATTAAAGGTGTGCACCACCACTGCCCAGCTATGGCAGGTGGATCTGTGTGATTTCGAAGCCAACCTGGTCTACAGAGTGAGTTGCAGGACAACCAGTGCTGCACAGAGAAATCCTGGATTGAAAATAAAAGAAATGGGGAAAAATGAAAGAAAAAAAAAAAAAGACAGAAAACTCATTCAGGAGCTTGAGACATTAAACAGTGGAAATATAGATTTTTAATTGGCATTTTATTCTTTGAACAAGAAAAGTTTAGCACACAATTGGCAATCAAGTTACAGTTTAAAGATACTGAGATAAAGTGTTTACAACATACCATTTCAATTTTGAGTTCCCTTCATTTCCAGCCTTTTTACATTGCAAAAACTATTGGTCTCTTAAAAGTCCAATCTTCTTACAAAATAAGACCAATTACTGCTGGTCTGCAATTTGTTTGTTTATGGGAGAGACCAGTGATTGATCTAGGAGATAAGGAAGTGTATAGAGGGAACAATAGTCAACTATTGTACCTAACAGATACTCTTTGGAATAGGAGGGATTAAGGGAAAGAAAGGGAAAGGGGAAATGATGTAATTATATTTTAATTACACTTTTTAAAGAGAAATATTTTAAATCTTTTCTTAGTATGGGCAATCATATCTGAAATCATAACCCTTTGAAGGCTGAAGTAGGATTTTCAGTCATTTGAAACCATCTAAGCTCTCTAGTGAGTTATAGGCCAGGTTCTTCTGTAGATTGAGACCTTAATTTTTTATTAGAATCATTATTTTCAATCAGCACACAGTAATTACATCTACTAATGAAGTCATAGCTATCAGTCATCCTTTCCAAGCTCTTAATCCCTAGTCTATTTCCAATCAATATTGTTCACCTTCACACATGACAGAACATGCAATACTTGTCTATATGTGTATCAGTATCACTTATTTCCATTTTTCCCCCCTCTGGTTTTTTTGAGATGAGGGTTTTCTGTGTAGTTTTGGTGCCTGTCCTGGAACTCACTCTGTAGACCAAACTGTCCATGAACTCACAGAGATCCTCCTGGCTGTGCCTCCTAAGTACTGGGATTAAAGGTGTGCACCACTGCCGACCAGCAGGCCCTATTTTTCTTTTGAGAAGTGTCTATTCAGGCCTTTCTTACATTTTCACATTGAATCACATATTTTGGAGTTGTTATCATTTCTGAGTTTTTTTTTATGTAGTCTGGATTTTAACTCTTTGTTGATTAACAATCCACTAACAGAACTCTGCCCTGTCTATGTGTTGTCCCTTCTCAGCATCAAACTGTTCTTAATGAATGGTGAGTCATGTAATTTTGGAAGTACTTCAAGTATCCTGGAAGAAGGGTACGTGAGCACAACTAAAACAAACTCCGATTTATGTAAGCAAGATGCCCTGGAAGGCTGAAGCATGTCCTTTCATGAAATAGTTGAGATTGTTTGTGTAAGACACTATGCATGCCAGGCAAGGGGAAGTCACTGATGGCAGCTTTTATATCCATGGCACATTGCCGCCATTGACCTTAAATTAATGATAAAACACCAATGCTCTTCAATCAGAATGAAAGGGAAAATTCTTAATAATTTGAAAATCATTTTGAATTAATAATGTTTTATAAATATTAAAATTTATCTTTTCAGTCTAGAACACACTTATGGAGGCTGCTGGGTCAGCATTAGCTATAGTTGGATTTATCTTTTACTTGACAAAAATCCACTTGAGTCTTTCATGCAAAGAATCTGATAGTTTTGAATTGTGTGTCCTGGAGCGATCCTGAGTTCCTTGAGTGTTTTGATGTGCACATTAGTTCCCAACATGTCAAGTGCTTAATTTGAAACTCTTATTGATCTTCAATTTTTTTTGCTTGGCTGAGAGCTCATTTATTTTAATGGAATTGTTAATAAAATGTCAAGTCACTCCTGTTCTATGTCCTGTATCTATTTTCTGACTATACTTACTTGTGATCTGTCACTGAAAAAAATAATGACTAATATAATTTTCAGGCTTTGCAAGCTACTTACACTTTAATGTCCATATTATAGATTTTTACATTAGAAAGTTCATATGAGTTCATAGCATGCAGCTTTACTTACCACTGACATCAGTCTTTTCTGGGAAATAAAGCCCAGGCATTGCTTCTTGTTGGATAATAGCCAGAACTATGCTTTTAGATGATCATTACCAGGGTTTTAAGATTTTTGAACATGCATTTTTTTCTCATATACTCTGAGTGCATTAAGTTTTGTTCTAATAAGAATAAACACATTCCTTAAGTCCGAAGCATAATTTGACTTACATAAAATATGAAAAATACCATTAAAGAAATGGTAGGTGAGAATGAATTTAAATATTCATGGAGCTCACAGGTAGCATGAAGAATAAGTGGAGCATGATTTGACAATGTGGGGCTTAACAAAGGACATCACCAAGAGATCTATCTGCCCATTTTCTTATTTCACACCTAGAATAAATATATCTGCTGAGCTGAGTGCATTGATATGGCCTTTGCCAAATAAAACATGAATAAGACTACAGAAAGTTTTTCCAATACTACTCTCCTTGGTTTTGAAGAAGTAGGCTCCCCGTATTTAGTGGTTCATTGTACAGAAACATAGGGATTTTTCAGTTTTGGTGCACTGATTTGCATCAAATGTCACTGATGAAGGTGGAAATCTTCAATTTTCATTTACTCTTTTGTGCCAACAAAGGGAAAAAAAATAATGCTTAGTGACTTGGAAATTATTATCATTATTATCTGTGAAAGCTGACACATGAAGGTAGAAATTTTTACAGTATGTACTGTATGGGATATACTTCCAGCTGACAGGCCCTCGAGAAGATGGAGACAAAGGGACTTAGGAAGTAATCAGGAAATGTAGTGAGCAATAGAACTCTCCTACTGCTCTTCCAAATAAAAATATGGAAGAAATCTTGAGAGAGTTTAACTTCTTCCTTTGCTGCACTTGCTTATTTATTGTTGTCTGAAAATAAATTCTCTCATCCAGACCACAGTTTCCCCTCCTTCACTCCTTCCACCTATCACCTCTTCTCTCTCTCTCTCTCTCTCTCTCTCTCTCTCTCTCTCTCTCTCTCTCTCTCTCTCTCTCTCTCCAGAGAAGAGCAGGCTTCCAAGAGACAACAACAAAGCACAACAGAACAAATACTGTAAGGCAAAAGCCCTCACACAGTGGCTGGACAGAGCAACCCAACATGAGGAAAAGAGTCCCAAGATAAGCAAAAGAGCCCAAGACACACCATTCCTACTATCAGAGTCCCACAAAAATGCCAAGCTACCAGGCACAGCATATGCATAGAGAACCTGGGGAAGACCCAAGTAGTCCATGCTTGTCACTTCAATCTCTGTGAGCAGTGAGCAGTGGGTGGTGTTCTGGTGCCCTCCATCTCTTCTGACTCTTACAATCTTCCCTCCTCCTTTTCTTACAGGAAGAGGTCTGATGGGCACCTTCAATTTAGTCTCTCTCTCTCTCTCTCTCTCTCTCTCTCTCTCTCTCTCTCTCTCTCTCTCTCTCTCTCTCTCTCTCTTTCTCTCTCCATAATGTTCACTTGTGGGTTTCTGCATTTGATCCCATCTGTTGTTTGGGGAAGTCTCTCCAATGACCACTGGACAAGACACCAATCTATGAGTATATGTCTTTGGGCTATCCTGTCTTAAGTTTCTGACTGTCCACGCAGTATAAGGCACAGCCCCCTTATCCAGGAGTGGGATTTAAGTTAAATCAAACATTGACTGGCCACTCCTGCATGTTCTGTACCACTATTACCCCAGCACAGCTTGTAGGCAGGGCAGATTGTAAGTCAAAAATTTTGTGACTGGGTTGGTTTTCAGGTTTCTCTTTCTGTAGCCTGCTGAGTACCTTCCTGCAACAAAGAGACTGGAACTTAGGGATGAAGTCTTCATGCAGGCACCAGTTCCACCTCTCCACATTCAATGAGCTGTGTGGATGTTGTCCTCTGTAATGAGGCTCTGCTGTCAGTTTGCAGAGAGCAAAACTCTGTTCTAGCATCATCCTGGGATGTTTGAGAATCTCTACATCTTCAGCCAACAATTAAATCAAATGCAACCCAATCCCACCACTAGAAACTTTGCTTGGCTACAATAGATGGCCAGTTTCCAGCTGTGAACTACTTACATCATTCACTGTATGCAAAGAAACTTCTTAAAAGATTTACACAGTATATGCATACATGGTTTCTCTCCCTCCCTCCCTCTCTCTGTCTGTAAAGGTGGCCTAAGGCATCTTTTCTTCTATGGTAAAAGTAGAGAAGTAAAAACCTAATTGATCCCCTGCACAATTGTGAATGAAATATAAACTAGAGCATGAACTAAATTAAAAAAAATTATTTATTGTATGTGTATGTCTGTGTGTCTGGATTCACATAGGTGCCCACAGAGGTCAAAAGAAGGCATTAGATTCCCTGGAACTGAAGTTATAGGTGATTGTCATCCATCTGATACAGGTGATTGTAGTCGTAAGATTTTCTGTGTCCCAGCCTGTTGGTGGTAGGGAGAAATCTGTCCCACTGACGTTCTCCAAGTAAACACACAGAGGCTTATATTAATTATAACTGCATGGCCATGGCTTGAGCTTTTTGCTAGCTAACTCATATCTTAAATTAGCCCATAACTATTAATCTACATATTGCCACATGTTCTGTGGCTTTACCTGTGTCCCATTACATGTTGCTCCTTGGGTGGCTCCTTGGTGTCTCTCTGTGCCTTCTTCCCGTCTCTGTCTCCGAATTTCCCACCTGCCTCTAAGCTGCCTTGCCATACACCAAACGGCTTTATTCATCAACCAATCAGAGCAGCACATATTTGCAGCATATAGAAAGACATTGCCCCATTAGGTAATAGGAACTGAACCCAGGTCCTCTGCAAGAGCAATAAATGTCTTAACTGTGGAGTTATCTCTCACACCTCACAGGCTACAACATTTAAATTAAATGTTTTAATCAGCAAGGATCTTGGAATGATTGTTCTGTGTTTTTGAAAATTCTACATAATGTCAAAATGAATATTCTGTGAAGATACGTTGTGAAATGTGAAAACGTACCTCTAATAAAGATATTTGGATTTAGTACCATAGTTTTCAATACCAATGGAGTAGGACTATCAGAAGAGAGGAAGGAAAGGAAAAACTGTGGTCTGTCCCCTTTCTGATTGTGCATCTGTGGATGTGAGTTTGACAGTTCTTTCTGTCATCAGAACACACATAAATCAGTGGTGGTACAGATGACTCAGGAGTCTTACGTAGATATACTTCAAATCCTTCTAAATGGTTTTCCCAAATGCGTTTAGAAAAGCAATTTTATAGAATATACAAAGTAAAACATTAGGAGACAGGATAAAAGGAATAAAGAAAGATATAATTTTTTAAGTATAATATTTTAATCATGAACATGGTCTCTTCTGCCTAAATTATTTATTCCTGTTTTCTTGATTCATATGTAGATTGGGGAGAGGAAGTATAAACAAAAAAGCTTCGTATTGACTTGTTCTATTAGTGTCACGTAACATGGAAGAAGTTTTGTATGTGTATAGAACTTTCACATATTATAATTCAATTATATATATATATATATTGCATTAGAAATGATTTACCAACATACAGATTTTAAAGGTTGTATTTAGGTTTTGTTTCCCACTAAAATAAATTTAACAAATATCTTCTACCTCTGTGTATATGAAATCTATTGAATGTATCCATCTGGCATCTACTTCCACAAATATAACTGGGTTATGAGAGTAGAATGTTCTGTTTGAGGAGATTCCCTTGTCAATTGCTAGTGAAGACTTCTGTCCATGTCCAGAGTGATGACATAAGGTGTGCCATGTCCCTTTCACACCCTGGTATACCCTCTATACATTTTACTGCATCATGACATAGTAGTCTTATTTTTATGACACTTTTTTTACCCAACTCCAGTTCACAACAAAGCATACTTATATATGTATAATATCAATATCATAGCACCCATTATCATAATTTGCTATAATATCTAGACAATTAAAAACACAAAGGCTAAAAATCTGAAATTATGCAGAGTATGCTGAGGTTGTACTTGCTTAGTAAATAGGGATTAATGAAGTTCTATGATTAGGTGTTTAAACATGACTGTTCTTTCCAAACATTCTGGCATCTTATTGTTCATGATTGAGTGAGACCACATCCTTATGTTCAAAATTTTGGGTAACTCAAAATAGGAATGTCTGTGTGGCACTCAAGTTCACTGAGCTGACTGTGCTGACTGTGCAGTGGAATCTATGTGACAATTTTTTGTGTCTATATTCTGAGCATCAATATAAAACAGAATTTGTAACATTATATTTTGTATTTGCTATACATTTAATGTGTTTAATTCTATACAATTTACATATCTGTTTATTAAATGAAGTGTGGAAAGTTAAAAGACTGGGAAGTTGACCAACTCTCTCCTTTGGTACTATGGTGTGTGTGTGTGTGTGTGTGTGTCTGAACATATTGGAACTCTAATACTGCTGAATTGCTTTTGTTGGGTTGTGTGTTTTGACTTCATAATTTTTCTCTGAGCTCTAGGGAGTCTTAAACTTGACTTGCCTAGACTATATGAGTTGAAAGATACTCTGGCTCAGTTACACTTCCATTCTACAGTCATCTGCAAGCAAGTTTTCCAGTTTTATTAATTCAACCTAAGATGCCATCCATCTGATGCTTTCCTTCTAAAAGTAGGGTAAGCAATCATATGTGAAAATATTTGTTTATATCTGTACCTTACTTATTGATATCAATCTGTGGTTCCTTCCAATTCTTTATTTTGTAGGAAATAGGTGGTTCTACATGATAACATCTAAGGCAGAAGAAAGATTTACTCTTGAGAGGTACTAAAAGGGAAAATTGAGGATTAATAGAGATATAATTCACTTGTGAGTCCAGAAGGTCTCTATTTCAGAAAACAATACCTTAGGCATGTTAGTACAGGAGAAAATGCACTGAATCTTGAAACTGAGGCTAGTTTTTGAGCTATGGCTATTTCCCACTGGTGATGTGAATCAACACTCACTGGCTTTTAGTTCCTAACAATGAAAGGTACAAAAGTCAAGTAGCCTTTAACTTAAAAAAATGATTAAATTTCCAATATATGTGATGATTCAGTACTTGAAATGAACATGCAGTTTGCTTCTGTCTTGGTCCCTGCATATACTACACTCCAAACAAGATCCATATAGTATGTTTTCATCCTTGACCACCCTGTCATATTTATCCCCTCACACTCCTGAGCAAATATGCTGAGATTCGAAAAAGAATTTTTTTCACATAGCACATACTTTTCTAATTAAATAAATTTCCTCAGTTCCTTGTTACAATATTTAATCATTCATTTTATTTGTAAGATTATAATATAATTCCATCAGTTTCCTCTTCTCTTTCTTCTCTCCAAACCCACCCTTATACACTTCCTTGATTTCTTTTAAATTCATGGCTTATTTTTGCATTATGTTGTCACAAATCTATATGTTTCAGTGTATACATATATATTCCAAAATACATATAAACAATCTGCTCTGTCTGTATAATGGTACTTGTGCATTTTAAGGGACTTGACCATTGATTGGTCAATCAATCATTGTGCTGTTACATGAGGAAGATGATTTCTGTCACTGTTGAGCATTCTTTAATTACCTGTTGCTCTTAGTGAAGGGTTGAGGACTCCTAGCTTTTCCCCACCTACATTACCATGTCTATGGCTATTGTCCTTGTTAGGCTCATGTTTAGGCAGTCATGTTCATGAGACTTTATGGGTGAAACATCTACCATTCTTAGGAGACAAAATCTCACAGCAAACTCTCTGATCCTGTGGCTGTTACAATTTTTCTGACCCCTCCTCCACAGTGATGCCCGAATCTTAAGTGTGGGAGTTATGCTCTTGCCTCAACCTCCCAAGTCCCGATATTATAGGCCACTACATATTCCAATACTCTCACTGCCCAGGGACTTGAAATTAATCCCCAAGAACAGATGATTCTCCTTCTGTTTCTCCTTATGATTCTCCGTCATAAGGACTTACTACTTGTCACCACACCACTGAATATTTATTGTTTCTAGTTTGTGTGAGGAAAAGAATGGAAGAATCAGGAAACAGTGCCCTGACACATCCTTTGTGATGCCCCAGATAGTAGGCACATTGCTCTGTACAGTCCTGGCTCACTGAAGGTGATCATTATAGCCAGATATGTGCAGTCTAATCACTGACTGCTATTCAGAGTAACAAAATTAAGCATCCAGGGTTACCTCTAAAAATTATGATGACCCAGCTGGGTGGAAGGCATCATAAAGATTTATTCCTTTCTAGTTCTCCATTCATGCCTAACTTTCTAGTCTCATATTCGAGTCTATCTGCCTGTCTAAATCCTAAAATAAACTCTTTCCTGCAAAAGGTCATCGTGATTACTTTCTAATGCTGACTGGCAGAGCCTCCTTTTCTACTTCCCTTTCTTCAACTAATCTTGTTTATTCAGTGAATTTTACAGGAAAATACAAAGTGATTATAGGCATAAAAGTGGAACTTTCAGGTGTATAAAGAGATAAAATATACTTAATTCGTATTTCAAAGGTAATCATGGGGTTGACTCAAGTTTTTCATCACAGGAGATGAGCCAGATATACCACTCGCCTGGGGACAGAAGAGTCAAAGAACTAGGTAGAGAGAAATGGGGACATAACTGTGTCATGGCCTTACAATCAAGTGTATGCAGATAAGGGCTATCCGGGAGTATAAGAGAAAAGAAATATTATCCTTGGCTTATCAGTGGAAACTATCTGGGCTCTTAGTTCTCCATTTTTAATTATGTAGAAAAGTTCACTTTGTTATGATAGTAATACAAAAGTCTTATGATCCTGTGAAAATGTTTTAGAACTCTGCAGATATTTCATTTGTAAAATATGAATCCCTCCCTCTGGTCCCTGGAAAATGTCAGTAGTAAGGTGAAATTCCAGAAGTTAAATTTAGTCTTCTATGGCTTTTTGATAGAATTTTACTTGATTCTGGAGTTCAGCTAGGATCTCTTTATGAAGAATTGCTTCAAGTAAGTGCCATATTCACCAGAAGATGGAATATATATGGCATCTCTCTTAGACTGGAAGCTAAGATGCACACTGCTCTAAAGGGAGGGGGAAAATGTATGAAGTGTTCTTTTCAAACTGCAGCTAGTAAGTTTAGCAAGTAAACTGTAGCGAGGATCCCATACATCTTTGTCAAAAACAAATAAACAAAACAAACCTAATCCACACAGCCTCTGAGGCAATCAGCAGTCACCCCACAGAAATGTTGTCTTGTTGTGAAGTTGGCTGCAAGTTGCTTTCCTGACAGATTCTGAGGGACAATCCTCACCAGTGCAGTTGAATTCTATTTGTTTCAGCTGAAAGAAAGCAAGAGGATGTTTTGCATTTACTGGATTTCAAACGTGGCTTATTCATCTTCAGCATATCCCAGCAAGAGATGAGTTATTTCGTAAAGATGAAAGGTACAAGAGAAATGTGTACTGGACAGATTCACAGAATGTTAATTTGGTGTAGCCACTTAATATTCATTTTTTACAACATTGAAAACACAATAGTTATTTCTTATCTCAGGATGTGTATGAGTATATACTAATATACTTTGAATTCTTCTTATTTCAAACACTGGGCAACTAATTTATTATTACTGTTAGTTTTCAAATTGGATTACAAAGAATAAAGTCTTCTCTACTGGAATTTAATCCATTTTCATTTGGTAGCCTCTCACCACCTCATTTAGGGACAACATGTTTTGGAAATTATCTCTTAGAAAATGTTTATACTGTAATTTATTTGGCTCTCTATTACTGTGGTCACATTGGCTCCAATTTCTGCCCATTCTTTGAAACAACTCAACGATGGCTACTGTGCTCATAATGAGCATGTGGACATTACGTGTCCCTACAAGAAACTTGCTTTATAAGAGACTCTATCAATAATTTCAATATCATGCTGTCACTGCTTAAGGAAATCATTGAACTGTGGATTTAAATTAGCATTTCTCAGCTGAAGTACTGTTAAGTGTGGACCTTGGCCTAGGCCAGGATAGATTTATGATGTTGACAGAACAAGGCATCTCTTCATAAGTCACACAAATCTTTGGACCCGGAAAGGTCAATACCATTTCTGGAAATAAAATGGAGAATTTGATTTATGATTTGATGGCCCTGTAATGTAGGAAATCTCCACATCTTTATGAATGATTTTAAAATATAATGGATTTGAAATCATATTTAAGGTTTATTTACAGTGAATTATTTTATATATAACATATTTTATTGACTTTTCTAATTAAAGACAAATATATCCAATGGGTAGTTTTAAGGACTTAATTCTTCTCCACTGTTAGAGAACTGTGTCATATATAAACAGCCAAGTATTTGCACCTTCATATTTTTATTACTTGAGTACAGTTTGAAGTCTTTTAAATTACATGGCCTCTTTTAAGACATTTTTCTGTGTCCTGTGAGATGGTAGCATGTGCCAGCTCTGTGACCCTTTGTAAAGGGCTAAACTTCACTGAGGAAAAGTTATATTATTTTCAGATTGTTATATGCATGTATTAAAAAGGCTTGAAATTTTTATTTGGGGTATGAGGTTTGAAGATTTTCCATGTTCAAACAGAAAACAAATGGTCTTTGTAGACCTTATTTTGTGTGGCTACAGCTTCCTCAGCTACAGAGTCTATCCTATTCTTTTGTCTATTCCTTAGCATGTTCTTCCTGTATTTTCAGCACACTGAAAATCAACTCCATGCTTATATGGATGAACTATCCATTCTATCCATTAGTTGAACTAGCATTTCCCATGTAAACAAAGGGGAAATGTGTTCTATTGTGGATCTGTGGCCTATGTTGATTTTGCTTTTCTTCCTTTCTCATGTATAGTGAGTGTATAACAAGTTTAATTAATATGGTGATGAAAGCCTTTTTAAATTTTTTATAAAGATGTGATTCATATTTAGGCCTATTAGATTTGGAACTTAAAAAAAAAGAACAAAAGCATCAAAAAATTTTAAAAGGTTACATATTCACTAAATCCACATAAAATTGAAAAATAATTTATTAAATACGTCATAGCTGTATTGTGAAAATATGAGCTGTTTTATGTTAACTGCTTCTACATAAAAGAAAAATGTGTTTAAATATTGAATAGATGTCTTTGGTATTGAAATGACTGTATTTTTTAATGTAAGCATATTTAATGCTGATTAAATATGGGACAGATTTTCAAAATTCTGTATTTAAAATCAGTAGTGAGGTTCCTTCCAGACTAAAGTATGAATTGTTTTAATTTAAACCATTAATTTATTTTATTGAAGTTTACTTATCTTCCACCCACTAAGCATTCTTCCAAAATCTGAAGACACATGTAAATGAAACGGTCCTTTCTTCCTTTGACGGTAGATTAGCAGACACGAAACAGGTGACTAAAAAGAGTGCAGATGTCAGTACCTGCCATAATGAAGTTAAGACTAGACAATAGAATAGTGAGTAACAACTTGTAAGAAGATAGATGATCATGATAGTGATGTCTATGCTATGGAAATAACACCTGAGCCCAGATCTAAAATATGGGAATAAATGGTTTACATTTTATGCTGAGTAGATAGGTAGGACAAAGACCTGTCAGGTGGGAATATGCTCAAGGAGGGTCAGAAAAGAAGGTCCATTTGATGGAAGGTAAGCTGTAATGAGATCAGAGAGGCAGGAGCCAGCTCTTGGAGGACATATCGCCAAGTGCAAGGAATTTGGATTTTACCTTAATCACAATGTGAAGCCACTGGCAGGTGGCCCATCTGTCCTTACATCACCCTAGAGATAGATATCAGTCCTTCATTGCAGAATGAAGGGGAGGGACAGTGACATCATGGATGTTTGAGGCTCTGCTGGTTCAGATTTTCAAAGGAGGGTGCATGGAGTTAAAGGATAGAAGATAATTAAAATTATGTAAAACTTTTAAGGTACTATCCAAAAAGTAAAATCCAAGTAAAGGGAGAGTTGTCACGTCTTTAACAAAAGTGTTCTTTGTGTTCTTTCAATCAATAAATTAGACCAAAAAAAAGTTTTCACATGCTCTACTTTGAATTATCTGATTCATTATTGTGGGTGATCACTGTATGATACCTAAACTGAGCACTTTCTCTTTATTTTCCAAAGGTTTCACTCTGTATATCCAAATCCAACCCTACCCATCCTACCAAAACTTTTACTAGTAGTCTATTTTTCTTTCCATGTTAGATTAAATACTGTTGTGTAGTATCAACTAAATTATTTCTCACTTGGCGTTTTGGTTTTCCTTGGCTGACCTCTATAAATAACAAATATTGACTCTGTATCAGTGTGTTGTCCTCAGTAATTCAGTTTTCTTTCCCTAAGCCTGCTTCAGTCTACAAACATCTTAACTCAGCTCTTATCCCAAGTTTTATGCTTTCTTGCCAAATTTTATTTTTATATGTTCATTTAACCTCATTTCTTCATATATTGAATATGCCATGAATTGAGTTATCTGCCAGATCATTAATCCACCTTTAAAAAAAAATTAAAAGTTGGAATTATAAAAATCCAACATCCTTTATCACACTTACCTGAAGATTTAGTCTTCTTACCAATAATTACTAGAAATAAAAATCGTCCCTGCTACTCCTCCCTCTCCACTTACTCGTTCCTCTCCTCTTCATCATAGTGAAATGATCAGATAAAACACTAGTCGAAGTAGGAATCAAGGCAATCAACAATTTAGGGCATATGCCACTAAATAATTATCTACTATTCAGATGATTTTAAAGGAATTGCTTAAGCACTGACAAATCACATAGTTTGTATGTTTTATTTTAAGAACAAAAGGAATAACCCAGTGACGCTACTTCCATCATAGCACAGTTCTACATTGATTATTTTGCTTTGTAATTTGATAATTAATGGTATTAGAAAAGACTCACTTTCTGGAACAACCTATCTTCCAAACAACCAATCATGGCACAGAATATCAATATCTTGCCATTTTTGTTGTTGTTCATGTCAAGTTATATCTATTTTGTATTGATGAATAAAAATTGAAAAATCTCCAATAGTAACAGATTTAGAAAAGTTCAGCCTAAATACCTTTTACAACAAAATGGGTTGATACAATTTTGAGGAAGTTTAACTTTGATATAAATATACGAGGCAGCAGTGTCTAGACAGGAAAATATGAGAGATGCACAAAAAAACTTACTTTGTTTTTTTTTTTCTTTTTTTGTGATGTCATGACCTGATAAAATGGATTTGGTAATTTTTAAGGAATAGAGTTTTAATTGTTCCATAATTTGGAGGAACAAGAGACCAGCATCTACTTGGTCACAGTGACCACTTGCTTGCTGGGACACAATGTTGCAAGGGGCATGACATAGGGGGATATTCTCTGCAGAGGTCTGTGCGCCTCTTCTCTTAAGTTGGCCCATCCTGCCTTTTTTGAAAATACTCACTTATTGTGTTGTAGGAGCATAAAGAAAGCAGTGATGAGTCACCTGCTACAGAACAAAGATGCACCTCTCTTTCCAATACATTGGGATGATAAAATGAATCAGTTAAAGAGAAATTTAATGGAAAACTTAAACATAATTTTGATTCATGTATAGACACTGCAGTGCTTTTGATGTGTTTTAAAAGATTTTTTTGAGGAGCATTTTATTTATTTTTTTATTTTATTTATTTACTTATTTTTTGTTTTTTCTAGACAGGGTGTCTCTGTGTATCTTTGCGCCTTTCCTGGATCTCGCTTTGTAGACAAGGTTGGCCTAGAATTAACAGGGATCTGCCTGCCTCTGCCTCCCAAGAGCTGGGATTAAATGCATGTGCCACCACTGCCCAGCGCATTTTATTTTTTATATGTCTTCTAATTTTAAATAATTTTTGGACTGCTTTTATTTGTTGTTCAGACGGGTGCTTTGAGCCTCACAAGTCACCAACAACTTCTATTGCAATGGTTTGGGGATAAGATGAAAGTCCTCAATTCTTTTCTACAGACATGGTTTAACTTGGTAATATAGTCTAGAGACAAACAGAATTAGGGGCACAGACATTTGTCCCACAATATGTGACTGGGGATAGTGGAAGGTTATATAAGGGATGGTTTAAGTACCTAGAAATCCTCAAACTAGAAAGGCTTACTGGAGAAAGGGTCTCGCACATATTTGGAAATGAAATCATGTGACAAAGGCGTTTTCCTTATAGGAAGGGTCTGTAGCACATTATACTCTGACACTGCAGTGCAATGTCAGGAAGGCTTCCTAATTCACAGAGCCATTCCCAACAGCATTCCCTTTCAGACATCTGTATTTGTGGTGATATGAAGCCCCAGGAAATGCTTGTCAGAGGAGGTGTGGAAAGATACCTGTGTGAGGATATGGTGGACTCCATTAGTCCTGCAATCACTGTGTTAATCAAACCTTTAGTTTTCATAATCTGAGTTCAAACAGATCTAAAGAACAACCCGGGTAATCTGTTTGGAGATCTTAAGCCAAAATTTAATTTTCTTAAGCTACTGACATAATCTTGGTGGAAACAAAAATTTTGTATGAGTTATTTAAGCAACTCTGACAGTGAAGATAAGATCCATGTAAGCATTATCTGGGAGAGAATAAAGAAATAAGAGAATAAAACATTAACCCTTATTGCTAGAGAAACCTTGGAATCACTACTCAAAACCTTTCTTCTAGAGTATATGTTCAGCTCATTTGTTCTGGTTACTTATCAACTCTGTTATTTAGAATCAAACACAGGTCTGTGTAATCCTAACCTTGCTCCTTGTGATCTGCTCTGCTTTGGACACCATTTGGATTGGCATTAATACTGAGTTTGTCTTCTGAGCAATTGTTAGTTAGTTTGTTTGTTTGTTTGTTTATTTATTTATTTATTTATTTATTATTAATTTTACATACCAACCACAGATCCCCCTCTCTTCCCTTCTCCTACTGCCCCCACCCCACCCCATCCCATCCCTCATCCCTTCCTCCAAGAGGGTATGTTCTCTCATGGGAGGATAAGTAAGCCTGGTAATTCAGTTGAGGCGGGACTAGCCCCCTCCTTGATTTATCAGGGGTGAGTTTTTTTTTTTTTTTTTTTTTTTTTTTGAGATAGGGTTTCTCTGTGTAGCACTGGAGCCTTTTCTGGAACACACTCTGTAGTCCAGGCTGGCCTTGAACTCACAGAAATCCACCTGCCTCTGCCTCCTAAATGCTGGGATGGAAGACATGTGCCACCATCTCCTGGCTCAGGGGTGAGTAAGTATGCAACCATAGGCAATGGGATCCAGAAAGCTGGTTCATGGACCAGGATAGATCCTGAAACAGCTGTAGAAACTGATGAGTCCTTCAGCCTGTTCTCTTATCAACTCTTTTCCTAAAGATTACATGTTCCTGTACAAAGTGGGTTTTTTTTTGTTTGTTTGTTTTTTACAATATTTATTTGTAGTTCTCTGTTCTGATTCTTGCTTTTTATCCTGTTGCAAACTGGAATTTAGTATCTCTACCTTAGTTTTCAGCTAATATTTCAGAAAGCTAGTCTTCTGCTGTGACCACAATTTTGCATTGACATGTCCTCTTCTATATTCTCATTCAGAATATTAACTGATTTGCTACTGTTATCTGTCCTTATGGCAATTCATTCAACACACACTTGTCGTCAAACAATTTTCCTTGAGTTACATCGAAATAACTCAGAAAAACAGACTGGTGCCTCACAGTAGAAATGCAAAATGCCTTTGCTCTTATCTCTTCTTTATCTAGTAAAGCTCATCAAAGCAGGGAAAGGTCTAAAATTAATTAAAGCTGTAAGAGAAATGCTGGATGTCAGAGGTCCAGATTAGTAACAGGTCATGCAAAGAACTGACTTCCATCTTTCTTTGGTTCTACACCATAGAGCATTGCTCCCACATGTGAATTTAATGTCCAGTGTCCTGTTAGATACTTATATCCCATAAGAAGAGAAGTGAGAAAAAGAAAGATCAGCCGGGGCCTGTGATCTAAATCAAAGCAGCAAAAAGTAGCTTGTACGTGGTGCCTGTTCTCCTGTGGTTTGGACAAGAGGTTGCTTACTTAGTCACATCTATAGTGGAGCAAGATGTGGTAATAATGTTCCCATATGGGTGGCCAAGGGAAAACGGAGTGTTGAAAGGATCATGAATTGCATCACATCTTTTCTATTCCCTGCATACCTTATTCTATGTCTTAGTTTTCAGTCTCTGCTCTATGGGTTTGCTTATCCTACAGAGCTTATTATTTTTAATAACATTGTGACATCTGACTTCCATTGCCTAAGTATTTCATGTTAAAAGGCTCCTAGAGAAGACCTAGAGCAGATTCTGATCTTTCTAGACCATCCATAGCAACCACTGAACTCTCAGTTTTATATTCCTCTATCAGTTTTATTGCCACCATGGGAGACAGAAATGCCAGTTAAAGTGTGGGGATTATTGCAAAATAGGGATGAATTTGTCTATATGTTTCAAATAACGACATAAAATGCACTTATTTTTGACTGTGAAGAATTATATCAGCCTTGGTAATTCTCTTGCACATTAACACTATGACATAGATCATTCTTCTAACCACAGATGAGGCTGGAGTACAACACATTCTGCTCCTTGTCTTCTGCCTAACAGTGCTTCCATCCAACATACGATGTAGAAGTCATGCATTGCATATGCACATAAATATGAGTCCCATCAATGTTTGTGATTGCTGTCAGAACTGGTGAATAGTAGTAAGGTTTTTATTCCCAAATTAAAAGTACTCAAAAATAATTTTCATGACCAGCTAAAGCTTGTGTATTTTAATGTTAAATGACAGATATTTTAGAAAGAAAATACAATAAGTGTATCACTGAGCAACTAAACACAGAAGTCTTCAAAGAGTTCAGTAAGATTGTCTTCATATAAATGGTTTTATGAGTTTCTTTAGTCTTAAATCACATTTATATCACTTCCATTATGGGGTAAGCATTTAACGCAGTGTTTCTCAAATCTGGAAAATAGGAGGACACAGATGCTAGGATTCTTGGAAGACATGTAGGACTGTAAGTTTTATATATTTCCTCATGTTCCATAAAGAGATAGAATCTGTATTTGTAGAGCAATCCAAGAACTAAATATTCCAGGCAGGATACAGATTAACCACTTTTTCAAGAGAGTTACAGGTAGGAAATAAGAGAAAACTCAATTCAGTCTTTAACACCAGTGCAATTATCCATGCTCCAGAGTCTATATGGGAGTACTGGCAACCAGCTAAGGGCAGGGCAGGAGAAAGAGTCTACGAGAGGATTTAGATAATAGGAGGAAGTATGGTGAGAAAATGGTGACTTAATTGCATTAAGATTATTCCTTATATGGATAATTTTGACTAAACTGAATTTTTTAAGGACACAAAAATATACTGTACTCTTTGACTCCTTGACTTTTCAGCAAACTAATTTTGAGCTGGAGCTCATCATTCCTGATCATTATTAAATTTTAAAACAACCTCACATTTCAAATATTATTTTTTAAAAACAACAGTATGACTGTGCCAGGGTGCCATAGTCCAGTGGAGAAATACCAGATATCCAAGTGCTTCTTGGGGATACAAGCTTGATTCCTGAGATACGAAAGGTCTCTTTTGTTTTGTTTTGATTTTTCATCGTTCCTTGAAGTAGTCAAGAATAATAGCCCCTTTGATGTCTGAGATGGTACACTGTAAACTTTTTACAAGGTACAGATGAAAATTTTCTCAGGAAGCCATTGGAGTTAATTGCTTAGCTATAGAGAGGTATGGCTTTAGATATAAACATTTTCATAAAATCAATGACTGATTCTTTAAATGGACCTGGAAACAACCTTTATGCCTCTCAAGTGAAAATGGATAAAGAAAATGTGGTACATATACACAATGGAGTACTACTCAGCAGGAAAAAACAATGACATCATGATATTTGCAGGCAAATTGATGGAACTAGAAAATAGAATCTTGAGTAACATAACCCAGATTCAGAAGGACAAACAAGGTATGTACCCACTTATAAGTGGATATTAGATGGAAAGGAAAGTTAACCAGACTACAATCCACAGCTAGATAGAAACTAGCTAACAAAGAGGACCCTAAGGGGGGGGGGGGTTACATGAATCGCCCTGGGAAGGGGAAATAGATGAGATCTCCATGAGTGAAACAGAGGCTGGGGCAATGGAGGGTAGGGAATGAGGAATGAGAACATAAGGGAACAGGATGGTAGAGCTGGAACGTGAAGAACAATAAAAGAGATATCTTGATAGAGGGAGACATCATGGGGATAGGGAGAAACCTGGTGCTAAGGAAGTACTCATGAATCCACAAGGATGACCCCAGCTTATACTACTAGCAATAGTGGAGAGAGTGCCTGAGCTAGTCTATCCCAGTAATCAGATTGGTGAACACCCTAACTGTCACTATAGAGCCTTTATCCAGTAACTGATGGAAACTGATGCAGAGATCCACAGCCAAGCACAATGTCAAGCTCCAGCATTACAGTCAAAGAGAGGGAAGAGAGCTTCTATGAGCTAGGGGCATTAAAATTATGATGGGGAAATCTACAGAGACAACCAAACCAAACTAGTGGGAACTCATGAACTTTTGATCAACAGTTGTGGAGCCTTCATGTGACTTGCCTAGGCTCTCTGCATAAGGGAGACAGTTGTGTTGCTTGATCTGCTTAAGGATCCCCATGGCAGTGGAATCATGATATATCCCTGGTGCATGAGCTGGCTTTTTGGAGCCCACTGTCTATAATGAGACACCTTATACAGCATTAATGCATGGGGAGGGCCTTGGACCTGCCTCAAATGAATGTACCATGCTTTGCTGACTCCACATGGGAGGCCTTACCTTTTTGGAGGAAGGGGCTGGGTTGGAAGGGGAAAGCAGAAGGGGAATGGGAGTTAGGATGAGAGAGGGAATCTGTGGTTGATTTGTAAAATGAATTAAAAAATTCTAAATAAAGAAAAAATAAAGTCAAGAGTGGATAAATTCTCTGTCTGGGTTCTTTGGTGTTAAACTTTGGTACTCTCCACAAAGGCAGAATGAAGCACTGGAATGCATCTTTATATTTAGCTGTGCTTATATCTAAAACCCAAACCTGACCTCATTGGGTTATTCACTTGCTTTAAAACTTTCTTTTGGTTGGATCTTCTAAGTCTTGGCAACTCAAGTGTATAAAAACTAACTCTCTGTACCCTTAATCTAGTTTCAGTAGTTATGTGAATTATCCATTTTCTTTCAATTCTTTTTGTCCTTGTTTTAGTAGGTAATTTACACATATTACTCCATGTGTAAATTCTTCAGAATGTATTTCCAACTCTTAAGCATAGTTAAAATGAGTAAGTTTTGCCATGGGTGCCACATAAGAACCTTAAGTGGCTTAAACAACAGAAATTAGTAAGTAACATTTTAGAAGGTTGTAAGCCCCAAATCATGGCTTTCATAGTCATGGTGCCCTTACAAGTGCTGTGTAGAAACTGCTCAGACCTCTCCTCTTAGCCTATGCATAGCTGCCTGTTCTCAGTGTTTCAACATATTCCTTCTATCTGTGCCCATCTCTGTTCTATTCTTGGGGGATATGAGTCATATTGGATTAGGGCCCACCCTAATGAATTCAAATGGAGTTAAATTGACCTCATTTAACTCTACCTTGTTATGCGTCTACCCTAATGAGGCCATCTTATGAAGTTTAGAAGATTGGGATGCCATTCCATTTTATGAGCCTTAGTAAATGCTATATTTGGTTAATTCCATACTGAACTAACAAATCTCTTAATAATATCTAATATCCAGTTCTCATTTAGGCTTTCTTAAAAGTTTTATTTTCCTAAAATATATTTGTGGACTTGATTTGTTCAAACCAGCAACCAAATAGTATGATTTAATGGTATTGCCTTTTGATTTTTTAAATGAATGTTTTGTCTATTTTTCTTCATTGTTTGTAAATAATCTGAGTTTCATCCCCTGGACCCACGTGATAGAAGGGGAGAACTGTATGAAACTCTAAATTCGAAAAAAGATGGCAATGGAGGCTGGGGCATGAAGAGACCTGAGGGGAAGGTACGAGGATAGGCTGTGAGTCACTGGGCTACTGAAAGGATTCTGCTTACAACCAGGCTGGAGCTTGGACCACAGAGGTCAGAGCAGGACCAGGAGCTCAAAGGTTGGGAGGAATATGAGCAGTGTTCAGCAGGGTGTCCAGGGTTTGAGCAACTACAGCTGTGGGGGATGCAAGTCATCAATGCAGCCAGGCCCTCTGGCCAAATGTAGACTCGGTATGTCATACTGTAGACAACTGGCTTCAACATCTTCACCCAGCATGCCACTATGGAGGAGCTATGAACACAGCTGCCACCACTGTTGGTGGAACACAAGCCAGGGCCAATGAAAAACTCAGGGAAGAGCATCAGAGAGAAAGAATGCCTATATTTCTGGTAAACGTACCCGGGCACGTCTGCAACTTCTTTTATCAGAACCTTTTAAAAAATATTTGAAGATCAACTACTGACCACCAAAAGACCACTGAGCAGCTCTTAGGGCAAGACATCAGTCCCTGCTTGGGCTATTGACCCTCTCCATACCATGGGAACACTACTGCCAAGCAGCTGCCTGCTCACTGCCTGACAGTGGGCATACAGTGTCACCCCTGCAGCTGCTATGGGAGATCACTTTCATGCTCAGATGTTTTTCAATTTATCACCTTATCTGGAAGCACATACTTTCTAGTGTCTGACTTTCATTGACACTAAAATTGGTTTTAGTGGTTTTAAATTTAAATTCCTATTTCAATACCATGTATCTTCCTTCAATATTTAATATAATGAAATTAATTGGTAATCATTATCCCAATCCATTATTTAATTAGTATTTCTAAACAACCATTTTCTAATTTTATTAAAGAACTCTTTCTCATTATTTTGATAAAAGGATAATCTATTGAGGCTTTTGTTTTTTCCCTAAATTTCTAAATAGTATATTGATCTTGAGTTGTACTTAATTAATTTATTAACTCTGTTAATATAATTATAGATATGTGGATTTTAAAAAAATCCTGACATGTTTTGAGCATTTGTAATATTCTTTTCCAGTATATCCAAATTCTTGCAAGATGAGCAGCAGATCCCCTTCAATTAGACTTTTAACACTGCTTGCTGGCACATGTCCTAAGTAAATGACTTAAATATCCTCCCATAGTCTAATATCAGCACTTTTCTAGGCCCTCTGCTTTATTCTAGTGATTGATACTGTTTGATTAACCTAACCTAGGTGCTAGCTGTCATACTGTTCATTTTAATATAGTCTTGTTTCAGGATTGCCTGCTCCTATAGTGAAATGTAGTCTCTTCTAGCAGTGTTGGTCGTCTCTTATCTTTGTTTTCTTACTCAAGAGATAGAAAATATTCTTAGTTTTAATTGCAGTATCAAAAATAACCTCAATTGGGAAACATTTTCTTTGTCACTGATTGAGACTTCTAATTGATCCTTCAATCATAGCATTAATTTAATTTTTGGAAGAACTTCCAGACAACTGGAGAGTTTAGGGATTATGCGTATTTTAAGTATATTTCATCATATTATCTTGTAAAGTCTGAAAAAAATTAATGGGAATACACATATAGATGTTTTGGTCTTTCATACTCAATTTATACGTATTTTCCTGTTGGCATATTTTTCAGTCATGTCTACTACTTAATTTTATGTTTTCCTTAATCTTCAAGTTAAATATAGATGTAAGTCCATGCAATTGCATGGACAAAGAAACATGCCAAGCACAAAATGAGAGTGCATGATTTTAGTAAAGTAGATCTTGTCAAAAATGAAAATCTATTTGTAAATTTTCATGTGTGGATCTGCAGTGCCCTGTTGAGCTTTTTCTCTTACCTGAAGGCAGAGCTTGGCTACCTTGGTTTACTAAATACAAACTCATGAAAAGATTAGCATATGTGTTCCTTATGTTGTACCACTAATCCTGGTCATTATCTTTGGTGATTCTCTGGTCATCTCTGTTGCTTGAAACTCTAAGTGTCTAAGTTCATAGTGGAAGGAAACAAAACTATGACAATATTGTTGAAAGTTTAACAATACATATTTAAAAAGATTTATTGCATGCTGTGCTTTGAAAAAGAAGAATGGGTTTTACCTATGCCTACTTTGAATTGTTGTAACTCTGCACCAGTAGTAATATATAAAAACAGTACCTGCTCAAATGATTAGACATCTTAGGAAATGCAAAATTTTCCAATAAGTAGGAAACAGACATTCAAAATCCTCAAAGAGTAAAGCTCATTTTGATATTGCCAACAACTATAAAATTTTCTATGGATCTAAAATACCACAGTCTAGTGGAGAGTGGCCACTAGGAAGACAGCCAGATATACTTTATGCAACTCTGTTCCATTATACTATGGACTAGATCCAGTTAGAATAATTAGGAAGAAATATGCCTAAATAATGAACACATATCTATGGTTTCAACTATGAACTATCCCAGAGAAGTGTAACTAGAACAGCTCATGATGGAAAAGTACAACTAAGAAAATACCTTCATTGTTAAGGCAAAATTTTAGAGTATTACATCCCAGCTATTAGATTAATGAACTATGACTTTACAAATTCAAACTGTGTGTAATATCAATAATTAGGAATAATAAGGAAAGCATTATCTTCTCCTTTAAAATTTTCAGGGTAAAATACTCACTGGCAGTGAATTTATATGCTAAAATGCTATATTGAAATAATAATGGGAAGCACATTGTTTTTCAATCATTCAATTCAGACAACATATTTAAAAATATTTTTGTTTTGTTACATATTGGGCTTCTTTTGTATGTGATAATCTATAGGAAATATTTGTACATTTAATAACTGTTTAAATAGTATTCTCATCTTTTTATAACTTCAGAATTGTATATAAATGTGTCCTTTCTCAGTGAAATCTTGGGAGAAGGTTTCCTTATGATGACTTGAAACACTGTCATTTTTTTGTGGCTGTCAAAATGAAAATTTGCTGCAAGTATGCATATTTATTAACATCAGTTCATGAGAAGGAGAAATACTTCATAATAGCCTGATTTATTCATGAATTAAGGTTTTCTCTGTCTAGTTTTCTAATGACAATTTTATGCTTAAAATATATTTGTCTGCCCTTTGCTTAAAATTTTGTTATACGAATATTAACTCAAAGAACAAGTTGTAAGATAAATAATGAGAGTTGGTAAGCGGACAACTGATACAGAGTACCTTTGAAGAACATAAGGCAGACAAGGTCCATTTATGCTGATCTCTGGATATTGGTGAAAAGGCTGACAAGCTATAATCAATTTAACAGGGGCCCTCTATTCATCTATGCTGCTTTTGCTATTTGCCTTCTGTCTTCCATGTGGGAAGAGCTGTGTAATCATCTTACTTTCAAAAGAAGATGCAGAAAAGATTATACTTGGTACTTATACAAAGAATGTTTGCCAGAAAATTAATATGAAAATGTATATAACTCCAACTATGCAAATTGTTTAGCCTTCCAAATTCCCTTGCACTAGAATCTACTAATCTTGTAACAGACAATTCTTAGATAATACAAGGCCAAAACTTAAGGGGAATGTTGATAAAACAGTTTTAAAAGGAGTGACACTCTAAAGACATGCACAAGTATATACTAGCATATTTATTTTGGTTTGTATTCTAGTGTTTCGCTTTAACTGGAGCATATTCTATTCATAGAATTTACGATAAAATTTTAAATATTCTCTTAATCAGGAGATAGATTTAGATAATGAATTATCTATGATCCCTCCCCAAGTCAAAGTAATAATGAGTGACTTGACCTTTACAGATGAATTTGTGTTCTAAAATACTCAATAATGAAGTTCCAAGATTATTCACATGTTGTTTTCATGGAATATTTTGGTGTTTACTAAGATTAGAAAGTGCAAATGCACGTATGAGAAAAACAACTGATGCAAGCTTCAGTCTTTTCCTGTTACTGGGGTTATATTTGTGAGTATGAGAAAAAGTATATTACAAGGTCTCAAGTCTTTCATTCATAAAATTCAGATTTCCTTTACATTATGTTAGATAAATTTTTATCTTAATTTTCTCATGGTGAAAATTTTGAACACAAAGAAATAGAAGCAATTAAGCAGTGCTGAGAGTGAGAGAAATAGTCTTCCTCTGGGGAAGAGTCCAGCAATTGACTGTCCAATATCAGTGGCCAACCCTGAATGTACACATACAAGGAGCATTAAGTATTCTGAGCAGGTTATATTTAACAATCTACATGTATATGCATGAATGCATGCAATAAAGTGAAAGAAGAGGTAATGGGTTTAAAATAGAGCAAGGAGGAGCATGTTGGAGGGTTTGGAGGGAGGGAAAGGAAGGAGAAAATGATGTAATTACATTCTAATCCCCCCCAAAATTAAAAGAAAAAAGTCATCTTTTAAAAAACATGATAGAGTCTTTTATAAACATTCATGAATTCACTCATTTGCTTTAGGTTTGGGGGTTGGTCAAAGTAAAAAATAGTATCTTGGGCCACGGAGATTAGTATAGACCCCATTTGCAGCAGGACCACAGACCCAGACATGGTCCTTGGCAGTAGCTAAGACCCAGATGTCACCATGGCCACAGCAGCCCAGACAACCCTGATGAGTATGGCTAGAGGACACCAATATAGTCTCAGGTGACGGACCAGAACCCAGGAGTCTGCATAACCCTCAGTGGAAACAGGACCCATGGACAACAAATCATACCCTGGCTGCTAAAGAGCCATGGACACAGACATGGCCCCTGGCAATAGCAGCTTGAGCCTGGATCTCACCATGGCCCTACGTGGCAATGCATGCCACTCAGATCTGTATGGCCCTGGCTGCAGCAAGACCTTAAGACACCAACATCCTCTCAAGTAGTGGCCCAGAACCCAGGTATCTACACAGTCTTCAGTAGTAACAGGAGTGATTGACATCATCACAGATCCTAGCTTCAGTAGGACCACAGACCTAGACCTACTCCTCTGCAGAAGCCTGGGCCCATATGTCACCAATGGCCCCAGGTGGCAGTGATCACCCTGGCCCCAGCAGAGTGGAAACCATGGAAACCAACCATGTATGTTGAAATCTGAGGGCCTTGCTAAGCAGGTATTGCCCTATGGTGGCCTTGGAAGAGCTTGCCCTGCTCCTCGCTGGTCAGTGTAGAAGAGCTGGCTCCACCCCTCATGAGAGAAATGGCCCCACTCTTCACCATGGGCATGGAAGAGTTGTCCCATGGCATAGGCTTAGAAGAGCTGGCTCTTTCTTTCACCTGTAGTGGGTGGACCCAGACACCCAGACTGACCAAATCAGCTACCAACCAGACCTTCATCCTGGGCTTTGCACTGGCTCATCCCATCATCTACCCCATTCATGACCTTCCAGAGAATGAAGGGTCTGGTCTTGCTGAACCAAGGCTGCAGGGCCTCCCTGACTCCCAACAACAGTGGGCTATCCAGGAGGAGTTTCAGTGAAGGTGCAATGTTAATGATGTACCAAAAGCCAGAGACTATGAAACAGATCAACTACTCATTACAATGAACATTTGCAAATAAAACTGAGTGGACAAAAGCTACTATGTGACACACTGCAGCTCCCAATGTCACTAAGACATATGAAGAGGATGTTGGAGATGCAGGAAAGATGGAGGAACAGAGTGGTTTTCTGTTTGGTTGGTTGGTTTTGTTTTGTTTTAATTAATAGGTTTCTTTTTTTTTTTTTTTTAGTTTGAGGGAACACAACAGGGACAAATATGAAGGGACTGGGAAATGAGCTGGATTATGGTGCATGATGTGAAATTCCCAAAGAATCAATTGAAAATATATGTTAAAAATATAAAATAGCAATATGTCATGTATATGTATGACAAATTTTTCCAAGTATTGAACAAATTGAATATTTAAAGGAAATATATATTTATGAAAATATAAATGCCTAATAAAACTTTGAAAAATATTCAATTTCACTAGTTTTCAAAGAAGAATGGGGCAGAAGATATGATTTAGCAGTAAGAACTGTTCTTTCAGAGGACCTGGGTTTGATCAACAGCATCCATGTGGCAGCTCATAACTGTCACTCTGCTTCCAAGAGAACTAACATCCTTTTTTGGCCTCCTCAGGCACCAGACACACAATTGTTGTACAGTCATGCCTCCAAGCAAACCAGTAAATCACAGAATATAATAAAATAAAATGAATAAAATAATCTCAAATAAAATATTATTATTAGGGCGAAATAGAAGTCATGCCTGAAACAGTTAATGGGACCAATTATCCATAACTAGATAGGTCGTATATCTTAGGTTTGGATACTACTACTATTATTTTGCTAAGTGGCCATAATATCAACCTGCCCTCAATTTTTACTTTTATACCCATAGATTAGTGCCACTCTCAACTCTTAAGGAGAGGGCCTTCTTTTGTAGTGGTTGACATGCCTGTGTTTTCACAACCATGGTTCCAAAGGTTTATCTAAAGTCTTAGTCCCAAGTTCTCTGGAGAAATGTAGCTTTGTTTATTAGCTAGAATCTTAAAATGTCAGTGCAGTGATCAAACTTTGGTCAATGCAGAGAGAATTTTAAGATGTATGTTAAACACTTCCTGCACAAAGATTTTTATGATGCTCCACTAACTGTGTTGAATAACAATCTGTATATTTCTCTATAGTGGATGCTTGATGACATCTGGCCCATTGGACTTTAAATTTTAACCAAATACCCTCTGAGATTTAGTCTATGCATTAGCAATGAAAAAGAAACTAAATATCTGGATAGTATCCTTAATTATATTTGGAATAAAAAATGTTTTTAATTGCATTTGGATTGTATTCCTACAGAGTTAACATGAAACAGCAAAGTAAGATTTAAGGCCATGTTAACATAAAGATTCAGCAGAAATATAATGTAAAAGTATTCTATGAAGCTAATAAAATATTACAAAAAAGGGAGAAAAATGAGTAAGTCTTCAGTATTCTATATTTGGCTTCTCATCAGAGGTCTTTCCTGAATAATTAAATATTATTATGCTAAATACCACATAACTAATTTTAAAGGCAGAGTTAGTATGCTGGAGGTGCCCGCTGTATGACAGCCCTGTACCATATTGTCTTGATTGTAGTCATGAAGCTGTATCAGAAGAAGTGGAGGGATATTTAAAGATTTCTTGGGTGTATCTGAAAACCATTTGTATGTAAACGTGGTTTTGGAGGCAATGGGAAAGTAAAATAATTCTTTATAGCTTGACAATTTAAGATATAATGGATGGGCCTTGAATTATGAAGTAAAAAAAATTCATGGTGTCTTAAAATAATCATTTTACTATTGTTAACTTTTCAGGTCTCAAATGGAGGTCAGTACTTCTCACATGGCTTTGGTAATATTACTTGTTCAAAAAATGATCTATTATGTAATCTTTAAAACTTAACTAGAGTAAAAATGAGCTCATTTAATATTGTGTACAAGTGCCAATCACTTAGTTGGGTTGATGACAATGCACTTATATGACAATATGTTGAAATATGTGAGTCATCTCAACAGGTATCAATCATCGTTTAATGAGAGTATCAAACATGTACTACTATTTTTTGTCATTTTTCCTGTTTCTGTCCTGATTCATAAATTTATAGATGTATAATAACTACTCATATTGTGAGCTGACTGAGAGTATGGTCTTTGTCCCCTTGATGTTTACATTGTCTGTAGAAATAAGCATGAGCAGTCTATTTAATTACACAATTTGGACAGAGATTATTTTTCAGGGACAGACTGCTTCCTTAGATTTGCAAGGCCTTGGACTTAATGCCTAGCACTACAGAATTTTGAAAAGGGAAAACCAAAACCAACAAACAACAACAAAAATACATCAACATCACAGGAAATAAAAGAGTGAATGTTTGCTATGTAGATGAATTTGACTAGGCTGTGGCTGTGATTTACAAAATAATTGCATTGTTAATATTTTAATCCTGGAAAAATTCAAGATTGAGGCTGGAAAATGGTGCTGGACTACTCAGATATATATGCAAGCTCTTGAGAGAGCTGCTGGAAGAAAGATGAGTGCATAGTACAAACAAACAAATATTCACAAATTATCATACATTGTTAGAGAGCCCTAACAAACAACTTCACCAGTTTAACCCAGAATCTGGATAATGAAATTATGGTAAAAAGGACAGCAATTATGGTTTGCTCCAATAAAAAAGAATATTTCTATGAGAAATTAAAATACTGTAACAGTTCCACAGCCTAATATGGTAACTTGTATGTCAGATTCTTTTTCTTGTCTGATTATCACATTCTTTGAAAAAAATTAATACCTTTCTCATTATATCTCACTTTTCATAAAGCAACTACATTTACATAGACTAATAGGAAATATACCATTAGTATTTACTGAAGATAGATGTTTATAATCCTAGTGACGTTCCTATGGAGGAAATAAATCATTACTTAGACATAGCTATATATCTAGGTCAACAATATAGCTTCAAACAAAAACAAAAGTCACTATTAAGTCCTACGTTCTTGCTGGAAATTTTAGGGAGGTTTGATACATTGTGGTTTGGCATTGGTGGGTACAATTGTGCCCTATTCAGTAAAACCTGGATATAAACACTCTTACACATGCTGTAGACTATATAGTAATTAATAAACTTCCTTCATTTTGTTTATTTTATTATTCCCATGGTCTGAGAACTAAGTGTAGGAAAATAGAAAAAAAATGTCAACCTTCTTTTTTGAATTTTTTCATAAGAATCACCTTTTCTTTAGAAAGTTATTATATTTAATGTGATATTGATATATATGATATTGATGAAAAGTTAAATCAATAAATTTATTTATTTTCAGTATAGCAAAAGGGCTACATCTGTTAGCTCTTTAATAGAATGGGTACTGATTAGTTTTGATACTTCTGAACAAAGTAGAATTTTAATAGAAATCTTATCCTAGGTCTTGAAAGAAATTCTTTTCCCTCAATACATATATGTGGCTTGTTCCTAGAATAGGACACTGCACTAGAGTTAACTATCTCAGTGTCTTCAAAGAGGAGAGGATCCTTCTGGAATTTTAGTGAATCATAGGAGTCAAGAAAAGGATTGCAGAGGGTCCTTGGAAAACATGATATTTTGTTTATTATATTGAAATTTGAGATTTTTATCATCTTTTTACTTTTTTTTAGATTTCCAATATCATTGTAAATTTTGTCCTTTAGAATTCTGCTAATTAACTTGTTTTAGCACTGCGTGTGTGTGTGCATGCACAAGTGCGTGCGTGCGTGTGTGCGTGTGTGTGTGTGTGTGTGTGTGTGTGTGTGTGTGTGTGTGTACATCCCATATACTTGATGAAATGGGTTCTCTTATTGGTCTGGTGATCAAAATAAACTCTTCAGGCTTGACAGCTGGTGTCTTTCCAACTAAATCTTGTGAGTCCTGTGATAACTTTTAAGCATCCTTTCTATCACTACAGATGCAAATACCATTGGGAAAATGGAACTTGGCAATCTTGAGTTAATGCATTATGTATAGGGGAGATGAATGAACCTTATCATGTGGTTTCAAGAAAAGTCCTCACTTAGTCCTTATGGAGTCCTCATATGATGCTGTCAGGCAGTTGTTATTAAAGAATTTACTTCCTTGAAATGTATTCAGAAGTTTTGTTTTTCTAGTTCTTTCATTTCTTTAGTTTTCCTGATGTTGTTTGCTTTAAATACCTATTTTCAAATTACCAAAGATTGTTTCTGTATAGATATAAAACAATTGTTAAATTAGACAATGCAGTTGAATTTTTCTGAAAGCAGGAAAGAGGAATATATTTTACTTACATGAAGAAAAGAATTCTGAAAATTTTTCTAGAAGTTAACTTCCTACCTTAGTTACTTTTCTATTTCAGTGAAGAAACACTGTGATCAAGACAACTTATAAAGGAAAGCGCTCACAGGACCTCACCATTAAAGCTGTGTGTTAGAAGCCATGATCATTATGGCAGGGAGCTCAGAAGGCAGACATGCTGGACTGGCACCAGAGTAGTGGTTGAGCATTCACATTTCATCCATAGCAAGAGAGAAACTGGAAATGGTTGGGCTTTTTAGAACCTCAGTGACATACTTCCAACAAGATCACAGCTACTTATCTTTTCCAAACAATTCTGCCAACTGGGGACCAAGCATTCAAATATATGAGCCTATGATGGCCATTCTCGTTGAAACTACCACGGACCATTCATTGGAGCTTGCATAAGCTAGGCAACAAGTGCCCTGGACTAAGAACTGCTGTAGACATTCACTAAGAGTGATAAGGCAACAAGATACTGTGTGTTTAGCTCTTGCTCCTCATGTCAAATTTGAACAATTATTTTGGATTGTAAGAATTTCTAATTTCCTCTTTAAAACCAGGAAGAAGGACAAAATTACCAAGTAATATTATATTTATTGACAATTAGAAGAAAACTTTTAATTGTTGAACTTTTTCTCAAATTAACAAACACCTTTGCATTTCACCACAAATTTGTTTTCTGTTCTTTAGGTATTTAAGTGTGACTGATTCCTTTTTATTAGCTTACTGCCTTCAAAAGCTTTTCCCTTATCAATTTGAGGACTGAACTTTATTTGGTGACCTTGTAAGCATGCTGTTGTATTTGCATGAAGAGGAAAACTAATGTGCATTATTTCCCATCTAATTTAGCCTCAAAAAATAATGCCTTCAGGAATAACTAGATATTTATTTTAAACTGCTGGCCCATATTTTTGTATACTAATCATGATATGGACCATAGGCCCAATGAGTGAGCTAAAATTTTGCAAAATTGAGAAACCTAAAACATTATAGCATGCATGAAGTAAATATGAATACATATGAATTATATATTATAACACATATATACCATCATATATTTATACCTATGTATATATGTATATATATTCTCTTCCTCCTATTCATTTCCTCTTAAGTCAATTTTAAAACAACATGGGAAATTTCATTTCTCTACTAAGAGGCACTTACATGATTACCAGTCATAGAAAATTTGTTTACTTGTTGTTTGCTATTTTCATAGGAAGAGAAGAGGTTTGTTATTCACCTGTAGAGCTGTTTAACTAAAACAGACTGAACAATAGGGAAACTCAAATGCTTCTCAGGAGCTAGACTATGTCCTGGACATTTGTCTGAATAATATCGTGCTGTTTTGAAAATGGATACTCAAGAACTACTATGAGATGTAAATAGATGCCAGCTACTTGCTGCCTGCTGGGGTTTGCCAGTGTGCGTGGAGAGGAAAGAGGAGTGTTTAGGGGAAAATTAGGCTGCTATGAATACGTAAACAGATGGAAAGCCACTGTGAGTTTGACTTTGTGAGTACTCATGAGTTCTCAGCTTTGTCTCTTGCCATCTGTAATTCCCTATGCACAATTGGTGGACCTCGATACTGTAAGTGAGGAGATTTAGAGCAGATGTATGCTGTGACTGCCTGAAATGTTGGATCATAGATAAGTAATAATTATGCTGGAGACTGAGGGTTCTTGGAGTTGAAGGTCAGCTTTGGACAGGAGAATGATCAGATGATAAGACTACAAAGAAGTGCAAAGAAAGCAGAGTGAAGCTGATTGTGTATCCGTACGACGGAGGCACTTGCTCCTGAGTGTTTGTGTTAGAGCATGGTCAAGAAAGGAAAATTGCTGGGATGAGAGGAGAAAACCTCAGTGAGCACATGAAATGTATAGTGATTGGGTGTAAGCAAAGCGTTGAAGAGAGGCAACCTTATTTTTAAAAAAAGTCCCTGAATTTGTACAAAATTGTGGCAAGGAAAATACCAAGCCAATAAAGACACATGTAATATTAGTGTGTGTGTGTGTGTGTGTGTGTGTGTGTGTGTGTGTGTGTGTGTGTGTGGTTATGATTCTGTGTTTTTTTGTTTGCTTGTTTTGTGTGTGTGTAGGGAAGAGGAGAACCTCAGGTATTCCTCCTCAGGTGCTATCCACCTTAGTTTTGAGACAGAGTCTTTCACTGACTTGTAAGTCACCAAATAAGTGAGACATACTGGCCAGCCAACCCCAATCGTCCACCTGCCTCATTTCTCTGGTGATTAGATTACAAGCATGCCCTACCATGCTTGGCTTTTGTTTGCTTGCTTGCTTGTCTGTTTATGTGTCAGGACTTATTTCCTTATGCTCAAAAGACAAGCATTTTAAAGACTGAGCCCTCAAAATAGTATTCTTAAAGTTTAAATTGTTGTTATCCAAAATAATACAATTTTTTGAAGAACATTTTTAAAAATAGTGCTCTTAACATTTTAAAATTTAAAAGTAAAAGTATGTCATAAAATGTCAGATCTATATTTATAAAAATGAATTTGAAAACAAGAAAAAAAATAACTGACTTTAAAGAAGGAAAAGTAAGGCCATGACAATGAAAATCCCCATAGCATCCCTCCCTTTTTCCTGTCCCTCCATTATTTTCCCCTCAGACCCTTCCTTCTCTGTTCCCAGCTCTGACCCTCCTCTTGTCTCCTTTCTCTTTGCCTTTTAACAACATTCAATCCTTCAGCAAATCTCAGTGCTTCCACAAACACTGGATTTATAGATTCCCAAAGCTTGTTCTCCCCTTCTACTAACAGCGCTTTGGTCACAGGCCCAAAGATTTCCCATGGTCTTCAAACAATTCTCTTCGCTCCCAC
The DNA here is from genome assembly GCF_903995425.1 of Onychomys torridus. NCBI lineage: Eukaryota > Metazoa > Chordata > Mammalia > Rodentia > Cricetidae > Onychomys > Onychomys torridus. The sequence goes on along the minus strand of NC_050456.1, from coordinate 35,668,482 downwards.
AGTATTCTCTGTGGTTTATTAACACAGGATGAGAATGGGCATTTCCAGATGGCAGTTGATGCGCAATCAATGAGTGAATGAATGAATGAATGAATGATTAAATGTTTGGGGAGAGAAACAGACTGTTTCTTTTTTGTTATCCTTGTTTGGTGAGACAGAGTCACACGTAGCCAAGGTTTGCCTAAAATTCTCCATGAATCTGTGTCTGTCTTTGAATTCCTGATCCCTTTTGTTTCTCTGCTTCCCAAATATTAGGGTTATAAGCACATGGCAAACCATTTCTTTCATATTGGTTTTCTTGTATTATAATTTTGAAATGTATGTTTTATATAATACATTGCCTTTTTATTTCAAATTAGAGATATATGGATTCTTCGGTTGGATAGGACACTATTCAATTGCTCTGTGTTGAATGAGGAAGCTGAGTCTCCATGAAAGATGTCATGGGTAATATGTACTGTGCCACAGTTTGTTTAGACACCTACCTTATTTCCATTATAGTGTTCTATGCTTCCATCTGAACAAACCATCCTCAACAGAAAGCCGTACAGTGTTGGTAGAAATTGCCACCTTGTATCATGTGTGCTGTTGATTGGCACACTGTACCTCAGCGACAACTTGAAATTCATTTTTCACCATTTTCAGATTCGGTAAACTTTCTTTTTCTCTCCCTTGTTTATGCATTCACGTTCTTCCTGGGACCATATTGTTCTCTTGTCACTTTGGATTTTGCCCTTGCTTTTCCCGTGACTGTTTCACAGGAAATGGCTGCTGGTGGAACTCCACTCCATTCACAACTCGGAACTTAGGGTAGATTCCCACCACAACACCCAGGGTACCTGCTAGGGTCACTTGATGTGACTGATACATTACAAATATCACGTTGGATGAGAATTCTATATCATAGCTTCTATACATCTTTAGCACTGTAAAAATTGGGAGTACCAACACCATCATCAAGATTTATTTATTTATGAAAACATAGTGCCTGAGAACCAGTACAATTTAGATAATAATTCACAAATAAAATGTGATTCATCTACTGGCTTTATTTTTTTACTTTCTGTATTGCTTTCTTTAACCCATGAAAAGGCAATCCTGATATGATGTTTTATTATAATGTTTCAAAGTCAAATCTAAATTATTTATAAATCAGAGAAAAATCACTCTATCTTAGGGTGGGGCTTGTTTTGTTTTTAGAAGAAAACAAAGCAGAAACATATGTACTTAATTTACCTGATAAACCAAGGGCCAGAGCATTTGCTGACTGGGAAGTGATTATATGAACCTGAGATAATTTGATTGCTTTTGTCTGTAGTCTAAGGCTGGGTATTCCACACTCTGGCAAGACATAGAGAAACATTATACTGTGGTTCAGGATAATGGTGTCTGTCCGAACTCACTCCTCTTGGCAGTTCAATACATTGAACATAAACACCTTGTATTGTAAACCTTTTGCATTTCAGACAGACCATGTCATTTACAAGTTTCATTTTCTGTACATGGGCATAGTATCTTGTTCACATTGTCAAACAAAACCTCAACACTCAACTCAGATGCTGGTTCTAAAGTATCGAAGTTAAAATTGCCTTATCTTCCACCCCAGAAATAGTACAAGTTCTTTACCAAGTCGGATTTCCTCCCACGGTTATTGCTGTATGTGTGAGAAGTGGTGTAAAGAAGTACGAAAGGAAGGCTGGTGTTTTTCCTCAGCATCATTCTAACTTAAGCAAGGAACTGAACACTGTGGATTTACACATGCAATGGTGACTGTCTGGGCATCTTTTAGGGATATTAGTTCTCAATTATTACTAATTTCCTAGGTAAAGATATCTCATCCCTCCTGGTTCCCCCTCTTTCTTCATTTACACTGTTATACAATGTGAAGAGTACCATATAGTAGTGAGGCAATTATTGTTATCAGAATGATTATCTATGGTATTTCATATCTTAAAGTGTAAAAATAATATAATTATTCTATAGTTTGGGAACTTTGAAAATAATGTTTTTAATTATTAAAAATGAATTGATGTTATTGCATTCTTTAAGACTGCTATTTGAGCCAAAATATTGTTCTTTCACCTAGTTTTTCTTTTATTATTATTATTATTATTATTATTATTATTATTATGTATGCCTATATGTTTGAGTATCATGTGTGTGCCTGGTGCCCATGGAGGTCAGAAGAGGGCATCAGATCCCCTGGAACTCATAGAATGTTGTGAACTGTCGGTAGGTTCTGAGAACCTCACCCAGGTCCTCTGAAAGAGCAGCTAGTACTATAAACCCGAGCTGTCTCAGAAGTCCCTTAATTTGCTTTCAATAGCAGGTATTAGAAGTGATAGAAGATGTTCAAGTTTCAGTTCTGACAGATGAGATTTATCATTCCCTGCCCTGTGAAGAACAGCTCAATTTTTTGAACTCTTTTTTGCCTCTTTTTTCACTTTATTGCATGTATTTGTGTGTGTGTGTGTGTGTGTGTGTGTGTGTGTGTGTGTGTGTGTGTGTATTTTTTTAAATATATCCTGCTCAGAATACTTAATGCTACTTGTATGTGTATTTTCCGGGTTGGCCATTTATATTGGATAGTCAAAAAAGAACTACATCTTTATTACTTTAAAAAGGGTAAACTTAAATCTAAGTTTTTTTATGTTCTCTTTATTAATAATATAAATGTGAAGTATAAGTTAAATAATGTAAGTCAAAAACCTAAATTAAATTTTTGCTACAAAATATTGGATTATTTGAACATGCTACTTTAAATACTAATTCAATTTTTTTTTCTTTTGCCAAATAAAGACAAGAAATTGAGCAGGACATGTATATTCCTAATTTATGCAAAAGTAATTTTGGTAAATATTACTTTCTTGGTGTGACATAGCAAATGCATTCTAGAAATAAATTCCTTTGTGGAGTCTATTAAATATTTGTGGAGTCTATTAAATATTTGAAAAGTAACTCAGGGCTAAAATATCACTAAAATATTTCAGTTGAATTTCTATATTTCTTAGCCTGAATTCTAGATGTATGTAACTTTAAGCACTGATATATTCAATTCTTTTCTCAAAACATGTGCATCTTCATTGTTGTTCATTATTGCTATAATTTTATAATGTTTCTGTTATTCAGCTTTCCAGTGCATCTGTTAATAAAGTTTTAAAACATTTAATTTGATTCAAGGTTTTGGAATTTGTACATTCTGATTATTGTCCTCATTGTTTCTGCTCCTGTGGTGCTGGTGTTGTAATTTGTGGTAGGAGTAAGGAAGGAAATGAACGTGCTCATCTAGATGGTGAGGGAAAAAAGAAGTGGAAGTAGTCAGGGCCAAGGTCTCACCATCAATTTCGAGAGCAGGCTGCAAAGTTTTAACCACTGCCCCCTCCCTGGTGCTCATCTCTTATAAATTCTGTCTCTCCTATCACTCTGGATATCAAGCCATAAACACATTAGAATTTTAGGAATATTTAAGATCCAAACTCTGGTAACATCACAAATTAATTTTGCTTGTGCCAAAGTGTGACAAATTTTTAATAATCTATGAGAAATTTTAGGTGGAAATGATTACATTTGAAATCATCTCTAAATAATTAAACCATTGAAGCTTTTATTCTTTAAAAAAGTCAACTTATTTGCAGTGTTTATGCTCAGTTTGCCATCTAAAGATGGAGGAAATGAAGTTGAACAGAGGGAATGGAAAGTATGCTTTATTTGCGTCAAATCTACGAGATTCAGTGTGGGGATGCACAATGCTGGGAGGGTAGAAATAGAGCAAATGTGATGGCGTTCAGGACTGTGAAAGAGGTAGATGGTGTTAACGTCAGGAACACAGATGACTCTGAGTTTCTTGTGTGGTTATCTGTGCGCATTGGGGCTTAGGCGTATCACCAAGGTCATGACTATGTTCATATTTTAGATTGTCATCTAAAGTATAAGTATATTGTTATTATAGTATGCCCCTCTTTTTTCTTACTTGTGAGATAGTACATATTTTCCTGTAGTGATTTAGAAGAATATTTTGCAAAGATATTTACTTACACCTTTAAGACAGTCTATCCTGTATGTAGAGGAGTTTTGACTTTAAAATGTTTGTGTTCTTGATATGAGATGGCAAATCGAGGCAGGAGACCCAATCTTGTATTTCCTTGATTCTACTTTGGGTTTTTTAGGTTACAGAATTAACAGTGTGTTAGGATTCCTCCTTACGAGACCTTGTTATAGGAATGATCCAAAATTTATTTGAAAATTAAGTAATTATGTCTATCAGTGTAGATAGTCACATATTTCCCATCATTCTGCATCCCATATCTCAGGAGGAAAGATGTTTTCAGTGTCAAGCTGTTTCTGAATTTATCTAAGCGTTTGACACAGAGTGTTTAGAAATTTTTGTTTTAAAGAGAAAAGTTGTTACCACCAAAAGCATGTTATTGTTACTGTTGGTTTTCCAGAAATGTTTGTTTTAAAGGAAGAATTGTGTTTGCATTCTTTTGAGGAAGCAGAGTATAGGAAATATGACTTGCCAAAGAGGACACTCTAGAAATTAGCTACAAGTTCAAAGGCTTCAATGCATAGAAATATTTCCAATGTTCCAAACCCATGTCTTTTTCTTATCTAGTAACTTGCCAAGCACAGGTTAAGTACTCTCGGCTGAATTTCTCGCTTGCAGTAGATTTCTCCCCAGTAGTCTCATCCATCAGAGGACAGCTTCTAATACTCAGGACTCTTGGGAAAATATTACTCTTATATTTGAAAAGACATGTACAGTTATATTGGTAGCTAGGTATGATGGCTTGTGTATGCAATCTCAACCTGTTGGGTATTGAGACTGAAGGTTTGCAATGTGCTTGAGACCAGTCAGGCTCCCTCATGGGTTCCAGGTCTGCCTTAGGACTCTTGCAAAACACGTAACAAAACAAAATATCAGTCAATTTGAACTGTTTACTAGTGAGAGTGTAAAAGAATTCACTGCCTGGTCTTACATAGCCATCACTGTGTTGATTAGCAGTGTTTGCCATGGATATGTGCAGTGTATCTAGCGTGTGAACAGAATATCTTCTACAAGAAATCCTTGCCCCAAAGTTGGCCAGTCCTAGCAGATGGCTGTCCTTCCTTCCTTCCTTCCCTCTTTCCTTCCTTCCTTCCTTCCTTCCTTCCTTCCTTCCTTTCTTTCTTTTCTTTACTTTTTTTTTGGTGGTAGGGTTGAGGAATGTATGTAAAGTTGTTTTGCCTTAGGCACTGAAGATGTCATTTCAAGATTTTACTCATTTTAGAAGCAGCATTGGGTCTAATTTGTACTACTTTACAAAGTGTAAGAACTATTGAGAAGAACAGTAGCCTAGGAATAAGACTGGAATTGGCTCTGGTTCTAACCAGTTTAACAGTGGACAGTACTTTAGCCTGAAGGGGCAAAATTCAAGGAGGTTGTCATCCATCACTACTCCAGATTATCATTCTACTTGTTATACAGCCTTAGATCTTTCACTAAAGTCATAGACTGGTTGCTTGAAGAGATTGTTTGCTGTCATTACTGATAGCATTAATAAATGTAAACATATTAGATAGATAATAAAAGAAAATGCAAGATTGTGTATGCATATGCCAGTATATGTGTAATGAATGTCTTTTACTTTGTAACTAAAATATTCATATAAGAAAAGCACAATGGATTAAGTAATGTTAAAATAACTGATTTTACAACAGGCTTACATATATTTTATTTTTTATTATTTATTTCTTTTTTCTTTTCTTTTCTTTTATAATTTAATTTAATTTTACATATAAGCATGGATTCCCCTGTCCTCACCCCTCCCACGCCTCCCCACTGCTTCCTCCAGGGCAAAGACTCCCCTGGGGATTCAGCTCAACCTGGTAGATTCAGTCCAAGCAGGTCCAGTCCCCTCCTCCCAGGCTAATTGAAGTGTCACTGCATAAGCATATATTTTAAATAATTTTCTGTGACCATCATTATCTTTGATACCTAAATCTGAATGAAAAAATTAATCATTTTGCTTTTTATTGTTTTATCTTTCCTGTTCTATAGTATACTCTATATTACTACCTTATTTTTATCCAAAAACCACTTGGATTAGAGTGTGCTGTAAATATAATAATAAACATTGTATTTGTGAAGATCTGAACTTGTCCTAAAGAGACTTAAATGTTTTTTCACCAATCATCTTCCAATTTAATAAATTTTATCCTAATAGAAATTTGAAACCCTTGCAGAGAACAAAAATTACTGTACTCACACAATTTCAAGTTTTTTTCTGCTGTCATATAGGTTACTATTAAATTAACTCATAAATGATAAAGATAACAATAAACTGTTATGCCTATTTCAAAGTTAGGAATTAATTAAAAATTATTAGTACCTAATATTAGTGATTTTGTTTTAGTTGAACAAGCCACATGAACCAATAATAGGTTTTTCTCAACTATAATGCATTTTGCCATGAAAGACTAATTATGTCTCCAAAAATAAAGCTATTGTGTTTTGATATTTAAAAATAATACATATTTGGGTAAATCTATTTTTAAACTTGTTCTTAAAATTTTCCTTCTGATTCTCATTTACTTGCCTTATAAACACGTCTCACCCATTTAAACCAAGGAAGGAATAGGGTGATTCCTTTTAAATGTCAAGACGATTTTACAGCTTTCTCACAACTAAGGGATATGGCTTTTGAGTCTGTGCAAAAATGGTACTGTGACCACACTCAAGCTGCTTAGTGATAGAGTGATAAAGATCCTTCTTTAACACCGTTAATCACAGGAACCCAAAGAAGAGACAAGAATTTCCCTCTTCCCTCCCAAGTGTCTATCCTGCAGTTCTCTGAGGTGCACCAGGAAATAAATATTTTAATTGCCAAAGTTTGTTTTTTCTGCACTATCAACTGCAGTGTGTTGGAATCCTAGAGCAGTGGTGGGTGTGACCCAGAGTTTCCTCTACAGCACAAGCCCCAAGTAAGGAAGAACAACAATGTTCCTTCATTTGACCCTTCCTTACCAACTTGAGGTGACAGGGTATGCATCCCTGTTGCTGCTGGAAACTGATAGTCTGTGCTGTCACTCTGTGCTCTTCCCTCTGTAGGCTTTGGAAGGAAATCCCATCTGCTCCGTTGAGATTATTCTGTTGTTCATGCTTTCATCAGTCAGTGCTCATTTGGGTACAGAAACTAGCTATTCTAGGGAACATTCCTCTCTCTTAATCTTGACATAAATAGTAATCCATTGATGGAAACTGCCTTAAACATGGAAAGCCAACGTTTTATACCACAGGCTAATGATCATAGTTAATGATAACATATACCTCAAAAAGAAAAAAGAAAAAAAAAAAAAAAAGCTGGGAGAAAGAAAAGCAGGAGCTTCTCGGCTTTCATTTCAAAGCCATCACCAATGTTTCAGAACATGAAGCCTCCCTGACTTGAATATTAGACATTGAGTATCTATACAGAAAACAAGTCTCAGAGTGTTCCATAAATACACAAAATTATATGTCACTTACAGTGAAATAAAAAGATTGAAGCTCTGATATATCCTGTTGTCTGTCATGGTAATAGACCTGGCCCTCTCAGTGACACTGCCTGTAGTACCACTAACTCCATTCATCCCACTTTTCTTCTAATTTTCCATGTAAGAGAGACCAGGGGATGGGCACAGAAAACCTGCCTCATGTGTACCTATATATATATATATATATATATAGATAGATATAGATATAGATATAGATATAGATATAGATATAGATATAGATATAGATGTAGATATAGATATCAGTTTCTGGCTGGCTTTCTAATATAACATCAAGATGCTAATTTCCTTCTGAATCTAATTTGCAATCATGTTAAATAAGCGTGTTAAAGGTAGCAGTATTTGAATATTTATATCATTATATTGGGTCATTGTATATGATTTTTCACTCTCTCTGGAGGATTCCATGTATATAGCAATCAAATAGAATAGAACAATTTATTTCTAGAGCTTTTTCGATGATATAAAATAGGAGAAAATTATTTTTCTTAAGTTCCCAGCCTTCAATATGAAGCAGATTTGACATTTCAAAGGCACTTTTAAGTGATTATTATTTGCATAGCAAATTCTCAAGATTCCCTATATGCTAAGACACTTTGCAAGAAGCTGAAGTCATTTGAAAAGCAATGCACCTGGCGTTTATATCCAAAGAGGTGCCAAGTTTATCTAGAATACACAGATTTTAAAAAATATATATACCTTCATCTAAATCTGAATTAAATACTGTTTTAACTCCTAAAATATACTAACCACGAGAAACCACTTTTTCTGAGGTCAGGGGAAGCTTTGCTGGAGATAGATAAGCCTCCAGCTGACATTTCGTTTTTCTTGATGTATGATGTATCTGGTAGAATTGGTTTAACTTGACCTCAGCTGCCGCTACTCATCACAGGAAAAATTGCTATTCACCTGTCCTTCCTTGATGAGATTCTAGAAAGAAAAGCATACTCAATTCTGCTCTGACCAAGAGCTTGTACAGCATATAGACAGACAGAATCAGTGCTAGACTGTCCACTTAGATCTCTCTGAGTGTCCATCTATTTTGAAGCTCTCCTAAGAACATTCAGCTTCTAACACATTTAAGGATTGAATCTGTCCATCTTTTTATTCTATCTTTGAAACATCTTTTTTAGATCACAAATTAGAGCTGTAGAAAACTGTACCCACTTTCATGAACCCAGTTTGAGGTGAACTTTGGTCACTGTGTCCTACCTAGAAACATTTAAATGATTGAACTTTTGTTATACTTTCAAGAGTGCCTTCACCCTTTGGCTCTTCCTCTTTCCTGTATGTACTAATGTAACATGAACATCACTCTTAATATTTTGCCTCTAAAAGCTCTCATTATCCACCTCTACCCATCCTTATAGGACAGGCCAGTTCCATGGCTTGCAACCTAGAGTTTACTTTTTGTCCTGTGTTCAGGTATTTGTTTAAAGTTGATGATACTATGTAAACAGTCCTACTTTACTCTTACTTTAGTAGTGGAGTTAAATTTTACTTCATATGGTTTTTAAATAAGAGCACCACAGAATTTAAATAGTAAATAATGCTAAGATATATATATATATATATATATATATATATATATATATATATATATATATATATATATATATATATATATAATGTGTGCCAGACTTTATATTCACACACACACACACACACACACACACACACACACACACACACACACAGAGGTGGGGGGATATACTCATTATGAGATTAGAACAATTCCCTTCACATTTCAATTCACATATAAGGAAACAGGCATTGAGGACTAGATGCTTCAGCCCAGATCATGACTATGGTGTTGTGTGTGTAAGGCCCCACACTAAGCAGAGTGGCTCTAATATATTGTCATGCCAACCACAGTCTCCTGCTGCCTTTTTAGATACTTGTGATATTGAAAATTACGTGTTGCTATTAAAACTATCAAATGATGCCATTGTTCACACAATTGAATAAGAATATGAAAGAGATAGTTCCCCTCACCAGAGCCTCATCTAGAGCCTTCATTGCATGACATGATGCTAGAGGCAGGTTTTTCCACTTCTTGATATCCTTTTACTTAAAACTTAATATGTAACCTTTACATTTGGGCAAAGCATACATTTCCTGTGCTATTGTTTTGATTTGTGCTACCTACCATCAGCAGTTGATGAATAGCAATTCTTAGTCTTTGGCAAAGGAAAAAGAAAGCCTTCTCACTTACTAAGAAACTGTGTCATTGCTTTAACTGCCAGCCTACCCTGGCTTCTGCTGGCTGTTGTGACATTAATCATAAATCTTCATGACTTATTTTGAGGAAGTAGAAATTTATGATCTTGATTCTGCTCTCGAGAATAGTCACTGCCTTCATGGCACCTTTGCTGTCCCCCTTAGTTACAGCCTCTTAGCTGGGGGTGTGCCTCAACCATTTGGCCTTGTTCCTTAAAGTAGAAGTGACTCCTACCCCTTCCTCATTCCCACTGTATCATCCATGTACTCAGCTGTACACAGAAAACTGCAGACATAGATAGTGGATGAGAAGATGCTTGAAAAATGAAAGGATATGCATGCCTAATTTTATGTTCCAATGCTTTCAAATCCTAGAGATATATTAGGATATTGTATCTAAAAAATACCATGGTCATGTACATTTGCATGTACACATGTGTATTTCAGAGGAGAAATTTGAAAGTTCACTTTGAAATAGTATTTGTCTGGTGGACATTCCTTTAAATAAGAATGGGAACCCATCTGTTCTATTAGATACATTTTAATTATGATCAGACTCTCCTATTGACATTCAAGTCATAGAGAGGAGACACAGCTTTATAAGAGGGAAACTGGAACTGACATTGAGGAAACCAAACAAGACAATAACAACAAAGAAGAGAAAGAAAACAGATTCCTCTCTGTGTTTTTAGACACTTTCCCCCATCTCCTTGCCCTTCCCACCCCCTCTCCTTATCACTCCCCGTCTCCCTTTATCTGCTTTCATATACTTCCAAATGAGCATATGTGGCCCAGGCTAAGCCTTCTAATGAGGATCACTGGATGATTTTTTTAAAGGTATGTTTTAATTGCTATAAAACAACACTACATTTTCAAGGAGAAAGTGAGTATCAGTGTAGGAGTCTAACATGTAATGTTCAGATCAAGGCAATCCATCTCACCTCAAACAGTGTCAGATCTCAGTGTTGATAACACTCTAGGGCCTTCCTACTAGCTACTTTGCTATAAACTACTGAATGAATCATATATTTAATTCAAATAATTGCCAAAAAGAAAATGATTGATTTTTTTTCATAACTTAAATAATACATTTTTCTGAACTTAATGTTCAGCTTTGGTCCATATCTGATCCATTTAGCTCTAGTGGGAAACTACCAATGACAGCTAAGCATCAGTGTTACTAAATTCTTGTGTGTGTGTGGTGTGCATGTTGAAAGGGATTTTTAAGTTAAACCTGTTAGTTCATCTTGCAATGTTTGTTCTAGGGGACACTTTTCTTTGTTGCTTTAGTATCCTTAGTTTATAACCATTGAAGACCCAGTCTGAAGCAGTCCTCTCAAGGAGCTTTTGGCCTTTAAACCAAAGTGTTATAAGGAGCAGTAGAGAATGAAAAGGCTGTTACTAAGTAAAGAGCAGTAGGTGCGTTGAAGTTTCCACACTGTTGTAGAGAATAGATACAATCCGTGCTGGAAGAACTAGACAAAAAGTGCTTAGCAAAAAACAATCTGATTTTTATCACGCACATTTGCATCTCATTTGTTACTTTCCATTAGAAAACTTGACTGGCCCTTCAAGACTCACACCCTTCAAACCTAATTCACTTTATTTCTTCATTAGACGTTGTAATTGGATGGTATGTAGTATTTCTATACTGGATGGAATATTGTCTATTACTAGCTTTCACTTTTGTTCCCCTTTTCTATACCAAAATTGGGTATTATGGTAATACCAATTAAAATAGAGCTCTGAAAATATCTATCATAGAAAGATAAGTGTAAGGCTAGTATTTATATGATCTATATTTTTAATTTGTAGGTAAATAAATTTAAACAACTTTTTCAATAGAATGAGATGGAAAAATATGAAAATAATTTTAATAGCATTTCAATTTAAAATTTAAACTTGCTTAAGTCTGTTTTCTGAGATTTTGTGGTATATGGGAAGTGGGTGTGTAGTATTTCATATAGCCAAGAAAGTCCTGGAATTTAATAGGTATTTTAGGTTGAACTTGAACTTCTGATCCTGGAATTCAGGTATGTGTCACTATGTCCAACTCAGTCATATTTATTTCTAAAGAATTAGATACCTGTAGAATATTCATGTTGTTTATCATATCTTAGATTTAATTCATTTCTTCAGTACATATAAAACCATGAGATTTCTACCGTACCTGATCATTTACACCTCTATGATCTTTTTGTGTACACATGGCTAATGTCAGCTATTTATGAATGTTCCAGATCTCCTAGTGAAGTTCAATGTCAAACTTCTTTCTTTGCCTTGAACAGTGATGACTAATACGTTGCTTATATATTCAACAGTGTTCACATGCAAAGTTGATGGATGGAGAAGTCTAGATAGCTCTTCCCTATCTACATATTCCAGACATAAAATGTATTTGTGTTTAATCAATTACTTTGACTTTGGACATGACCGACTTTTAGTATATGTGCTTCTTAATAGCCTCTGTGTAATAATTACTTTGCTCACTGAACACAGCTTTCTATGCCTTCTTGAGAGAGTCCAAATGATCTGCTCATGGGTGGGGACACTATGATTTTGGCACGAGTTTGTATATTTTTTTAATCATGGCTTCTCTTCTGGCAGACTTTCATAATGTTGCAGAGTACCCCAGGCAACATTTCTCATCCAGGAATTCTGGAGAAGCATCCTTGTAGAGCAGCCAAGTCATCCTCCCTGTGTGCTTCCTGGTTTCAGACATTTGTGAGCATCCTTGAACAGTGACTGGTTCTTATCAAGATCATCTTTTGCAAGCTAGATATAAAAGCAGTGAAGCAATTATAGTTTATTAAGCTTCCTTCATTGGAAAGGAACATCACTCACCTAACAGTATCATTAGCTGTTGAATTATCTTCATGGCTTATATTTTTAATTAAATAATTTACTGCCTTTAGTCAATTGTGTGAAGATCTGACAGATTTGTATTTGGGGACTTTATTGCCAACATGCTTCTCATCTGTTAGTTCCTTTTGTTATTGCTGTTTCAGTATTTTAAAAGTGTTCTCCTATGAAATAATTTGAAATTTGTTTCCTAGGATCAGTGAACAACTTTGAACTACAGTAGTGTGTTCACATGAAAATAAAGAAACTGGGATTACATGTTTCTCAAATCTTTTTCATTAATCTGCTACCTTTGAGCTTTCCTCCCAACTCAGGTGCCTTATTTTGATTTTTTGTTTGCACTCCCCAATAACTTTTAGAATTGGGGGTGGGGGGGCTATATACGTTTGAGCCACAGAATAGGGAGTCTGCTAATGAGAGAATGTTCCCAGCAAGAAGCCACTTTCCTGAAAAATAACTGTACTACTGAAAATTTAAATTGCTTCCATTCTTTTTCACAGGTCTATTCTGTTTATAAAAATGAAGATATGTTTTGTTTATTATTTCCAGGTGGGAATCCTATCAGGACTGCAGTCTTTATAATTCTTTCTTACTTCTATTTTGAATAAGATTTTTTGACCAAATGTTTCTCCTTGTGTTACTACCTTATTCCTGCGGTGTTTGTTCCACAGCATTTGTCCATATATATGAATACTCCATCCCACCCCATTTATGCATATATTCATATATGTATGTATGTATGTATGTATGTATGTATGTATGTATTGTGTGTGTATGTGTGTGTGTGTGTGTGTGTGTATGTTTTATGGAATTTGGAAATACTCCATTAAGACTCTTTCAGTGACATAATTAATTTTCTTTGGGAATATTCTGATAAGTTCATATGTGGTTTCTGTCCTCATTATACTCTCTGGCAGTGATGTAACAGTACCATTTGTGTAGGGAGTGTTCTTACTGTAGAGTTGTGATTGATAAACAGTTCTACACCTTTACAAACAACTTTTCTGCTCTCAAGTTAGATAATACAGGTTGAAGTTTCCTCCCCTTTAAGAAAACTCAAATTCCTGACAACTTCTTTGTGAAAAATAAGTGTGCATGGAGTTTGTACATTATATGCCTTTCTAATTTAAAGATTTATGTTAAGCTTTACAATCACTATAAAATGACAGCATGCTCTCATTCAAATAACTGAATCACTTTAATAGTTTGCATACTCAAAAAGGACTTTTCATCTCTTAGGGTTCAGTTTTAAAGTAATACAGAGTAAAAATCATGAAAATGTTATATACCCTATTCACCATGTGATGTTGAAGTATATAAGAGCAGATTCAAATGAACAGTTAGAGTCCTCAGTACATTTAAAGCCCATGGTAATGGTAAAAGGTTAATGGTAAATATTCAGGTTGTAGAAGATAAATTCACCCTTCACCTTGCCCTGATTCTTCCCAATCTTTTGTGAATAATTCTGTTCCTCATCCTTTTGGAAAGAACTTAGGGGAGACATTTACTATAACTTGAAAATAATCCATGCATGCATTCACCAACACTCATAAATTTCATATATTAATACCTTGAGAATTTCATATGTGCTTACAATGTATTTTTATTATATTCACCTTCTACCACTCATGTTGACTAGTCTTATGTCCGTCCTGATCCCTTCCAACTTTATATCCCTATTTTCTTCTCCTCCTCCTCCTCCTCCTCCTCCTCCTCCTCCTCCTCCTCCTCCTTCTTCTTCTTCTTCTTCTTCTTCTTCTTCTTCTCCTCCTCCTCCTCCTCCTCCTCCTCCTCCTCCTCCTCCTTCTCTTTCTCCTTCTCCCTCTTCATGAAACCCACTGAATTCAGTTTGTGAAGTACACAGATGTAGAATTATCTGCTGCAGCATGGTGGTGATCAACCTGTCAGGGGCCACACCCTTAAAAAACTGACTCTGCCTCCCCCAGCATCCATCAACTGTCCACAGCTCCGCTGCTAGTGTTGGGCATGTGATCCCCTCCCTCTTCCACTCAGGAAGTTTGAGTGACTTGATCTGTGCCAGTCTTAAGCTGGTGACCCCAGGTGCTGTGCATTTACCAGTAAAAAACAAAGGAGTCCATTGTTCCTATCACTTTTTTGTCTGTTCCTTCACTAGCTCTCGCTTCTGTGGCTTTCCCACCTTTCTGCAATATTCCCTGATTCTGCCGTATTCCTTGGGGGAGGGGGTGTAATATAGGTATCACATTTATGGCTGTCTATGCCACAGAAAATTAGTTTTGACAATTAAAAAATTATGAGGTGAAATACAAGTAGATTATTTAAACGTTTCTTCTTTGTGTATAATTTTACTTGAAGGAACTGAATTAACAACTGTATAGTGCTCTCTTGATTATCAACACACACACACACACACACACACACACACACACACACACACACACACACACGAAGTCAATGGAAGTAAAGCAAGTAAAGAAAATAACCAAAAGAGAAAAGAAAGGAGGTATTTGGTAAAGTATCACATAATTGTTTTTGAAAAACTAAGGGTTAAAGCCTGAACACAATATAGGAGGAATCGTTGACGTTAACTATTTAAAACAATGGATCACATCTTCAGTTATTCTCCTGTATGCAAAACCTTTCCTGAGGAGAAAACTGGGTTTCTGATTTACACATAGCCCTAAGACCTCTGCCCACTTCCTACATGTGGTTCTTCAGGAGAGTGAGAGCTGTTCTCCTTCCACTCCCAGCACTAAGCAAATACTCACAGACATCAAGGAGAACAGTGGAGCATGAATTGATGGCACCACCTTGCTGTTTATTATTATTATTATTATTATTATTATTATTATTATTATTATTATATTTGTGTTTTGATTCTACACATCAGCCATGGGTTCCCCCATCCTCCCCTCTCCCGTCCCCAACCCCACCCTACCCCCAGCCCCTCCCCTCCACCCTCACCTCCCCCCAGCCCCTCCCCTCCACCCCCACCTCCCCCCAGCCCCTCCCCTCCACCCTCACCTCCCCCAGGGCCAAGACTCCCCTGGGGATTCATTTAAAACTGGTGGATTCAGTACAGGCAGGTCCAGTCCCCTCCTTCCAGGCTGAGCAAAGTGTCCCTGTGTAAGCCCAAGGTTCCAAACAGCCAGCTCATACACCAAGGACAGGCCTGGGTCCCACAGCCTGGGTGACTCTCAAACAGTCCAAGCCACTCAACTGTCTCACCTATCCAGAGGGCCTGCTCCAGCTGGGGGTAAAGGCTGATTTCCAGAGCATGAGGTTCTATAGAATAGTACAAACAGCCTAAGCCGCAGCGATTTGGGGATATTTTTGCTGGTCAAATAATTACAGATTACCTTAAATTCACTGGGACATAGACACTTCTCCTTCCTGGAAGGCAGGAGAAAATATACTTTCTAACCCACGGAGCACAATAGACAAATTTCTAGCCAGAACTGGGGAGTTGAACTAGAAGCTCTTCCATCAATTCTGTAGAAAAGCAGGGTGTTTTCAACCCTAAGGAAGAGCAGCATTTCAAAATGGTTTCCCCTCTCCTATCTGATAGACTGATTATTTCATCAACTCAAAAATCATCAAAGAAATAGACATAATAACCCAAACAGTAAGACCACTTCTGGAAAGAAATGGCTAGGATCTTTAACACTCATCTTGGCAAATTCTCTGTCTCTCTCTCTCTGTCTCTCTGTCTCTCTGTCTCTCTCTCTCTCCATGTGTGTGTGTGTGTGTGTGTATATATATATATATATATATATATATATATATATATATATATATATATACACATACATATTTCATATGATACTAGAAGCATAACTAACAAGAGCAAAGTTGTGACTATATAAACCAAGAACCTTCTACTCGGCAAAGAATGTAATCAACTAAAAGAAAAGCCTCCACAAATGGGAAAGATATCCACATATCATGTATCTAATGAGGCCCTCGTATTCTATACATACAAGAAAGCCATACAATGCAATAGCAACAAAATAAAACTGCCACAAAAATATCTGCATTATAAAATAAAGGTAAATAGATATCTTTCTAAAGAAAACATATCAAAGAACAAACAGGTAAATGTTTCTTGGTATGCTATTAATCCAGGGTACTAGAAGGAGATAATGAAAGTGGAAGGAATTTTATTGGGATGATTTAAAAACTGTTAAAACTTACTTCCATAAAAAGGAGCAAATATTCACCACATGATAAAGAAGGTATTTATGAAAATAATTTGTTCTAGTAATATGAATTATTTCAGAAATCATCGATGTATCCACTACAAAAGGGAAAAATCCACCAAAGTGTTCAAACCTGAATACTAATTACTTATATATCCTTTGTCACAAGTCATGTATCTTTATGCCCGGTTAGGTATTATGGTAGTTTTACTTTTAAGTATTTGAAGAACACCTAAACTGATTTTTTGTATTGCCTGTATTAATCTTCATCCCTTAGGAAGAGTTCATAGGAGTTCCTTTACTTCTAAACTCTTTGTAGCACCATTTGTCCTATCTCTTAATGACATCCGTTCTGACTAGGATGAGGTAGTGTCTCAAGTAGTTTTAGTATTTCTATGATGACTAGGGATGTTGAATGCTTTGGAAAATAGCTGCTGGCAGTTTGCATTTCAATTTTTTAGATATATTTTGAAACAGTTTATACAATTCTTCCATCTATTTGTAGATTAGCAGTCTTGTATTTTTGATATATAATATCTACAGTCTTTTTTGCAAACCCTAGATAATAGTCCCTGGACTGAAGAATAGCCAATCAAGCTTTTCTCCCATTGTATGAGCTGATAATTTCCTTTGCTATGCTGAAACGTAACTGTCATGGTAAGCAGGACCAGTCTCGATGCTGTCCGAAACTGTTCATGAAATTCCTACCTAACATAGTATTGTGAAGATGATTCCCTGGGTTTGGGGTTTTATTTTCTCCTTCTTTTTGCTGTTGTTGTTTGTTGTTAGAAATTTCAGTGTTTCGAGTTTAAACCAAGGTCTTTGATCTGTTTTGACCCATTTTAAATTCTTTTTATATGAGATGAAAGATATTAATCTATCTTCACTTTTCTGTAGGTGGAAATCTAGTTTTGCCAGCACCATTTCTGGAATGGCAATTTTTTACAATGTATATTTTTGTCATTTGTCAAATATTTAGTGGGTATAACTTTGTGAGTTGATTTCCTGGGCCTCTATTGTACTCTTTTCATACACCAATTTGTTTTTACACCATTACTAGAGTGTCTTTTTGGTGAATGGTCTGTAGTGTAATTTGAGGTGGAGTATTGTGGTACCTCTAGCTGTGTTCATACTCCTTAGGATTTCTTTGATTTTTGTCATCCAATAAGAATTCTTGGACTGTTTTTCCTAAATCTGTGAAATATAACACAAAAAAATATATAGGTATTATTTTAACTCTATAGATGAATTTGTATGCTATATCCATTTTCATACTATTAATCTGCAAATTCAGGTGTTTGTTAGTTTAACATTCTCAAAGTTAGTGTCTTTGATTTCTTTTTAACAATGCCATGAAGTTTTTATGATATAAGTCTTTCTTCCCTGGCTTAATATACTCATATATATTAAAGATCTAGAGTTTACGCAAAATAGATTATTTTTCCTAATTGCTTTCTCCAGGAGTAAATTTTTGTCTACTTGAAATATGCTATTATTATATTTATTTTTGATTTTGCAACTTTAAGTGTTTATGAGATCTAAGCATTTTCTACTACATTCTGTATGGTCTTTTAAGGAAAGAGTCATGTTGTCTGCACATCCTTTCCTAGTTTATCCCCTTCATTTTCTTCTTCTTTAATTGCTATAGCTAAGACTTTGAGTACTCTATCAACTAAGAGAGGAGAGAGTGGTCATCATTGTTTCCTTGTTGATGTTACAGGAAATGCTGTCATCTTATCTCTATGTACTAATGTTGGCTATGAATTTGCTGCATACTGCCTTTATTATTTTGATTTATGCTTTATTCAGTCCTACTTTCCAAGACTCTTATCATGAAGGTGGGTTCAACTTTATCAAGTGTCATTTCAGCATCAGTTGAAATGATTATGTGGATAGTATCTTTAAGTTTGTTTATATGCTGTAATACATTTATTGATTTACATAATGTTGAACTAAATTTGCCTTTCTGATATGAATGCCACTTGTTTATACCATATAATCTTAATAGATTCCTGAATTTGGTTTATAAATATTATATCCTGGGGCTCATATTCATGATCCTAACTGCATCAAAGTTCTCGAGGAACTCACATAATTGAATATTTTAAGCACTTCAGGTTTAGTTTAATATAACACACTTCCATGCATACCGAAAAGTAGGGACTACCTTCAAATTCATATTGATTCAATATTTTGTACAATAGAAAAGAATACAATTTGCCTTTGTATTTTCTTGTTTACCCATTTTTATTTCATATAATTGGATGCTTTTGTCTTATAGGCATTCTGTAATACAATTTTCATCTTCTGGTATTGTTGAGCAAGGCTGAATAAAGTAGTACTTGTGTTTTTTGTTTTGTTTTGTTTGTTTGTTTGTTTGTTTGACTAACAGGATTGTATTCATATGTTTCTGTAGGTGCTCATGTTAAGTTGTCAGTGAGATCGTCCCCAAATCTCCATTGCTGAAACACATTAGCTCTCCTTATTCTTCACATTTTTTTTCTTTTCCATGAATCATTTTCTTCTTGAAAGAAAGTGCAACTATCTTTCACACTTACCATTGATCACACTTACCCAGAAGTATGAGTTCCAGTTCTGAGTAGCTACTGGAAGACACTTGCTTTTGTCTTACAGCTTCAGGCAAACTTTCAAGTACTCTGACCCAGGTATTTTATTAAGGGTTATTAACTGAATTCTCAAGAGGTACTTTTTCCAGACACTGCTAATACTGAAGATTGAGAAGTGAGTCTAAGCTGGGAATGAGGGTATAAGAATAAAAACCAGTTGTTAGTGAACATGTGTAAACACTTATTCTTGCTGAAGGTGAGGTGATAGAGAGTTTAGAATAAAATAACAGAAGAATGGGTAACTATTTTAATTGATGCTTGAAGGACACTAAGTACTAGGAGATCATCTTATGGACAATGTTGTTTTTATGTTTTGTAGTATAAAAGAAATATTGAAGTTGCAAATATAGCACAGACTAGCTATTCCTCTTCCCTACAAAACTGAATGTAAAACTTCGTGATATATGGTAACAGCACTGCCTTTTTTCACCCAGCTCTCTTTTATCATAAGTAAGTGTTGAAACAGTTTGGAAGTGAAATGCAAATCTCACATGAATGCCATTTGTTGTCAGACATCAGGAATTACAGAGCACCCTGCCTATGTTACAATCCTACCACCCTGTTGATAGAGAACAGTTGATCAGTCAGTCACACAGGTCACTAATCTGAGGAATGAAGTAGCTGTATTATTAGGCCAGACCTCCCTATCAGGTCTCATTTTCCCAGTTGTAGTAGCAAAGGGAGTATATAGGCTAAAATCTGACAAATCAAAGACTTCAACATCCTCTATGTTCTAATTTCAACAGGACATTTAGCATCTGTTACCTCATCTTTTTTAACTGTTCATCTATATGGTTTGATTTTCCATGAAATTAACACCAGGAGCATCAGCAATCGGCCTTATGTCTCTGTCTGTGAACATTGGAAGTCTACACTCTCAAGGTCAGACCCTATCAGATATTGTCTGGTCTTCCCTCCTCTTTAGATGCTTCTGAGAACTGCCTACAAGCCAGATCATTAGGCAGATATTCCTAAGAATTTCAGTTCTGCTATAATTCTGTTGTTAAAACAAGGACAATGAGAATGACTTCTGTAACCTTTATTGACCTAATATTCTGAAACTTTTTATTCCTCTGCTTTGGAAATATATGTGATTTTAAACCTTATACTTTTCAACTTGACCTATAGATAAGAGTTAGATGTTTAGGGGGGGTCCACTTATCAGGAAAGTGGTCTATAAACAAAAGGAGAAATCAATAAAAGAAACTGTGAGACCATTCAATATTTACTCAAGATTTTATGGAACTCCTTTGTAGACTCTGTCTTTGCAGACCCTAGAACTGCCTACATGAACTAATTTATAATGATCCAAATATTACTTTAAAATATAAAATTAAAGTATAGAAATTATTAAAGACATTATTTTGCTTAGGAACTCTTCAGGATCATTTTCACATGAAATACTTTATTTTTTTAAGGGAAAGCAAAGGAAATGAATCATAGGAAATATAAAAATGCTGAAATAACTAAATTCTAAAATCAGGTGTAGCTTGGGTTAATTGTATCTGAAGGGAAAAAAGTAACCTTTACTTAATGTTATTTTGTACTTTTATTGCTGTAAGTGTGATTGATAATAGAGCAGGTAGTAAATTATTGTATTATTACAAGCCAAACTATGCAAAGTACTTTAAACATCATTAAAAGTGCAATTATTATAATTTTATTACCCAAACTTGGATAGCCTACTAAAACAAATTAACCTTAAATTGTTAGTGATATATAAGAGAATTTACTTTCATTAATGTAACAACTTCAATGTGTATATAAAGTTGATGGTATTCCACAATTTGATTGATGCTCTCCAATGCATTGAATCTTAATCTTTTTTGCAGTCCCTAGAATTTTAGAATTTCTTGCCTAGATGCTGGGGGGTGGGGGGGGAAATGGACCAGATTAATAGCTATTAGCAAAGCAACACAGAGAAACCCTGCCTCAAAAAACCAAAAACAAACAAACAAACTAAAGAAAAACAAAACCCAACCAATCTTAGCTATTAAATGTTAGAACTAATGCATAATACCTCTGTTAGCATTCCTTGAGAGCATGAGCCAGGGGGCTCCCTCAGGATGCAATGAGGATGGAAACCCTGACTACACTGTGGTTTTCTTACCGCCATTCTGTTTTTAGAAGAAGAACACAAAATTTTGTTAGGTCTCTGGTCATCACTGTTGCAATTCGACTGCCACATTTGTTTGGGTCAACTGTAGATCTCAAAACATATAGCTACACTTTCAATACCTGAATTGCTAGGACATCAAGACAGAGACAAACTTTTAGAACATGGCTATATACCTAACCATCAGGAAGTAAGTCCTAGAAGATACTGTAAATTTCAAAGTTGAGTCATAAAATGACTAATTTCATTTACTACTGTCTTCACTCACATTCATTTATATTGTTTCTTTTTTCATTCAAGTAATACAGCAGACATTCTTCAAAATTTACATGCTATCTAATCTGTTCATTAGGTCCTTTGATCTCAAGCTTAGGAATTTTGTGAGCACATTGCAAGTATTTACATTATAAGCCTTCTGGAGAAGTAAATGAAGAAACTCATAACCTGCCCATGCATAGCATCCATGTGTTAGAATGTTTCCAGCCACTATTGCTTTATTTGTCTTTAGTCAAGTCTATCAGAAATGTTTGTGCTTTAGTTTGTTTTATTTGACTTTTAATTTGTAGCGACTGAAAATGTGTCTTCTTGAAGATTGTCCTTGGCTCCTAAATGTGTGCTGTATTGAGCATATCAAATAAATTTAAGTATTAACTTGTTGCAGATATGCACCCAAAGAATTTTTACATAACTCAAGATGTTTCAAACTAGTAGATGAAATAGCCCAGTGGTTCTCATTTTCCTATTCTGTAAAATGGTATTTCTTAGGCCTTCCCTACTATTATTTTAGAGTATTTCCCACTGTTCAGTTTTATGTCAGAGCTTAATAGACAAAATTTTTATATTATGCTACAAGTGTTTATTTATATAGAGGATGATAAATAAAATAAAATAAATAAAATTGACCAGATCCAAGTCTCACTACACTGAACAGCTAGCTGTTGAATGCTCCCATCATCCCCCCATGCATAGTTTATAAAGATGCATCGAAAATTTTTAGAACATACATGCTTACTTTCTTGGTAATATTAGCTGTGTCTTCCTGATAGGCAGGTTGATATAACTGTTTACTTCAAAGGTTCGTTCACTTAGATTAATATTAGAAAATGCTTTCTAGAGTAATTTCCTAAAAGTAAGTTTGGCTTATGTATATGATCTTCAAAGGCAGAAAATTTAGGAAGGCGACACATTACCTCATTCTAATACCCAATGACGAAGATAGAAATAATTAGAGTGACTATAAAAATTTCCCAAACTAAGGAAAACAAAAACAAACAAACAAAAATTTGTTCCAGGTCAAAGATATTCATGATGATTTTATTCTTCCAACAAAATTTCTCCCTCCCTCGTCTTATGAGGCCATCTGGGGCATTCTTGAAGAACTCTAAGAGAATTGGAGCCAAGTCAAGAGATTTTTTTTCTCTATAGAGCAAACAGGACTGTGGCGGGGCGGGGGTGGGGGATGGGGGGGGGGGGGGGTGGACATCACTAAGGCACAAGAAACAAAGACCAACTTAATCTCACACTCATGAATCCCAGAAAAACACCAAACTGAAAACCTTAATATATATACAAAAGGGCCTCTAAGTTAAAAAGAGAGGAAACAATGTAAATAAAATAAAACAATAAGATAAAATTTTAAAAAAAGAAAAAGGAAGAGCCCTCACACACCATTATGAGACAAGGAACCTTCAAAGATGTCACCACTGATTTTGTTTTTTGTTGGTCATCTACTGCTGGGCATGCAGCTTAATCCTTAAGAGTAGTTTGTTTCCCCAGTGAGACTCCCTTGGAGAAAACCAGATTTTCATTTGCAAGTGGTAATCAATTGGAAATTGCTTCTGGGTTAGGCATGGGGACATTTGTTTACTTCTCTTGGTGTTGGAACTCTGTCTGTTCTAGACCCTTACAGGCCCTGTGCTTACTGCCATATTCTCTGTGAATTCGAATATGTGTCAGTCCTTCTGTGTTTAGAAGATTTTTTTCCCTGGGTATTCTCCATCCTCTTTGGTTCTTAAAATCTTCCTGCCTCTTCCGAAAGATTCCCTGAGCCCTGAGGGGGAAGGATTTGATTGAGAGAGTCTGTGTTTAGGTTGCTTGTTCCAGGTCTCTCACTCTGCATAATGTCTGGTTGTGTGTCTCTGCATCTGTTCCCAACTGCTGCTTCTATGATGATAACTGAGCAAGGCACTGATCTATGAATAGAGTAGAATGGCTTTAGGTGTAGCTGGAAGTTTTCCAGTGTCCCTCCTGGCCTGCAGTCTGGAAAAATCTCTTACTCACAGTCCTGCAGCCTTTTATAAAATAATCACACAGAGGCTTAATATTTATAACTGCTGGGCCATTAGCTCAGGCTTATTACTGACTAGCTCTTTCACTTAAATTAACCCATAATTCCTATCTATGTTTAGCCATATGGCTTGGTATCTTTTCTCAGTTCTGCCTTGTCATCTTGCTTCCTCTGTGTCTGGCTGGCGACTCCTGACTCAGCCCTTCCTCTTCCCAGAATTCTACTTGCCTGCTTGCCCCGCCTATACTTGTTGCCAATCAGCATTTTGTTTATCAAACAACCAGAGCAACACATATTCACAGCATACAGAATTACACTCCACAGTATTTAGGAGTCTTTTTATTGCTCCTTTTTTATGATTTTTCAAGACAGGGTGTTTCTGTATAGCTATGGCTGTCTTAGAACCCATTCTGTAGACCAGGCTGGCCTCAAACTCTCAGACATCAGCCTGTCTCTGTGTCTGTGGAATAAAGGCATTCCACCATCACTGCCAGGCTTTATTTTTTTCTTTTTTTACAGAAGTATTTGGTTTTGCCTTAGGCTCCTAGGCTATCTGGTCACTGATTCTTCATCGCCCAAGTAGTGTTATGTATGGGTTCCATCTCACAGAGTGTTCCTTCAGTCAAATCACATAGTGGTTGGTCACCCCCACAAGTTTTGTCCCACTATTGCATATCTCAAGGGCAGATACCATTGTAGATCAAAGAGTTTGTGGCTGGTTTGGTGTTCATGAGTCTCCTTTGTGGAGATTGACCTACAATCTTGGCAACAGCCTAGGTTGTTTGTGTATTCAATGAGTTTTCCAACAAGTCTTTAGACATAAACAAACCCCAATATTGAAAGCTTCATTTTGTGACAAGGGATGCCCAGTTGGGGCTTTGTCTCAAATTTGATTTTTTAAAGTCATTTGAATAGCAAATCTTTCAGTTTTTAGATCCCATTAATCTATATTATGAATTCTAATAGCAGTCACTTGGAAAAATACAGTATTCACAATGTGTTACAAAATATACTTCCTTTTAGCTTTAAAATATACAATTCTAATTTATATTCATGAGTGCATTTCTTCTCTTGTCATAAAAAGCATGTGAAATTTTCCTTCCTGGTGTATCACATGTCTTCTTGAAAATATCCTAATGCATGCCGGGCAGTGGTGGCGCACTTGGGAGGCAGAGCCAGGCAGATCTCTGTGAGTTCGAGGCCAGCCTGATCTCCAAAGCAAGTTCCAGGAAAGGCACAAAGCTACACAGAGAAACCCTGTCTAGAAAAACCAAAAAAAAAAAAAAAAAAAAAAAAGAAAGGAAAAGAAAAGAAGATATCCTAATGCATGATCACTAGAGAAATAAGAACCATCCTAAATAACAGATGATGGAAAAGAAATATTACTTGACATTGGTATTTGTAAATGTCATATTTACAATTGCTCTGAAAATGTTCTGCAGTGCCATTGATGATGCTAAGTGAGTGATGTCGGTGTCCATACACATCACTTTTGAGAAGTTACCTCTCAATTCCTGGCCTCTCTACAACTATCTGTCAATTAGAAATTGGTGATTCACGTTTTAAATATGATTTAACTCTCTTGACTGTGGGTAAGTTTGTGGGTCTATTTCAAAGAATTTTACCCAGGGAAAAGAGAGTGCAAAAGGGGAGCTCCACAAGTCTCTGTTTTAACATACCCATGGGTTCATACTCACTACTGCATGTTGAGAAGCTCCATGTAAGCAGGATAGGAGTCATTTTCCAAAATCTTATTTTCAGAAGATTTTCAAAAACACAAATTCAGACTATAATGTCTCTCTCTCTGTCTCCGTCTCCGTCTCTCTCTCTCTCTCTCTCTCTCTGTGTGTGTGTGTGTGTGTGTGTGTGTGTGTGTGTGTGTGTGTGTGCTCTGTGTTTGTGGATTGTGTGAGAGTGGTGTATATGTGTGATGCATGCACTTGAGAGTGAGAGTACTTTCAACCCTGGTAGCCCATGGAACAGACAGAACATGCTAACGGCAGTCTGTGCCCCTGTTTTACTCATTTTTTTTTTCTCAAGACCTTTTTCCCCTGAGACAAGAAGCTCTTACCCACTGACCATCTCCCCAGCCCCAGAACTAACTTCCACCATTCTTATCTTTCAAAGAAGACCTACATAGATTCTCTCTAACACAGACAAAAGATATATCAGTCATCTCCACATTTTTATAAATACTGCTGGGCTATGGTGCAATACCTCAGGTTTATGATCCTTTCTGTCCATCTACTACCAAGGTGTACAAGAATGTAAAGAACAAAAATTAGTTGAATTTTACAAAGAATAGCATGATAGCTCCTTCTCACTGATCACGTTATGGTTCCATCCAAAAGCACTTCTGATACTGTGGTTGAGTGTTGTCTTCCCACAAACTGGCTGTTCTCCAATTCTCCAGAAAGCCGCTAAGTCTCTCTATCAATTAATTAATTTCTGACACTAATTACCTAGAGTTAGTATTACGTGCCACAATTTTGGGCTCAGTTTCACAAAGTGTCCTCCCTTCAGCTGTCAGTTTTATGTCCTACGACAAGAAGACTTCTAACGCCTGCCTTACAAATTCATGGAATTGCCATAACCTCCTCCAGAGATGGTACAATGCATTAAAATGGCTTAGAGATCTCAAAAGAAATGCCATCAAGTGATTATGCATTATGGAGATTAGCTATCCATTACAAGGTACACAAGGTGAGGTCCAGAATTGTGCAGAGTATGGGATCTTCTTTCCTGAGGCCCTCTTATTCTGAAAACCAGTTCTCAAACTAGGGAAGCCCTTGGACTTCCTCAGAGAGGAATAGCTGGAGGTTTCTTCATATAGGCATATTTTATTAACTCAGTTCTAAGCCTCTGATCAAGACATTACCTTGCTGGATGTCATAAGCTGTGAAAGGTCTGGCCAAAAGTCCTCTCCTTAGGACAAAAGAAGCCCCTTTCAGATTTTGATGGATTCAGATGCTGCTCCATGGAACAGAAGATTCCCTGTGTCACTCTTGTCCTTGGAGAAATGGAATCATTTTCTATTGCTGATTCTACAGAACTAAAGTTGTCCATTGACAATAACAGAGCATGGGAGAGAATTGCCTACAGAAGTTTTAAGGAATCATTGTTTGGCAAGGTTGATGTCTATAAATGTCAAGACTGTGGGGTAGACAGCTGTATTTCCTGGTCCTCAGCAAGACACTTCCTAGACTACCAGTGCCCAGCTGAGCTAGAGCATGTGAGAGAGAAAGCTCTCCATCCTATTAAGCCAGATATTCCCCAAACTAGGTATTTCCACTATTCAAGTGATGGCATTTAGTATATGACACAACATCAAAACTCTGTATTATCTGGAAGTAATGGGAAAATATTTAGGAGTAAGGGAAGAAGGAGTGAATGGGTTGGACTTAGAGAACCATGTGGGGAAAAGTAAATTATTTTCTGATAATATGCTATTATATTTGGACCATTCAATGTAATGAGTAGAGTTGCTGAAAAGACATGAACAGATTCTGTCTGGACATTTACAGGAGAGACAGGCAAAAATATATGAGACATTAATATCACTGACTTAAATTTAACTTTAGAATGTGTTTGTGCTCCAAACTGTGTCTCTCGCCATTTTTGCCCCTCCCCACTTTTTCTGTACACACAAGCTCCACTTCCTTTATTCAACTTAGTCTTGGGACAAAGCTAAGAGATGCAAATGGAGACAGACAAGTAGGAAAAACTGTCCTTCTGAATGTCACTTAAGTCTTTCAAGCCTTTGTGAAAAGGACAAGTCAATGTTTTTTTCTCTATTCCCACAAATCTCCAACTTTTCCTAGCTTTTTTTTCTGTTTGTTTACAAAGAATTACCATTTAAAAGAAAGAAACTGCCAACCTGTTTGTTTTTAATCTTTTATTTCTGCTTATCTCCCAGTGAGTCACACCCCAAAGGGAGGGTGCAGCAATGTTTAGCTGCTTAATCAGCAGCTTGCTTCTTCTAAGGTTCATAACTTCCTTGGGGTTAGTGTCCATCCTGGCATCTTTCTAATAGCCACTGGCTGTATAATCTCCCACTCATTTTCCGTGTAAGATGCAGAATTCCCAAAGTGCTTTTTTGTTTGTTTGTTTGGTTGGTTTGTTTGTTTTGGTTTTTCAAGACAGGGTTTCTCTGTGTACCTTTTGGAACCTGTCCTGGATCTCACCCTGTAGACCAGGCCAGCCTGCAACTCACAGAGGTCCACCTGCCTCTGCCTCCCAATTGCTGGGATTAAAGGCACATGCCAAAAACACCTGGCTTAGATGTTATTTTATTATGTCAATCAAGTCATCAAGCACAACTTCACATCCAACTTGTCTGTGGTAAACTATTTCTCATAACATCATTGCTATATAAGAATGACTCTGCATTGTGCACGACGATTTTTTATGCATTATTACTAACAATAATTTAGAAAATCATGACGGCTTTCCCATCTGTAACCAGATAAAGGTGAGCTCTAAGAGGGAATGGGTTTGTGAGACTCTCTTGGAAAAAGTGATTGCTAAGTGATGTTGGAGAATAAAAATACAAAGCTATGCACTAGTAGCATGAACAAAGTATTGGCTCAGGCTGCCTTCTGTGTCTCTACAAGATATATGGAAATAAATTATATTTTTTGTCATTGTGTTTTTCTTTTTATTTCCTCTCTGTCAGCTGTCATACCTCTGATATTGTGTCTCAAGAAATTCAATTCCATTTCCAACTCATTGCCTGGCTTTTCCCAATTGTGCTTATCATTGTCTTGGCCCATTTACAAAGGAAGTACCAGGCCGCTGATGAAGGCCACAGTGCTACAGCTGCCTTCCTGTGTTTCCTCTTGTTCCCCAATGTTGTCTTCATTACATTATTTTCCCTATTTCTTAAGGTCATCTCTGACTGGATTTTTTGTTTGTTTGTTTTATTGTACTTTGTGATCTGAAAGGATGATGAGAATGTACAAAAGGAAGTCTACAAAATTAGTCTTACTTGTGTGTGTGTGTGTGTGTTTTTTTTCAGGAAAACTTTTCTTATCTAATTTTTTAAAAGTTAGTGAAACTATTCTATTTCCCCTTCCCAGGGAAAACTATGCATCTCTCTTTGGGCCCTCCTGGTTACATGGCTAGGAGAGATTTGCGTAAACTAAGGACAGAGGAGAGGGGGAATGGAGTTATGAGAAAATGAGGGATCAAGTTCAGTGACTGGGGGCAGGATGGATAAGGAGAATAATGAAAGAGGTATCTTGATGGTGGTCATTTGGGGGTTAGGGAGAAACCTGGTACCAGAGAAACTCCCAGGAATCCACAAAGATGACCTTAGTTAAGATTCCTAACAATAGTAGAGAGGGTGCCTGAACTAGCCTCTTGTAATCAGATTGGCGATAATCTTCATTGTCATCAGAGAGCCTTCATCCAGTAACCAATGGAAGCAGATGTAGAGATCTGCAGGAAAGTACTCGAGCAAGCTCTGGGAGCCCTGCAGAAAAAAGAGAAGAAGGATATGTAGGAGCCACACGTTCAAGGTCATGACAAGGGAAGCCACAGAGACAGGTAGCCTGAGCTCCTGGGAGCTCACCAACTATGGACCAGCTAAGGAGCCTGCATGGGAACTACCTAGGCCCTCTGCATTTGTGTGACAGTTATGTAGCTTGGTCTGTTTGTGGGGCTCTTATTAGTGGGATCAGGACCTGTTCCTGGTGCTCAATATGGCTTTTGGGAACCCAATCCCCAGGCTGGGTTGCCTTGCCCAATCTAGATGCAGGGGGAGGCCCTTGATCCTGCCTCAACTTGATGTGCCATGCTTTGTTGACTTTCCTGGAAGGCCTGCCCATTTCTCAATGGAGACAAGAGGAGTGGATGGGGTAGGCTAGAAGGGAAATGGAGGCAGGGAATGGGAGGAGATAAGGGAGGGCAAACTGTGGTCACTATGTAAAATAAATGAAAGAAAATTTAATTTAAAAAAAGTTAATGGAATTGAAGTCACTGGTAATAAACCAACAATGTGTTTTAAATTGTGAGAATATTTCCAGGTGCAATTTCTAACTTTAGTAGTTGGATTTGTTATTCATTTGCTAGATTTAAAAAATATATATTATCATTACTATGATGATGATGATATGTGTGTTTATGTGTTCATGAGTGCCACTTTGCACATATGGAAGTCAAAGAATTGTTCATTCTTTGGGCTCCTGGAATTGATGTCAGCTTATCAGGGTTTCCAAGCAAGCACTCTTACTTGAGAAGCCATCTGAGAAGTTCCTGCATTTCTTTTGAATTTCAAAGGCTGTCCAAGGGTTATATGCAGGAGACAGTTGCTTTCAGAGATTCTGAGATATTTCAGGAACTATGTGAAAGTCCATGCAAGTGATGGGAGATGAGGAAAGGATTGTCCTGCAGACCTTGTTTCCTCTTCAGCACTTGGCGTTCTTTCCTCTTCTTTCTCCATCCTTTCTATTGTATAATTGCACATCTTGTAATTCATTGGCTATTCAGACATTTTATGTAGACAAAACAAGTTGGACAACATAATTTAATTAACTTTTGGAATATAATCACTTCTATATATAATTTCTGTCTCCAAATGAAAAGATTGAGATGCAACCAGTAGACCCATGAAGTTGTGCATGATCCCTATATGGTAAATGCTAAGACCATAAGGCTAAAAAAAGAGCCTGTTGGAGCTGAAGACTGGCAATTACCAAAAGCCTATCATTTTATCTAAGTGGTGAATAAACAAAGTTCTCTTGCAGTACAACTCTGGAAAAATGTAGAGGTCTTACATGTGCAGATTAAGCTATAGAGTTTTAATATTCAGCAAGACATTCAGGAATGAAGACTTCTTTTAGAAGGGAAGATGACCCATTATTCAATTGTGAACTTGTTTAATATTTTGTGGGAGAGTATGCTGCATTGAAAAAAAGATGAAGAAAATTCTTGCTTTAGTGAAATCATGATCTAGGAATTGTGTAATATAATTGGTCAATAAAGGCAACCACAGGTCTCATGTAGAATATAAAGGACAACCAAAGAACTTTCTATTCAGGCCTTGGACCTGTAGATGAGTCAGTCTGCATTTCAACACTTACCTGAGACATCTCTATCAACCTATAAGGTAATCCCTAGCCTGGTAAGAAGTGTCTTCTCTTTTTAGAAGTAGTTAAGTAGTATCTCAGTTTTAGTTTTGGATATATATGTCATTCAAGTAATGTTGTATATAATTGGTAGTTTCTATAGAGTTACTTGACATTAAAGTCAACTTAGGTGCAGTAGTGTTGGGTGATGAACATTGGAAAATAGTAACTACATTTGATGCTTTATTATTAAAGCAAAATATGACACAGAAGCAGAATTCATGAAGTTAAATCTGTAATAGGAGATTTTAGCACCAAACATTACATAATATATTCACATGGCAATATTGCATATATATATGAAGAAAGATTAATATATACAACTATTCCAAATTCAGGATATAATTATCAGAATTAGGATCAGCTTTGTTATACAGACAGATATAATGTGTACAGGCATATATAGAATCTGGAGGTTACACATATAGTCTAGTCACTCAACAGTGGCAAGCCATTTCTTGTGTCTGATTGAGTGAATGTCTTAAGCTTTTATTTGTGTATGTAGTAAGGAGGGGTGTGACAATAACTAACTACAAGGCAGAATCATGGTGAGAATAAGTATGTTATCACAAAGCTCTTCCATTCACTGCTGCCTTCTTGATTAGAATTTCTTCTCCTAACACACACCATGCACCAACCAATTCTATGTTGGTCACAGTCATATTAAACATGCTTCCTGCTTCTCATGTCAAGCTCTTGGACCATTGATTCTGTTAATCCAGAGACCTGCCTGCCACATTCATTCAAATCTCCTCTCACATCATCAGAGAAGGCTTTTGTGGCCAGTCTATCTGGATTTGGATCCATTTTTTTCACCTACTATTCTGGGCTTTACTTCTACTTCACTTTAATTGGAATTGCATTATAATCATTCTCTTTTTAGCTGATTTAGCTGTCTTTGCATCATTTGAATATGAACTTCACACAGAGCTGGGGATGTCGCAGTTGGGAAAACATTTGCTTTGTAAACACCAGAACAGTAGTTAATTATCTAGAGTCCATGTGATAAAACCAAGTTGTTGGAGCATCTTTGCTGTCCTAGCACTTGGGAGGAAGAGACAGATGGGTCGCCGGGTCTCACTGGCCAGACAGTCTAGTCTTCATAGTGATATTAGAGCAGGGGATGAAGCTGTCTCAGAAAATATGATGGCTGACTCCTAACACCTGACTTCTGAGAGGTTTAGTTGTAGTATCTGTGTGCACACGCATGTACACTACACACACACACACACACACACACACACACACACACACACACACACTGGGGTGGGGGGGCATGAGGGAGACAGATGGGAGTGCAAAAAACTACAAAGAAAGAAATCTTCAAGGACAGGAAGGAACCTTTGCTATTTGTTCATATTTTTGTGGCATCTGTATAGTGCCTGGAAATAACTGACACTATGTCTGATGCATGTTGGAATTAAAAAAATAAATGTTTATGAATCCCTTAGCATAGTAGTTCTCTAACAAAAAAATGACTCAAAATGTGACTCTAAATTTGTCATCAGTTTATTATTATAAATTGATGCACACTGTGCTGAATCTCAGTGTGCATATAACATTTGATAATTTCTTTTTCTTTTTTTTTTTTTTTTTTTTTGTTGTTTTTTGAGACAGGGTTTCTCTGTGTAGCTTTGTACCTTTCCTGGAACTCATTCTGTAGTCCCAGCTGGCCTTGAACTCACAGAGGTCTGCCTGCCTCTACCTCCCAAGTTCTGGGATTAAAGGTGTGGGCCACCACTGCCCAGCACATTTGATAATTTCTACAACATTCTCTTCTTTATCTTTTCCTCTGTATTCTACTGTGGTGTTTGTTCATTTGTTTGTTTTTCCAAAGCAGTCCATTGAATCAATATGTTGACTTGGATTTCATCTTTGTTTTTCTTTTATTTTTTTTCTTTTCTCTTTCTTTCTTTTTTTCTTTTTCTTTTCTTTCTTTCTTTTTTTTTTTTTTTTTTTTTTTTTTGGTTTTCAAGACAGGGTTTCTCTTTGTGCCTTTCCTGGAACTCACTTGGTAGCCCAGGCTGGCTTCAAACTCACAGAGATCCACCTGACTCTGCCTCCCGAGTGCTGGGATTAAAGGCGTGCGCCACCACTGCCTGGCATATCTTAATTTTTCCTATGTATGGGTATTTTGTATGCATCCATATCCTTGTACTATGTGCATGTCAAGTACATACAGAAGCCCAAGAGAGCATCAGATCCCCTGTAATTTGTGTTGTAGACAGACGTGAGCATCCATGCAGGTCCTTGGAATCAATCACATCAGAGTCTTCTGGAAGAACAGCTAGTGCTCTAAACTGCTGATGCATCTTCCCAGTTTAGAAAAAGTGTTTTCCTTCAGAGAATGAATGCATCTGGTTCTGATTTCTTCTAAGGCAAATGTGTGGCAGCTCTTTTGAATTCTCTGCTTTTTGTTCCTGGTATTGATTCTAATTAATAAGACCAATTGGGGCCCAAATTCTTCTACTTATTGGTAAAATACAGCTTGGAAAATTATATAGTTGCTCTAGAAATTACATATTGTGCTTTATTATTCTGCTAGTCTATAGTCATAATTAATCTGATGTATGAAAAACTTACATAACTTACATGAGGGGGAAAGTCTGCATGGTTCATCAATATAACCTTCTACCATAACAGTAAGATGTTTGGACTATATTGATGAAATATATCGTTATATACTTTGGTTGGTAGTTAAAATTAGACTTTCCTTTATTTTTTTCTAACAGGTTCTTTCATGTGTCTAAAATTTCTTGCTCCCATTAGTAATTTGGCTTTCTAAAGCTTTGACATTGTCAAATGATTTTAAGACTCTTTTTCAGGTCCTAGAAATCTAACTTTATCGTGTGCTTGGCTATAATTTCTTTTAAAATAGTTTATGCATTAATTTTAGCTTATTAATTCTCTAGTATCTGAAAAAATAAAGAAGGGAAGGAGGAGGTATTTTCTATTCCTTTTTTCTACATTGTGAGGTAGTGTATTTTCTTTGTCTGTTTTGCTATGTTGCTCACTGCCAGTTTGGGTCTCCTACAAATGCCTAGACAAGGCTTTCAAAGCTGTAAATATGCAAACTGGATTTTAGGGTTTCCTTACTCTGTTCATTTCTTTGCTCTGGCCTACAGTGGTAGTAACTTCATCATATTATTTACCTTCTATCCATGAAACTTGGTGAAGAAACCAACATTTCAGAGGCCATTTAACAACTGGGATACTGAGAGTCTAGTCCTTAGCAAATTTGTGTTTCTATGAGACAAGTGGTATATCATCACAATGAAATTGTGACCAAGAGTGGGTATTCACTGAATTCTGCAAACTCCAGACTCTATCTGCTGCAGTCTTCCTGAAGGCTCCATGTATGGCGAACTTATTTTATGTCTGCTCACTACATTTGGTATGCTGTCCAGCTGCTCTGGTTTCTCTCACTTTGGAATGTGTGTGCATTGATTGTACTTGCTCCCATTTCTTCCGTTAAAGGGATTTTTTTCATCAAGAGCATCTTGGTCTCATGTATCCCCAACAACTCAGTTCAGGATTCACGTATCTCACTTCCTGACACCTCTGAGGTCCTAGTTGTCATTCTCTTTGAGTCAGGTGTTTCTGACCTTTCCTGCCATTGCTGTGCACAGATCTGACTGCACTTTAATATAGCTGATGATAGACAATTTCTTGAATTCTGTTTGAGACATTTGCAAATCAAATCATGACTTGCCATGATTTAACTATTAGTCATGTCTCTGACATCATTTCTACCTTTGGAAAGGGTAAGGGACTACAATGGTATAAGTGAATTTTTTTCATAAAACTGACGCCCTGGGCTTTAGGGGAAAGAATTGTGCCTTTTGATCATCTGAACATAACTTTGGGGTCAAAGGGCAGAAAGTGACCTTTTTGTCCTTGATGTTTGAGCTCTCATCTTCTTAGGGACTCTTGGTAAGCCTGTGGATAGTGTGATATCATGCTGGCTGAGATGGCAATTTTATATTAGCTTCTCTTTTGTTTGTTGATAGTGTCTACAGCCAACACAGAGGACTCTAACATTTCACTCTGCTTTGGAGGAGGGAAAATGAAATTGCCCCATGATTTTCAAGGGTGTCAGCATTAGAGTTCAACTCTCTCACCCAAGAAAAAACGCCAGAATGAGATTTCAAGATATGGCAATTGAGAAGATACTTCTAGGAGTGAGGATGACACATGGGAAGAAAGGACAAATAGGTTTGTAACCCAGAGTCATGCAGACCTAACTCCTCAGGAGGTTCAGATGCCATTACTAGCAGATTTCAGAGGTATCACTGCAAGGGCATGGCATTTCTATGTCTTTGATGAGATCCAACTCAATGGTGCCTCTCTGTATGCAAATGAAGCAGCTTCATTTTATAGAGGGGCCAGGCTGTGGGTCAGAGGACACATCAGTTTGATTCCTTGGGAGGGACAGCAACTTGCAACCCATGAATGTGATTGTGATTGTAATTGTGATTGTGATTGTGATTGTGATTGTGAAGGAATCCCAGGATGGTGGGTAGTGCAAGAAATGTGCTTGTAACAGGTTGCCCATGCTCCTATGGGAAAGTTTCTGATTAGAATTCTCGATCAATCAAAAATTCTGGATCAATCAAAGCAGGTAACAGGAACTGTGTGCCTCAAGTGCTCGTAGAAAAATGGTGTGTTGTCTGTGGAACACTTAGAGCAAGATAATGTAAAATAGTCTAACAATCTGCTCCTTATCATGTACCAACTGTTCATATACCTGGTACTGATAACATATTCCACACCCTGCCCTTGGTGTATGTGCACACAGATATATGTAAACAGAGAGAGACAGAGAGACAGAGATAGAGAGACAGACAGAGACAGAGGGAGACAGAAACAGAGAGAGGTACACGTGCACATAACTATTCTTATAGCACCACTCTCTTGGTCACTCTTAGTTCCTCAACTTCATATATTGTTTTTAACTTTGCCATGTTTAAACAATACTGATTGAACAAGATATCCCCTTTATAAGAAGAAGAAAGCAATCATTATCCTTATAGGTAAATAAAATAAAATAAAATAAAAATAAAGCCAAACCAACGAATTCTTTTTCTGTACCTATGAAGTATAGATAATGCTTGTGTGTGAATGAATCACCACAGGAATAGAGACTGGGTCAAGTGACAAGTTAGAATTGTAAGCCAGCATTTCAGTTCATCTTAAACATGTTTTAGTAACCACAATCAGTTATATTCTGGACACTGGTTGCTGCTTTGTGGTAAACGACTAGATAAATATAAATTATCACACTATATAAATAATATGTATATTTTATGCAATGAATACATATTTATATATTTCATATATACTTGAACTTTATTATTTTGAGACCAAAATATTTTGAGACAGAAATATCTATGGTTCATTTCTTTGTTTAATTTAATTCACTGCCCTGACTCTTAATATACCCTAATACATAAATTAAGTTTTTTTTTTTTATACAGAAAGGTACTTCTTAACACCTAGAATAACTTCCATTACTATTCTTATTATTCTTATTCTTATTAATTATTATTATTATTATTATCATTAAGCAGAGTACAACTGTGGCTCACTTCAGTAACTGGAGCAAGACAAAAGAACCCCCTTCGCTAGACAAACCTAATGGACAGCTAAATTCTGCAGATTATTTGCAAGTGAGTCAGCCTATTTACCAAGATAATTCAACTTGCAAATTAGTCACGTAGAAAGATTGAGTTGGCGAAGATAGGGTAGGCACATTTGCCCTAAAAATAGACACACTATGCTTGTTCCTAAAGCAGTACAGTAGCAGCACACATAAAGAGACCCAGTGAGGCAGCGAGAAGCCTCTTTTTTTCCTCTTGCACAAATGATCAATTCCTCTCCCTTGATAGAGCAGAGCATACACTGCCAGGCCTTTGTGCCAGCTTCTCTCTGCTTGGAGAATCAACCATGGCCCATGCTAATGAGTCAGGCACCAGCATCACCAATTGCTCTGGTTCTCCCTTTACTTTTTGCATTACTGACATTTCCTCTTTCCAGCTTTGGAGTCGCAGCTGCAGGAATAGAGCTGCAGCGTATTTCTGGCCACTGTCTCATTAAAATGGCATCCTTGAACCAGAGTGAGAAAGTGGACGTGCTAGTTCACTAGAATAAGAAACAGGAGCCATTTAGGATCCGATTAAGGATATTTAAAATCCTTTGAAAAATGTGTTGGGCTGCAAGGTGGGAACACAGAGTGTTCCCCTTGTGTCCCATGATATTTCTTTCAAGGTACGCATTGAGCCTGAAGCTTATTAGACACAGATGTCACTCTTTTCCAGAGTGATATCTAGTGAAGATAGTGGCTTCCATGACATCATTGCAGAATTTCTTGTATGGACAAAAATGAATTAAAGTTATGTTTTACTTTTTTTTTAAATCTCCATATTTCCAGTAAGGTAGGCAGTTAACAGTAGCTAACTGCCAACAGTTCTGAAGTGGAGAGGTCATATGCACCCTTCCATATGATAGTGGTTTTGAATCATACCTTGAAGTAAAAAGGGTTGTAACAAGCATGTCTAAAGAAAGTAAAATGAACAGAGGCCATGTCATGACTCTGTTTATGTTCCACACATTCTGTATGATAATAGAAAGTTCTGGACTAAGAGGACTGGTACTTTATGAGGAAAGGCACTGTTTCTATGGCATGACCTTATGTAGTACTCAGAAAATTGTGGCTCTGTTAGAGTGTAGCATGATTGCTGGAAACACACAGAGGCTAGAGCTCATTAATGAGGCAGCTTCAGAAAATTACCCTTACTGTGGATATGCTTGCATATTGCTGGACCAAAATACCAAAATTTGCATGTGTTTTTTCCAGCTGTGCTTGTTTTTTTTTTTTTAATTTAAAAGATCAGCTGCAGAAAAAATATGATCATATTCTCAAATTAGGAGATGGCCCCAGATCCCTGATCACACTGGGAAGCTGAGTCATTTCACAGAGTAACTTCCTGTCATTTCTTGCCTACACTCCACCCTATACTCAGTTTGAGGCTCATTCATTTTCTTTACAAACTATGGGAATATTTGGGTACAGTCTATGAGAAAACATATGTGTTAAATAAATAGGGACATGTGATCATTCTAGACTAGTAATATATGTATAGATGTAATACTATGTTTACAAGTTATGTAATGTTACTGAAACAGTAGAAATGTATTGGGAGGGTCGGGGATTTAGCTCAGTGGTAGAGCTCTTGCCTAGCAAGCACAAGGTCCTAAGCTCAAAAAAAAAAAAAAAAAAAGGAAATGTATTGGGGATAGGATACAGATGATAGTTAACATTTCTATGCATTTAGCTTCTTCTATGACATGGGCAAATGGCAGGTACATCATCACATTTGAACTTCTTGACCCAGTGCGGAAGTAATCCTTCTTCTCTAGTTGAGGTATCTTAAGAACAATGAAGTTAAATGCCATGTGGTTAGCCTAGATCATGTATAATCAAACCCTCATCTAACTGTTTCAATAAGGAGTTTATGGATAATAAAAATAAACCAATTTCTTTCTGCCATTGTACTAGAAGCTTAGAAACATTCATCTGTGACTAAAGAATTCCTGCCACTCTTTAAAATTTGAATTTTCTCTCAGTTTCCTTATGCCTTTATTAGAAGAGGAATATCTGAAGGAGAAAATTATTGGAAAACTCAGAGATGTATTCATGCATACATTTTCCCTGAGATGCCCAATTTGAGAAACATTATAAACTGTAGATGTAACTACTGATTTGTTGTGTGCACTGAATACATGCATTGTACTTGAGGCAAAGCCTATAGTGATGAAGGCATGTTTTGTAAATAGACATGACCAATTTGAGAGGGGCAGGAGTCTGGGAAAGAAGGAAAAGAACCTTAGGAAATATCAGAAGGTCTCCAGATGGGTCACTTGAGAACAGTAGGTTTTCTAGGAAGAAATTGAATATTGTAAACACTATCTGGTGGGATTTATTCTGCCAAATTCGTCAAGGAATGGAATTGAGAGAAGTGAGTCCAAAAGCATACACAGGGAACTTTTGCAACACCCTACTCATATGGGAATCAAACCATCTATCACTGTGTTGCTGGCAAGAACATAAAGGCATATGCTTCAGAGTGTACGAGTAGATTGGCAGGTCTACTGCTTTTCATATCTGTGAATCTGCACTATAAATGACAATTCATGGCAACTAGAGAAAGTTTCAGAAAATAACATAAATGTTGTTATGGATGTAATAGAAATCACACTGTGTAGGTCAGAAGCAGTACTCAGTCATATAATAGAGTATAGACAAGGAATTTCATGTTGTATAAAAGCACAGATTTCTGGGTGGTGTTCAGACAGGCAGCTTTAAACCCTACTTCAAAGCCCAGGCTCTGGATAACATGTGGTTCAAGTAAAAATATGCATAATTTAGGATATGATGGAAATCTGGGGAAAGTATATGGCAGCCAAAAATACATATATTGCAGAAATGCATTCAAGAAATATCTGGCAGAACACAAAGAGAATCTTGGCTTTGCTGAAAATTAAGACACTCTGATAATTTTAGGGAGCTGCAGATGCTCTTCCTCCTGAATGACATTCCCCTTAAAGATATATAGAACAATGGTTGTATTGTCTGAATTAAGTATGGTTGTAATTTTAAGTGTTGGTTTTATGCATAGAGTTATGGCACCACTTCCCTCTTGTTG
This sequence comes from Onychomys torridus, assembly GCF_903995425.1. NCBI lineage: Eukaryota > Metazoa > Chordata > Mammalia > Rodentia > Cricetidae > Onychomys > Onychomys torridus. Next base: position 35,628,833 of record NC_050456.1, on the reverse strand, counting down.
GTATATCAGAGTCCAGTCCCAAACTCATGTTTTCCATACTCAAATAATTTGAACTAGAAGACAAGAATGGGATCAGCCATTTAAACACAACATTTGTATTCCTCACATATCCCTGTCTTGCATTGAATACCTTAGCTATTATAAGGTTATCTTAATATTTAGGTTAATTACTGTTTTAAGTTAGAAACATAGAGTAAGATGAAGTCTCACAGAAATATTCTAGAATTTGAATTTGAACTCAAAATTGTTTAATAAGATATGGGTTTCAAAGATAAATTCCTGCAGGTCATGTTTGTGTTCTGCTATTGAATGAATTAAAGGGCAACACTGGTGGCTCTATAGCAGAAAACATTCATAATGACTTAATTATTTAAACTGTAACAGTCATATTTAAATAAAGCCTTCATATTGTGGCAGTTGAACTGTGGCCAAAAGTAAAAGTCCTATGACCCAAAACTCTTGGTTTTTGCCATCTAAGTGACTTTATTATATTTTGATTCCTTTTCAGATACCAAAATCCCTGAATTTTTCTTTTGGGAAAGGTGATTAAATTATGTTCTCTGTGTGTAGCAATGGTTCAGAATTAATTTAAGGTTGTACCTCATGGATAACTGTCCAAATTTCATATTTGTCCTCCATGATTAAATTTTCAGACATGCAGATACTTAGTAATGACTAATACTTGATTCTTGACCACATTGAACATATGCTCTTGGAAGCTTCAACTAAGCCCTGACTGGGAACATGCATTAGCACAACTAGATTATGTATTTAAGTGACAGAGAAAGCTCCATTTCTGCTTTGAATAACAAAGAGATGATTCCATTTTTCTCACTGTGTTTATAATGCATGACTACAGCTTTACTCTGTTTTCATTAAATAACAACATAAATGAGAGCACTGGCCTCAAAACATTTCAATTTCCCAGTTTCTCAAAACTACAATTTCTAATTTTCTTTATTAAATGGCTTTCTACAAGCCTCCTCAATCTGAGACTATTTCCATTAAAACATCAGGTTACTGCTTTCTTCATAATTGGCGTTAGTCATCTTGTTTTTTTTGTTTTGTTTTTTTTTTTTTTTTTTTTTTTTTTTTTTTTTTTTTTTTTTTACAGGGCATAAACATTTTTTCAAGGTGAACTTAAATTATTCTAGTTATCTTGTCCTCTCTCTTTTTCTCTGCATTTTGATTTTGGGAGTACAAGTGTAATTCCTCCAAAGAAACTCAATCAGATGGAAGGTCACTTGCTCTCTGAATTCAGTGCTTTGTGTTTCCACAAGACAGTCCTAATTAAAAAGCCAAGGACAGTGAAGAGCTGCCTGTAGTTGCCAATATGGCAGCTGTTGTCTGTAAGGATTCTGAGGCTAATGGTATCAAAATGCTTTTGATGAAAAGCTATTTATTGTGGTTATGAACATTTTATAATTACCCAAATTAATGTTCCCTCTGAAAAATTATTTTCTAAGATTTCACATGCTCTGTTTATATCCTGCCCTCATTTCTATGAAAAGGCAGTTGTATCTATAGCCATTGCTTGCTGCATGCCATTTCATGTGCCCTTGAGGGCAGCTTCCCCAGAACATGGAGACTCAAGTTATTCCTTTCCATTTCCATTTCTTGGGATTGGCACATTTCTTAGTACACATTAAGTATTCCATGAATAAGGAAATAATAAATGAAATTAAATTAATACTTTGGTACTGATTTGTGGTAAATTTCTAAAATAAAAATTAATAAAATAATTTTAAAAGCTCTTATGCATTTGCCTCATTCATGCAACACATTAAAATAAAAATTATTTCAAATTATACTTTCTAAATTTTTTTTTCAATAATCCATTATTAATGGTGTTTTATATATTTAATTCTGTTGTTAATATTTGTAACTTTAAGATGGGGAGGATAATTTTTCAAAGTGTTTCCACTTCCATTCGTTTATATACAATATAAGGCTTTATATACAATATAAGCAGGGTTTTTTTTTTTTAATTTCAGGAGTATATAGAAAGTCTTAGGCAGTTACTGAGGCATTTGTTCTTCTAAGTAAGTACAAAAGTCTATGAGTCAACTATAGTCTTGTCACTCTGTTAGCAACTGTGTTCAAAATTGCCTTACATATTATTAAGATGAATAAGAACCAGAAAGTATATATAAAGTAATATAAAGTCTTGCACCAGATCATAGGTTTACTTTTACTGGTATATGTAGGACATTTTCATATGCAGGACCAAATTCAAGCATAGCTCAAGCATCGTATGTTAATATTAGGTTTCTGTAACCACAAGAAAAGTCTGATAATTCAGTAATGGATTCTCTGAATATTAAATATACTTTTAAACCACAAATTAAATTGTCCCATGTGGAACCAAATTACTCTACAAAATATTTCATAGCAAAGGAAGATAGGTAGGTGCATAAGCATATGAATGTCCTGTCATTGAGAATATTTGGACTTTATAAATATTATCTTTCAAGAGTAGTTCATTTACGTTCATTTTCTTTGATCAAACAAATAAATAGGAAGAAATTCCCTACCTCTGTCTAGTCACACACATCATTCCTTAAAGCAGGAATGTCTACAGATGTCAGTAAGTGCCACTAAAGGAATGTTTACAGACCAGTATGCTGTGGAAAGTTCACTGGCAGATTTAAAGAGGTGTCTACTGACAGAGCATTCAAGATTATAGTCCATGAAATATGTCAGGTATATCCTGATGTGATGCTTGCCATAGAAAGAAACAAATCAAGAGCACTTCATGTACCTAGTTACTGGTCAACCCTAAATAAGTATCAAAATAGATAACTTTAAGCATGCTCATATGTAAGTGTTATAACTCTGTGCTACTCAGGAATTGTGATAAGATAGGATAAATAAATCAATATATCTGGTTTTTGTAAGAGCAAATTTGAAACTGAATTAAGAATTTTTGCATTGGGCTCCCCCACCAAGTGCTTGATGAAAACTTGCATTAAGTAAACACCCAAAGCTGATAGATGACTTATTAATATTCATTAATTAATAAGATATTCACAACCGTACAGTGGTGGTACACACTTTTAATTCCAGCACTTGGGAGGCAGAGCCAGGTGGATCTCTGTGAGTTCAAGACCAGCCTGGTCTACAGAGCAAGATCTAGGACAGGCACCAAAGATACACAGAGAAAACCTATCTTGAAAAACCAAAAAAAAAAAAAAAAAAAAAGAGATGTCCACAAGCACTCATTCTTTAGTGTTACCAGATTCTTAACTGTTCTTAGAATATATAATGTATATTTTATATTAGTGTATATACATCTGTAAATACACAAGAAATGTTATATATTGTCATATAACATGTATACTTTGTCTTTATGTATATATATATTGTGTGTAAATAGATTTCAAGCAATTACATACATATAATATAAAATTTACTCATATATATCTCATGTATATATGCTAAGAATCCATGTATATACAAATTGTATGTAAAATACAAAACTGCTTATGCAATCACAGTTTATCATGTGGTTAGGAATAATTCTGGCTACATGGTCCTGACACTCCCAGCACAAAGAAATTATGTATATATATATATATATATATATATATTCACTTGAAAAAACTTGCAAATACTTCTTGTACAGTTCTGTTTTTCATATGAATGAGTAGATACTTACTCAATCTTCATATAATGAAAAAGAGGTCATGAATTTGAAGGAGAGGAAGGAAAGTTTTAATGGAGGAAAGGGAAAGTACAAATGTTGTAATTACATTACAACCTCAAAAATAAAGTCTTAAAACTATTTAAATGTAGTTCTTTGTGATAAATACCATTCCTCAGCTGACTGAGAAAGTTAAACAGAATTGGTTAATGAAATTTAGGTTAACCAGAAAGAATAGAGAAATCAGGGTTTAAATTTCAATGATCTTACATCATCATTTTGCATTTAATATTGGATAAAAAATAGGCCATATTTGAAAGATTTTAAACCTCATTATCGAATAGCATTCAAGGCCTGTTTGGTGTAGGATTACTGTGTTTCAGCATAAAAAATGTGAGTACCTGTTGTTTGTAGCTCATGAGTACTCCACTGTGATTTTTGAACTCTTTATCATACTTTCTGCATTTATGTTCCCACAACCAAAACGGCAGGAATGCACTTCCACATCGTGCCTGAACTTTTGATTTGTGCTGCAAGGATTAAGTTGCAGTAAGATTCTAATTATGAGTCAATCAAATAGTGAAATGGCACTTTTGTTCTTCTCTCCCATAAAGAGAATTTTTTTCTGTGACTAGTTTAAATTTCGAACCTCCAATGAAAGCATTCTCACAATCAATTTTATAAAGTATGTGCTATCTTTAATTTAGTACATAGCACAGATTGAGGCTAAGAGGTTGTTTGGAAGGTGGCTGCTGATAGCACATGTACTGAGGACAGATGGGAGGTTGATGGAGTTTCCATTACTACCCACTCAGTTCTTCAGGGGGGACATTTACTTTCTATCCTTCCCTTTAGTTCATCAACACATCCTAATGGTTTAACTTCCACATGTTCAATTCCCTGAGTTATTTCAACTACTCACTTGTCTCCCAGCTGCTTATACAATCGGCTTTGGGAAACATAGCTCACATCATGTCACTGTTTTACTTAAAATTATTCTTTATATTTTACAATGAAGTTCATTTATTTAGCTGAAACAACGAAACACTCAGCCTCATCTCCAATTTCATTTTTTCTATGAATTCATTGCAGTTGTAACACACAGTCCTTCTGTAACCCTCCTCCAGATCAATATTTTTTCTTGTAGAAGTCTTCTTGTAGAACATTATTCCAAGCCTTGAGACATGTAACATTGAAGGTTCTTACCTCTTCTTCTTTACCAGTGGCAATTCCACATTCTTTTTCTTTTGAGAATTCATAATTAGAGGGAATTCCTTATTATTTACCCATCATTAACACTAAATTAAATCTTGATGCTCTTGTTTAGTTTTTTTAACATCATTCCAAGAATGTTACTTGGAACAAAGAGGAGCTTAAGAAAAAAGGCTTCTGATGAGTAATCAATGCACCCATCGTGGTTAAGAAGCAACACTGACAATGAGTGTTATGTTAGAAATTATCATCTACAAAGCCTGCTTTAGGGAGTAGGGAATTGATCCATGGGTGCTATCTGCAATCCTGAGCAACCACCTTCTGATTCTGAGCACCCAAGTAAAAGCTGGGCATAGCCCAAAGCACCTGTAACTACAGCACTGGGGACAGAGACAGGGAAACTTTGGGTGCCGGCAGGTCACCCGGTATAGTTCAAAGACAAAACTCTGTCTCAAAAAATAAGGTAGTCATGAATTGAGGAAGACATCTGTGTTGGTCTTTTGCCTCTATATGTACATGCACACACATATAGACACACATTCCCACTCACCCCCCCCCACACACACACATGGGTGTGCACTAACACCTGCTTCATAATGATAAGGAAAGTTTGAGAAGTTGGCATTTCAAAATGCAGAGATACAGAAAAAAATGAATGCCTTGAGACAAGAACCAGACTATTCCTGAAGATTATGCCAGGGGCGTGTGAAAGATGAACAGTGTGAAAAAGACAGAACTTCTGTACAGCATGAATGAGAGGAAGGGAAATATAGGAGATGTTTAACACCAGATCTGGGCTAAACGTGCTGAAGCTGATGACAGCTTCCTTAGTGAGGGAGAAAGTGAACTACATCTACTCTCTCAGTGGTTATATTTACATTTGTTATAGATTTGTGAGTTTCTTAGTTTTATTAAACAGTATGCTACGTTTTATTATCCATTGGACCATTGGATTGGATTCAATATATTTTTTCTAATTAGTCTATATGATTGTCCCATGTAGAATGTTATAAGGTCAAATGTTTGATGTGTTTCTGGAGATATAGTGAGAATATATATATATATATATATATGGAGAGAGATGACTAATAATATTGAATTTATTTAACATATTCTTTATGTTTTAAGAACATTTGATGTATTTTTTTAATAAGGTGAAATTTCTAACCTAGAAACAACAAATCTTAGATAGCTAGAATCAAACATAAACTTGATTCTGAAAGTTAATTGTTATATTATCCAACCAGAATTCCCTTATTCTGTGTTAAACTCATAAAAATGTCATTTACTACTTTAGTATTGTAGGAGGAAAACAGCTAATTAAAACATATAAAACAATTTCCAACAAGCAGTTAAACGTGAATAACTTAGGAATGCATTTAATCTCTTTTAAATGTTAGGAAAACTTAATGTTTTTAGCATAGTGTTTCCTTGAAAAAAAATTTATCCTTACATACTAGTAAAATTAGTTCATAAAATATGATAAATGATTTGCTTATTTTTTCTTATTTCCCATTTCAGTGATCTATGTTAAAGTCATTAATCCCTTAGGGAAGTTTCCCTGTGAACAGACCAACAAATTAAAAGAGCTATTCTTCAAATGGAAAAAAAAAAACAAAAAAAACCAAAACAAAACAAAACAAAAAAACCTCTGTTAAGATCAACAAATGTATGTTAGCAAAATCAAGGAATAATTTATCTTTCTTAGAATTTTAGCACCAGTGTATTTCTTTCTTACGTTGCAGCTAATCCATAGATCCTGACTAACTGCATGATACATTTTAATCTTGACATGTCCAGGGGATAGATCTCTTAATAATGAGAAGCACAACTCTCACGCAATCTGCACTGAATCAAATGTTCAGCAGATCCCAGTGAAGCTTTCCACTAACTCACTCCTCATTGGCACTTTCTCAGACAGGAAGAATTGCTAGACAGCTGAAACAGATTCACGATTGAGAAAGTGTCTGCCATTATTCTACATCCAAGGGAAAAAAAAAAAAATGGCTTTGCTCTTTTGACCCTGTCGCTTAGCTGGAAAGGTAGCCAGCTACTTAGTTGCATATGGGAGAAGAGGACTGCAGAAGGAGGAGGTGGTATGAATTAGTGTGTGAACACATAATAAATATCAGACTTCTCTTATAAGCTGCTTTACATTATTACCATTGTCTAGTAAGACAGAAACTACAGCAGTTACATAAAACCGTATGTGTATTATATACATTTTTCCCTGTGTAACCATACCTAGGATAAAGTGTTATTTGCAAATCCAGTATATTAATATATTAATGTCAATGACATAGAATAATTATAACTATGTCATTATAAATTTACATGGTTCCTTATTGCCATTCTAAACTTACCCTTTTTTCTTTTGTAAGGATGTGAGGGATGAAATGGAGTTAAGTAAAAGCAAGACTTTGCTATTATTGGGAGGCAGAATTAAGGTTAATACTTACTTCAGGGGGACCTGAAGTAAACACATTGATACCACAACAATCTCATAAGTCAGTCGGCTACAGTGTGACAGACAGGGGAGTTGCACTTCCTTTGGGATTCACTTGCAGACAGGAAGGTGGAAATCAGAGTGATATTTCATCACAACCCTCAGAATGGCACACAAACCAAAAGTGTACATTGCTTGGTCCTGAAAATATACAGCTAATATTTCAAAGTACAATTCACCATCAGTAATTGGAGCTGCAGAAAGCAAAACCAAGGATTAGGGAGACTGCCTACTCTAGTGTTGGAAATATAGTACTTGCATGTCCTAACTTACATCTGATCACCATGTATCTCTGCCTTTCCATTCCTTTATCACACTTCCCTTTTCCCTTCTTGTTCCACAGCCCCAAATCATACAGTTCTTTCCCATGTATTGTCCACATTCCTGCTACATTCCCAGACAACACAATCAAGCCATTTTTAAAAAGATCTGCCAGGGTAATGGCAAAAAATATATATATTTACACTAACGACAGGGTAGTGATTGATAAGCAATTTACAGGCTTTGGTGGAACTAGGGAATACTGTCAATATAGAAACAGGCTATTTCAGAAATATTCTTAAAGTGTCACACAATTCAAACATTGCCTAAATTCACCAACCTGATTTGACTTTGGTGTTTTTCTATACAATCCATTTCCCCTGTGTTTAAAGATAGTAACACAACACATAGAGAAATCCAAACCTTACTCTTCTTCACCAAATAGTGTGTTGTGTAATTCCCTCCTCCTCTGTAAATATGGACTCTTCATAACATAATTTAAAGACTATGAATATGAAATGCCATACTTCAGCCAACATAAATTGCTGCACAACTAGGAAGTTCCCTGTGTATGTGTGTCTGTAAGTATTTGAATTTTTAAAATTTGCTTTTTCCAAAATATTAACTACTTTTTTTGGAAAATGGTTTTAGCTTTTCTTTTATACATGTAGGATCTGATAGTATGACAAAGTACTTTTTGTTCATTATATTTCCCGATTCAAAGAGCCACTGTAATTGTGCAAAAATAAAACCTGTGAAAAACAACCTTAAGGTAGCATTCAAAGTATAAAATAGCTCTTGAGAAATGAGAGAGTATAAGAGCAGGGCACAGGAGCCACTGGGAATGAGATTATGATGATCAAATTACAAATAAATTGATCTGCAAATGTATAATGAGGTTATTGGTTATAATCCAAAGAAAAATTAATAACATAACTTTATGCATGCATACCTACCTGGAATAATAAATAAATGGGATAACAGTAACAATTATTTCTTGGGTCAATTTTTCATTAATGAAATGTAGAAGAACAGAGAAAACATGTTATCTTTAGGTCATTGCTCTAATAATTGTCACAGAGCATAAACTCTGCTGGAATTCAAATTAGTGACCAACACTTAGTGTGCAAAGCAAGATACCCCATTAAAATATTTTGTGTAGAGGAATGGGGAAATGGCTTGGGATAAAGCACTTGCTCTGCATCTGTGAGGGCCACAGTTCAAATCCTCAGAACACATAGTTAACTGTAGCATCTCTTCCAAATTATCTATACAGACCCCCTTCCTTTGTAATTTCATCAGAGAAAAAACCAGTGTGATACACTGAGAGAAAGCTGTTCAAATGTTGCCTTCCTTGACAAAGATTCTCCCCTAGAGCCAGCTAGCAATAGAGAGTAAGCCCTTCTGCACCCAGATTTTCTCCCAATGGGACCTGTGTCTAACAGCACAGCTGTGAGGGATGACATATGTGTATAATTTTAAACTACATTTGTGGATGCAATCTGCTTAAGAGCAATGGAAAATAGATAACTGCTAATTACATGAAGGAAAAAAAAAAGTTTGTATTAGAGAATCCTGGTGCCCTAATAGTCTCAGTTATCAACTTGACACAGTCCAGAATCATCTGAGAATGAAGTCTCAATTGAGGGATTGCCAAACGTAGATCGCCCCATGGGCTCTTGAACAGATGAGTATTGCCTGAATTTTAATTGACATAGAAAGGCCCAGTCAACTGTGAGCGGTACCATTCCTAGGCAGATGGTCCTAAGTTGTGGAAGAAAGCCTTGTGTCAAGCTAGCAAGCAGCATAATACATGGTTTGTGTTTCAAGTTCCTGCTTGAGTTTCTGCCCTGATTTCATTCAGTGAAAGACCATTGCATGTGAGTCTAAATAAACCTTTCCTTCTCCTAAGTTGCTTTTGCTGATGGTGTCTACCATAGCAACAGAGTAAAATTAGGGCACCTGGCAGAGCATGTTGCTAACAAAGTGGTCTTCAATATAGATTATTGTCATGCACCATAATTAGGACATGATGAGCAAACATAATCTATGCACTAATCTCAATGATGAATGACTTCCGATCAAACCATGAGAAAAATATTAGACAAATCTAATTGAGAGATGCCCTTGAAGATAGTGGGGCTTTGAGAGCCAAATGGCCCTTCACAGATTAGAGGAGTGATGGGTGAAGTAAAATCTAAATTCAGCATGGGGTCCAGGAACTTATCATACAGTATTAAATGATATTAGAAAAAAAAAACTGAATTCTGTAAACAAAACAAAACTCAAAAACTATAATTTTCTTAATTCAGTATGAAAATGTAGTCAATTTGTTTAATTTGTTTAACAACTGCTCTGTGGATTTGTTATATGTCCCCATAAGTGGAAACAGGGTGGAAGATATATGAGATTTCTATACTCATTTTTAACTCATTCTAAAACTATGTTAACATTTTGGCTACTACTGCTGCTGATTCTCATTCTCATTCTCTCTCTCTCTCTCTCTCTCTCTCTCTCTCTCTCTCCCTCTCTCTCTCTCTCTCTCCCTCCTTCTCTCCCTCCCTCCCTCTGTGTGTGTGTTTGTGTGTATGTATGTGTGTGATCTGGAAAGTTATACCAAATATAGACTAAAGCAAATATTTTCTTGAATTAGATGTTCAACACCATATTTCAATGAACAATATCTTCATACTCCTCAGCATTGATGAAAGGAACATATTGTTTCCTGTTCCTGAAAGATTCTAGATACTGTGGCCTTTCTGTGAGTGACCATGTGTGTCTTTAGTAAGTTTTATTTCTAGCCATTTTGTTGACGTCCTTCCCCACAGTGCTAAGAGTTACTCATTTAGAAATAATTATTAGGTTTCATAGTGATGTTTACTATTATTTTATGCTTTGGAGTGACTTTTTTCTACATCTACTTCCCACTGAAGTTAAGCAAGGGTTTAGTTATCTGAATTCTAATTTTTATTTGACATGATGTTTTGTATAGTACTGAAATTGATATCCTTGAATATGAAATTAACAATGTGAATGTCATTCTTCTTGCAACCACTCCCCAGAAGATATTAACATTGAACCATAATCTTCAAGGACAAGGATTTTTCACATTTAAAGAAATACACAAGGGATGATAGGGGCTTATCAGATAAGCTAAATTTAAAATGCCTGATAATTTAAATGAGAAATTCTGTTTGAAGATCTATCCTGGGAACTGCTCCAATTCCCATATTACTTGACTGCTTCTCTGTAATTGTTCTGATTCTTTTTCTTCTGATATTCTAACTTTCTGTGCACAATCCATGATTTCTTCTACTTTGCAGGAACACAAGATGCTTTTTTTGCTCTTTCTTTCAACATTAAAAAACAAAATGAAAAGGAGATGATTGGTTATTGCTTGTTTTGAAGAGCTGGTAGCTGGACAATAAGAGTACAGTTGAAGGGAGGAATCAATTGTCTTGGTGAATCAAATCATGAGACTTTCTTGTGGGTATCATAATTGTGATGAGATCAGATACTCATGTCACATGTGACAAAACAATGGACCAGCATAGGATGCTCTGTATGAGCATCCTCCTTTCTACTCTTCAGGATCCATGCAAATCCCAAATTTCATCATTTGCTGAAGTAATAGCTGAAATCGCTATCATCATAATGATACTTAAAAGAAACATACTTCTCACGAGTTTCAATGTTGATACAGGTATGACAGACTTGGGAGGAGGTGAGGTATCATTAAAAAGATGTATTCAGATGTCTCCCTAGACAATCATTTATTGGACACATTTTGAGAAAGTAGATAGTCACTCTGGACCCCAATTGAATGCTTTCTTACAAACTCAATGTAACAAATACATATATAACATACAGTAAATGAAACAAATTCTCTGGGAGTTCTCAGAACACTACTTCCACATAAATATCTTTTGTCTTAACAATCTTAATCACTGTAAAATTCAGTAGGAAAAGTAAACCGAGTTTCATCATATTTCTTTAAAAGCTACATGAGTAATAATGATAGGAAAACATTTTAATATGAGGTGAGAATTCTAGCTTTCAGATTTTGCCTAATCACAAGATGGAATTTGAAGGGTGTAATGAGAATTAGCATAAACTGAATTCAAATCAAGAGTGACAATCACTGTGTGATCTTGGAATCAAGAATGACAATCACTGTGTTGATCTTGAAATTTTTACTTAACAATTCTGAGCTCTCTGCTGCCTTCACATGTCTATTAACTTACTGTGGTGATTATATGTGAGAAGTAATTAATATAACATGTAGCTTACTCTCTGGCACAAGATTACATTTTTGACAAGTATTAGTTTCCTAGATTTTAATGTAAGTATTGGATACTGTTATCTCAATATGGAAAGAATTGACTCATCAAAATTAATCATATAATGATTGAAACAATTTTCCTACTGCTTTTTAAATATTTTACCTATAGTTTTCAAATCAATACTAAGAGAAATATTTAATTTATGATACCCCAATGGTGTAAAATTTATTATGTAGACTATGTAACTATGTCAGTAACCATGTTACATATTTGAGATTCATTATAATGAGAAAATACAAGAAAATATTCTATGTATGTGCTATGTATATGCTATTATCTATGATATGAAATATTATATATTATGATATATTCTATATCATATATAGATAAATCACAGAACATGGAAACATTCTCTGCACTTTTAAAAGATAGAACAGGGCATTTCATTGTGGGTGGTGACTTAGGGTTTTTATTGCTATGATGAGACTAGATGACCAAAGCAAGTTCAGGAGGAAAGGGGGAATTTGACCTACTGTAGCTGAAGTTTTCCTGTGTTCCACCTGGTCCTCAGCCACTCAGACCCACGGAGGCTTATATTAATTAAAATGCTCAGACCTACCACTGACTAACTCTTTCATTTAAACTGGGACCATTTCTGTTAATCTATATGTCACCATGTGTTCCCTGGCTTTATCTGTGTGCTGTTACATGCTGCTTTCTGGACGGCTGGCTGGCATCTACAGACTCAGCCTTCTACTGCCTAGAGTTCTTCTTCTCTGCTTATCCTGCCTATACTTTCTGCCTGGCTACTGGCCAGTCAATATTTTATTTATCAACCAATCAAAGCAACACATTCACAGCATACAGAGCAACATCACCCATCAGCCTACACTTCCACATCATTGTTCATCACTGAAAGAAGTTTGAACAGGAACTCAAACAGGGCAGGAGCTGGGAGGCCAGAACTGATGCAGAGGCTATCAAGAAGTACTGCATACTCACCTGCTCCTCCTGGTTTGTTCAACCTTTGCTTATAGAACTAAGGATTCCATCCCAGGGATGGCACCAACCACAAGGGCTGGATCCTCTCCCACTGACCATCAATTAAGAAGATAGCTTATACTCTTGCCTACAATAAAATCTGAGAGGTATATTCTCAACTGAGGCTCCCTCATCTCTGATGACTGTAGCTTGTGTCATATTGGCATAAAACTAGCCAGCACAGGTGGGATGGAGCTGAACAATGATCACATAAAATTAAACACGGGCAAAATCTGTCCACCTTCCAGTGTTTCATCTAGCATTCCTTTCTAGTAGTTAATTTAAGTGTTGACTTTAACTCGGTCCTCCTGGCTAGACTGAAACAGCCGGGACATGCATTGTGCCTTCCAAATTGTGAAATTTAGAATACTGAGAAGGAACAAATGTATATGTCATGTAAAGCTTTAGCCAAACAAGTAATTTGTTCATATATTACTCTCTTAACTTCAGTGTTATGTTATCTCTAACACAAATGTATGCTTAGGTCTAGGAAAAAGGTAAAGACCAAGGAATGACAAGTTGTGGGTGTATGTGTGTGTGGTACCAATTTTAGTATAAGAAATAGGAGATATTATGGGAGGTAGAACTACAGTTAAAGAATGCATTAGGCAAAAAGGGAGAATCGGGGAATAGTAAATGGGGAAGAAGAGAAGAGCCGGGAATGTTGTAATACAAACCTAAAATCTTAATAAAATCAAATAAATGAATGAAACATTCGGACCTAACACTTGGATGGAAAACAGAGTGTTAGGAAACAAAGCCAGTCAGTGTAAATGGTTTTTCATCGACGATACCTTTGGACTTTATCGTTGTGTTTATGCAGTCCTCCAGATGCATGTCCTGATAGTTCTTCCACTTCAGGGAGACATGTTCCGTTTTACTTTTGTTAATGCATAAGCTAGAAGAAGAGAGTTTGAGTGACCAGGAGACAGGAGTTTTGACTTGTGAGTCCAAGACCTCAAGAAAAATGCAGGCTCTTTATCTAGATACCAAAATTGAAAGGTCAACATCAGCTCTCACACTTCCTTCTCAACACATGAAGATTTTTCTCATAAATGAACTTAGGTTTAATTTATTGCTGTTACATGCTTTTGAGAATGCCTTACTGTAGAAAAGAGCCTAGAATTTATGAGTTTGGAGATAAAAATCAGAAAGTGCTGGCCTGGCAATTTGGTAACAGGAGAGGGAAGGTGAATGTCTTTCAAAGTACTTGCATGATAGCTTCTGTGTTTTGTGATGATTTTAGTAGTCTGTTCAGTAGTTCTAAGATTTCAGAGGATACTTTAAAACTTGTCAAATGCCTTCTCATAGTAACTACACCCATATGGTTGTCACATATCTGCATTTTTTAAAACATAGGAAAATGAATTGTTATTTCAATAGGATGAGGACACAATTTAGCACAGAAGCAAATTAATTTTTTTTCTGAAAATTACACACCTAGATATTTGAAAAAAATGGGATAGGAAATTAATCTGTCTTTTAGTCAACAATATCTGTCTATAATTATATTAACCTTTTCCTCTTTGGACACTGTGTTAGAGAGTCTCTTACTGTCTTTCATTTATTTTTTTCTTCCTATCCATACATCATTAATTTGCCACATATTTGGTGTCTGATGGTATTTGAAGTTATGTCTGTGGAACTTGCCACTCTACCTATGTCCTTTATACAGAACAGGCATTTTCCAGGTCTGTTAGTTGATGTGATTTTGTTTGTCATCTTGAAAAGGAAACTCAAACTACAAACAAGCATACTTGTGCTTCTGTTTTCTTTTCAGGGTTACTGACATTCATGAAATGTATGTCGTTCTCGGTCTCATCCTGAAGATCCCTGGGTCCTGTTGGTTGTTGCATGTGTGGATAGGGTGTCTGTTATGCTCTCCTGGGAATCTGGCTTCTGTCCCAGGGTTGCAGCATGGTTCTTTAGGTTTTGTCTTGGTCTCATTGAATCAACTGATTTCAAATGACTTGCATAAAGTAAGTGTTTACCCTTCCTAGTCCCTCTGAAGAATAGATTGGAAAATATAAATATCACAAAAGGAGTTTAGTAGAGATGCTAAAATGAACTTCTACATTCCTCTTATGTTGAAGTCACACAGCAACTAGGTGAATTACATTAGCGATGATTGAAAGACTAGACATAACAGAATCTGTGATATAATTGGGCTTGCGTGGGGAAAAAAAAAACAGTTATTGGGTTCTAGTTTGGTGTCTACTGTACAGTCATTTTGTCTCCCTCTACTCTCGGTTAGTTTATTCTTGAAATTGAAAAGCTTCCCTAGCATCTAAATTAATGTAAAACAACAGCCAAAATATCTCCTCAAAGTGTGTGTTTATTCTTATTCCTGATAGAATAAACAGAATTCTGTGATTCCATTTCCCCTTTAAAAACTGAGTTTATCCCTGTTTTATATCTTTACCATGTTTTCCTACCATCAAAGGAAAATGGAAGTAATATGTATATGTGTGAGCGTGTGTGTGTGTGTGTGTGTGTGTGTGTGTGTGTGTTTCTACATGTGTCTGCATGTGTCTGCGTGTGTCTGTGTGAGTATGTCTGTGTGTCTGATATTAGGCATTTTCATGTAGCAAGGTCTGTAAGAAACACAACTCCTTGCAACAAGGCTGAGATGAAAAACCGTGTTCTATAACATTCAGAGTCGTGCATACAATTTAAGCACCTTGACAAGTGTCTCTTTTCATCAGCTCAGAATGTTAATGTCTGTGTTTTATAGCATTCTTCAAGAAGAAAATGACTCTGTATGTTTAGGTGACTCCTCTTGGTTCTTTGCTTCCTCTTCGCCTTCTTTCCCCTCCCCTCTTATCCCACATACCCCCCCTTTTGTTCTTTTCATTTTACTTTTGTTATCCTTGGGGTTGATTCAAAGACCTTTTATAATAACTGAGTACCTAAATATTACTGAAATATTTAAAATTTGGAGTCACAGTCGATCCTGACATGCTTAAAATAGAACACCAGGAGCTATTTTAAACCCACTCTGCTTCTCTTTCTTCCCATTGGAAGACTTTATCATTCATCTTTGTCTTGTTACAGGAGCATATTACTATGGTAGACTTATTTCTGAAAAGATTCACTTGAATTGAAATGTCAGTTACCACACTCACATTGCTTAAGTGGATTTCAACATAGCATCATTATAATGAGTATGTTTTTTGAAGTTATTATAATGAATGTGTAAAAACTCTATAATAAAATTCATTAATTTATATGCTGTTTAAAAATTAATAGAATGCATTGACATAAAGCTAGCATATATGTTTTACATGTATGTATGTACAAGTGTATGGACACAATTGACTATTTTATTACATCTTACCCTTTTATTCATTTCCCTGATATTTAAACTACTACTTGTACCATTTGAATAAGAACATTTATTATGATTAGCACCCTTCATTATTTTAAAAAGGACAATTTTATTGCTGTAATTATTTACACCAGAAGTCACATATGTTATTGATCTGTATTTGCGGGGTTATCTTTCAAATTATACAGTCCATTTTCTCCTTGAAGAGGATGCAACCGCTTGTAAAGTTTGTCTGGCTCTGCAAAAGACAAACTCCTTCCATGAAAACAGAAATGAATCTTCTGGCACTGTGATCCTTATTCTCTTTTGCATTACCAAATCAATCCCATAGTTAATTTATATGACAAATAACCAGTATAAAGCATACCTTTAATTTGTCATATAACACACAATAATTTTCTGTATATTCAGATATATGGTGTGCTTTACTTATGTCCATGCAACATAAATGGATCTAATGCCAAAATTACACCATGAGTGAATATGTAATGAGTGGTGAACCGGTTGGTGTAAGGAATGCTTATTTCAAAGTCATGATCTGTGGGTACAAACAGGAATATGACTATACTTATCCCAGAGAATGGATATTCTATATTCGTCTTTTTTAGAAGCTTTTTAGTTATGTGTTTGTTATAGTTTGTATACAGACACTTGTTTCATTGTGGTAATGTCACACAGTCTTCTGTGTTTCTCTTCTTCCTGTCTCTGTGGCCTGCTTCTCTTGTACCTTGCACAAAAGCTGTCCCCTGCCCCCTTGCATTTCACAATATATTACTTAATGTCTCCCCTTCATTGAAACCTTTTCTCCCTTCTCTATGGCATCTTCTCTAGTTTCATCAATTATATACACACTCAAAACCACATATATACACAGATATAAAAACTAAATTCTAGGATTCACATGTAAAAGAAAGCACCCAATTGTTGTCTTCCCGGGTGTCAGTTACTTTATTTAATATTGTTATTTCCAGAACCATAGGTTTTCTTGAAAATTTCATAATTTTGCTTTTCTTTACAGATGAAATTCTAGTGTGTCTAATTACCTGCCACGTTTTTATTATACATTCAATTGTTAGTGGGCATGTAGCTAGTTCATTTCTTGCTGTTTTGAAAGAGGATCAATAACTGTAAAGCCGGAGGTGGGTTTTGCAGAATGATTTCAAGTCTCTGGTCACTACATTCCCATGCAGTGTTTCTTGTCTGACTTAGTCTGTCGGTTCCATATAAGGCACAGAGCATGGAACCATCCCTGATGATATCTGACATAGTGAAACTTGCATGATGCCACTCTTCTGATGTGCATAGTTTTTGCTCTATGGGAATATGGCAGGAGGTGGACAGTAAAATTGTAGTCAAACAACACAAAGTTAAATAAAACAAAACAAACTAAAAACTTGTACAATTGTTAAGGGGAAAATGAGTATATCTTAGTTAGAATGCTGAATAATCTTAATCTAGTACTAAAGAAGTCAAGCATCTCCTAGTCCCACAGTGTCAAAGTCTGGATATAAAGTCCTATACATCATTTCATTGATTTTGTTCATTTATATTATGCTGAAAAACCATGTGGCAGAGGCTTCTTCACCATAGTTCTCCAGATGGTTGCATTCATATCAAAATGAATCCCAGTACTATAGCCTCCAGAAAAATGAGAAATGATTTTTACTTGCTTGAAAAACACCCATTTTATAATATATTGTTGTGTGCCTTAAGTGCAATATGCTGCAATGTCTACAAAATTTCTTAGCATACTAGCAGGTTAAGGACATCTAAAATAAAACAAAAGTTTTCCAGAATTAAAATGTGTAATGAAGTTAAAAACAGGATGTTTAATCTTCTTTAGTATGCTGAGGATGAGCGTTTGTTGTACAGATATATAATTGTATATACTGTTTATATAAAACATTTTAAAGAAAATATGATGAGGGTCAAGGAGGTGCCTCAGTTGATGTAATATTTGCCATGTAAGCATGAAGTAATCTCAGTTTGAATATCTGCATGCCTGTGAAAAAGGGGTATGCAGCAGTGTGGATCTAGAAGCTTATCACTCCACTCAGAAGGTGAAGCAAGAGAATTCCTTGGGCTTGTGTGACAGTGAGTATAGTTGAGTTTTGAGCTCCAGGTTCAGTGAGAAAACCTCTCTCTAAAAATATGGTGGAAAGCTATTGAGAAAGACCTATGACATCAATATCTGTCCTCCACATGGAAGCATATACAGATGTACAGATGAAGGTGCATTGACTAATCTGTTTATACTACAGAACACATGGTGGTGCTTAATATCACTGTGAGACGAAGATATGTCACTGGGTTTGTCGTTTAGAAAGCTACAGTGTATGATCTGTGTTTCTCTGTGGTATGTTTTCGACCATAAATACACATATTAAGAGATTTATTCTTGTGCTCATTTATCTGTATTTGTCTCTAGTTTGATTTCTTGAATAGAGTTAAACATGTCAGAACAGCAGCATTAGTTTATTAGTTTTAAATGGACTAGATAAATCAGGCAAACCATCCTGATGGAAAATACTCCTATTTATATGTAAATATATGCAACTATTAATATCCTTAACCAAAGATTCTTTCAAAAAATTGCTTCTTCTTTTTTGTGTGTTTTATTTGCAATGGAATTAAACCCAAATCTTTGCGATGTTATTAAGGAGAGAAATTACATAAATTTTATGATTATTCTTTTGACTTGCTTTTATGTCTTTTAAATATCTATTTTGCTGCATATAAATTTTCTTTTGGTCTTGGTTCCATAGTATGAATTCAAACAAGTACAGAACTTCATAAATCTTAATGACATCCCAATGTTCAACCTGTTGCTGATGTACAAAATGAAACCTGAATCAGAGATAATATTTTGAAAACTCCTACCTCAGTGAATTTTACATTCAGAAGTACCATAGATGCAAGCATATTTGTAGAATTCTGTGAACCACATGGTTTTGTAGTTTTTACTTTAATTCATGAATTAACAATGAATCTGGCTCAATTTTCATTATCTTTTGAATGTGTTGTTGCATGTGTGCATAGATAATCCACACACAAATTTATAGATCAAGAAATTTATTTCTAAATACTTATCTGCCAACATTTATATATAGCCCCCACTATTGTACCCGTATGTAATAGTATATTTATGACCTCATGTCAT